>NW_025336676.1:880058-1116012 GCF_004798865.1 Varanus komodoensis | reverse complement strand
CAAAAAGCGTTCAGATATCGGAAGGGCCTTCATTCAGGAGACGGAGCGGGCGTTTTCTCAGCCGCTGGTCCAGAGGGCGGACCTGAACTGACACACAGACTGCAGGGAGACCAGGTGCCAGCCACGCAACAGGAAGATTTTCTGATGGGACAAGCTGTCTGGCATGGCAGCAGAGTTCCTCGGCAGGAGGTGGGTGCTCTCTCAATTGGAGGGATGTGACAGAGACTTTGCAGCTTTCGCAGCACTGGACCCCTACAATTCTGCAATTCTTTGTTAATGAAATATGGACAGGAATGCCTGCAGTATGGTTGCTTTCATACTTGCCTCAATATTGAGATAAAGATGGGGCAAATCAATCTGTTCCAGGTCCAAATGACTGCACACGCATCATACCACATTAAACTGCGAATGCACTTTTAACAGACCCTCTGGTTCTTCCTTTCCCGCCCCTTTATCTTTGCATGGAATTATTCTGCCCTTCATTGGACTGTAAGAGTCATTCCAGAATTGGAAGGTGAATTCTTACTTTACATTGGTGGTTTCCTGAACTTCCCAAACCCATTTCCCCAATAATCTTTGCCTCAGCATCACCAAGATGTTGATTTGCTTAGAGAAAGCACAACACCCAAAACCAGGGTGGCAGATGCTAACAGTGCAACCTGGACCTCAGTTCTCTGAGCACTGAGATTTCAGGGCCGTGAAGCTTACCAGGGGTTGGGACATTTGTTAGTATTTGTATTCGTATTTGGATTAGAATTAGTGTTAATGTTACATTTCATCTTTTTATCTCCAAGAAGGCAGTTCACTGGATCCTCCCAATTTTACCTTTACATCAGAAGGTCCTGTTGGAACAGTGCGGTGTTGTGCAATGCACGTGGTCAGGAAAAACAAGAGCAGATCTTTTGGGGACTCCAAAAGCCAGGGACAAACTTCAGAGGCTTCACCAGCCCAGCACATTTAGCAATTTAGACATCAGTGCCTCAGAGGGGGCTTTTGCTCCACAGACCTGAGCTTCTGGCACGGAACATGAATTCTCCATATAAGCCGTTTCTATGAATGCATCAGTTGCTCCTGTGACTGTTTAGATTCCGCAGATGAAAGCCAGCTGGGAGCAAGCATGGCGTGGCTATAATGGTGTGTTTATTTTTTCCCCATTGGGTGAATTTGCAGCTGGAGAGAAAGTAACCAGACTAGAACGGCAGTTTCGGGTGAAGCAGTGTGGGAGAAAACAAGAAACCAACTAATCAGGAGATCTTTCCTTTCAAGCTACTGTGTCGAGGTGACCCTACAAGCAGCGGGTCTCCCAGCCAAAGGAGTGGGGGCAGGGGGACAAGGGGTCCTGGCACTGCTTCCAGTCCATTTGCTCTGCATCATTTTTGCTCAGCTTTTGCCCCCTCAGGGGGTGGCAGAGCTGGATTCCTTTCGGGGCCAAGAGAAATGACCCATGCAGCCCTTTGCTTTGCTCAGTAGCTGAGGATGCTTCTTCCTGAGACCTTGACGACTTTAGAAGTCCTCGTCTAAAGGAGCATGGAGGGCTTTTGATACTGTTGGCTGTCAACTACCCAATCTGTGCGGTCATTTTGTTGATCCACAACCCTGCTGGAAGGCAGTGAAGAGAGAAAGGTTGCGGCCACAGAGCTGAGAAAAAGCAGAAAGCTTTGTGTGGCCCCTGGAAGCCTAGCACATGTCTTTCAGAAATTTCCACAGACATCAGTCACTGTTTCTGCTGATCATAGCAAATGTTTTGTGAATGGCCCCTGACAAGAGCAGAACTATCACCACCAGTATTTCTGCATTTAATTCCTGTCTGATCTCACAGTGCCCCTGAACACTCTCTGTTGTCGAGCTGGGAAAAGTGCAGAAAAGACCAAAGAATTGGAACAACTCCCTGCAAGGAAACCTTACAGCGTCTGGGGCTATTTAACTTAGATAATTTCTCAGCTGAGTTCAAGGAGCCATGGTGGAGGTGTACAAAATGACACAAGTTGTGGAGAAAGTGCCTGGGGAGACAGTTTTCTCCCTCTCATGTGATTCTTGAGCCCCAAGCTGAGTTCCCAAAGCTGAGAAATGGGAGATCAAAGGAAGGGCTCCTTCACACAGTGCATATTTAAACTATGGCAGAACTCTCTGCCACAAGATTTCATGATGGCCACCAGCCTGAAGTCCTATCAGGGGGGCTGCACAAATTCTCCCTTCTTAGTCCTCGTGGTCCTGTGCTATTTCCAAAGCAGGGTGTCCATGCACACTACTGCTTGGCCACTGTGGCACCAGAAGGCTGGATTTGACAGAACTTGGCCTGATCCAGCAAGGTTCATCTGGCAGTCTTAAGCAGGAAGCCATTCTCAGAAGCTTGTGCCAGAATAAATCTGTCTTTAGTAGTGGTAATAGCAATTGCAGTATTTTTTCATCCACTCTCAGCCAAAAAGGGGCTGCCGGAGAGGCTTCCACTCAACTAGTACACAGTACATTCCCTGTTTGCAGCCTTTGAACTAAAAAAAAGACACAATACACAAGGAAAGGGAATGGGGAGGGAAGAGGAAAGAAAGAAGTCAACTTTCTGCAGGGCTGGTGCAGAATCCTCTTGTCACAATGCTCTTTGCTGTCCAGCAAAGATGGCCCACTCCTTGGAGCATCTTGGACCTGACCACAGCTTGCCCAAAACTGTGTTCTACTTCGTGTGCTCCCTTGAGATTCAGCTTTGCTGGCAACCCTTTTCCCAAAGCGGCACCTGCCTGGGAGATTCTAACACAAGGCTGCCTGGAGTTGCATGGAGCCCAGAGAAGTCACTGGCACTCTGAAGGGCTGCCCTCTTCCATCCGCCTCCTGCCTAACTCCAGTCAGGCTGGTCCAGCCATGCTGAGATTGCAGCAGGCAGGATAACCTGCCTCAGCACATCCTCTCTGTTGCTGTTTTTCAGGCAAGACCCAGAAGATCCCCCAGTCAGAAGGGTGGAACCCCTTTCTGCTGGAGCCCTGGAGTCAGCTTCTGGGCAGCTTGTGGGGGGCACATCTGGTGGTGGGTGGGGCCAGAGGCAAAAGGAGAGGGGCCTGATCCACTGAAAATGCTGCCCAGGGTCACTTGGAACTCTTGCTGCTGAAGCAAAACCTCACTCGAAACAGCCAGTGAGGCCTGAGGAACTGGAGGGTTGGAGAGACCCTGGGCTGTAATCCCCATGGAGTGGCTTTGGGCCAGTCACAGACTCCCAGCCTCACCTACCTCACAGGGTTGTTGAGGGGATGGAATGGAGAGGACCGGAAAGGCCATTTAAGCCATGCTGAGTTCCTGGCAAGAGGGAAAAAACAGGGATTCAGATAGAATAAATATAGATGAAAGGGGATGTGGTTGATGGGAAGTGTAGTCCAGCACATTGAGAGGGAAGGGTGCTCCTGGTGGTGTTGCAGTTTGCAGCCTGGGCACAGGGGCGATTGCACAGGGAACAGACTTGCTCGCCTCTGGATGATGGCCCCCATCAGTGGGAGGCGTGATGTCGAGAAGAGGAAGGAAGTGGCCCAGCGTTGTATGCTGCCAGTCTCCAAGCGCTCCTCCCAAGGGCACTGCCAGGTGGACAGCCGTGCCAGAGAGGTGATCCAGAAGGGACTGTAGTAAAAGGCCCATCAACTCAGAGAGTTGCTTGTTGCTCAGCCTTTTCCTCCTTAACGGGGTTTTTGCAGGATGGCAAGACAATGGAAGACGTGCCGGGCGAGCACTGAGGCTGCACATGGGAAACACTTTCCTCCACCCACGTGTCCTACAGTGCCACAAAGGAGGAAGAGGGTTTGCACAAGAAAAGCCATTCTTTATTGCACTGGAGTGCCGGGGGAGTCAATGGGACAGACATTAGTGATGAGTTGCATGTTGCATTCATTTCAATGGGAGATAGGAGAAAGAAGCAAAAACTGAGACATCCCCAAGGGCTGGATTCAGAACGTCAGAAGAGTGGTGCTGGATCAGACCCCGGTCCATCTCATCAAGCCCCCACAGGACAACCTACTATCCACGAGAAACCCACAAGCAGGACAGGAGGGCAATAGTACCATTCTGCCCATGTTCCACAGCAACAGGCACACTGCCTCTGATACGGGAGGCAGCAAAGGGACATCAGGACAAGAGTGACAATGGAACCAATTGCCAAAGGAGGTAGTGAAATTCCGTAGGAACACAGGCCAGTTCTGCACCCAGGAAAAAGAACCCAAATGTTGTAAGCCGCCTCATGTTGTAAGCCGCCCCGAGGTTTCGGCAAGGGGCGGCATAGAAATGTTATAATAATAATAATAATAAAAAAATGCATCGCGATCCTGGAACTGTTGAACATCACTAACTGGATGAGCCAGCAATGTGATGTGGCTGCCAAAAGGGCAAATGCTAGTTGGGCTGCATTAACAGAAGTATCCCTTCCAGATCTCTTAGTTCCCCTTATTTCAGCCTCATCTGGAGTCCTGTGTCCCATTCTGGGCAGCACAGTCTAAGAAAGACGCAGGCGAGCTGGAAGGGTCCGGAGGAGGCAGCAAGGAGGATCCGGGGACTGGAAACAAGGCCCTGTGTGGAGGGAGTGAAAGAACCAGGTGTGTTTAGCCTCAAGAAGAGAAGAACGAGGGGAGATACGATAGCGCTCCACAAGTACTTGCAAGGCTGTCACAAAGAGGAAGGCCAGCTCTCTTCTTGGTCATCCCAGAGTGCAGGACATGGAATAATGGGCTCAAGTTCCAGGAAGCCACATTCCAGCTGGCCACTGGGGAAAACGTCCTGACTGCAGAGCTGTATGGCAATGGAACCAGTGGCCTAGGGAGGTGGTGGGCTCTCCTGCTCTGGAGGCATTTGGGATGTAACTGGACAGCCACCTGAGAGTGATGGTTTAACCGGGAGTCTGCACTGAGCAGACCTGATGGCCTTCTTGGCCCCTGCCAGTTCTACTGGTCCATGATTGTAATCTATTTATATCTGGCCTTTCTCCTGCAAGGAGCCCTTCTGGCTCTATTCATCTAGGTTTCTGTGATTTCATGAACCCTGGAGCTGAGGTTCCACACCGCAGTTTCCATTACCAGCTGCAAAGAGCTAGGAGCAGCTAGAGGAGGGATTTGAGCATGGAAAAGATGTCAGGGAAGCTATTTTCCCCTTCCCCAATTGCTACTGCCCCCAACCCAGTAGAAGGATGATGACAGCTTTTTAATTAAAACTTAAATTTTTGGGAGATCTGATCACAGAACGTCTGTTGACCCTCCCTTCAGACAGATGTTTCAACACCCCCTTCAAAACAACCATGAAGTCAACAAGTTTCTAAACCCCACCCCGCATCAGCACCCTGAATGATCTCATGGGCCCTCATGGGCCGCACAGGGCGCGGCATGATGCTGCTCCGCTTCAGGTGCTGGGCAGGGCAGCGTGGAGATGTTGCCAGGCCCCCTCACCTTTCTCTCTCACGGGCAAGGACATTTTCTTCCTACCTGGTGCACAGCAGGCAAAGTGGATCCCAAGACCTGGACATTTAAGTTCCACATGTTACAAAGATCATTGGTGTGGAGCCAGAAGCAGCTCTGGAGGGTGCTTTGGGTAGGAACATTTTAAAACAGATTTGCTGTTCAGCACTCTTATTACAGCCATTGTCATTATTGTTATGCTCTGCTTTTTCTTTCCTCCTGCAAGGCAGCTAGCTTGGCCTTCCTCCTCTCCGTTTTATCTTCATAACAACCCTGTGAGGTAGGCTAGGCTGGGAGTCAGTGGCTTGCACAAAGTCACTGCATTCCTTTTATTTCACTGGTGTATCTACATTCTGCTTCCCCACTGCACACTTTCAAGGATCATGTGGTCTTCTGCTTCATTGTACCCTCACCATAGCCCTGTGATTAGCCCAAAATCATGCTGAGGAAGGCCTAGAACCCAGGTTTCCTGTGTCCCAGTCCAACTCACAGTGCTGCACTGCTCTGGCTCAAAGAAGATCAGAAATACACATGCAGTACTTTTATTTATGATTTTTAACAAGCAAACATAAAATTGGAAGAGGCCTGCAAGGTCTCCTCAAAGCTGCCCTCTTGCCGCTCAGGCACTGTCCAGAAGCCCAAAGGAAGGAGAACGCCACCACCCAGGGAGCTCCGTTCTGCTGTTGAAGGTGGGGCAGCACCAGCATCACACCTTCCAGAAATATCCCTCTCTGCAGGAGGACCAGACGGATTTCAGCCAGCAGGACACATCTGATTCCTGGGATGCTGCCAGGGATGAAGGCAAACAGTCCATGGCTAGAAGCACCAGCAAGTTTTAATTGTGGGCACAACCCAATGGCGATGGCTGTGTTGAGCAAGTGCATATGAATCCTCCAAGAAAAAGATGTGCTTCTGCATGTCCTTTAATATCGAATCTGGCAGCAGCGCCCTTGTTCCTCTCTACTTAAAGGGACTGGAACTTTTTACCCAGTTCCACATGCCTTTCTGGCACCCAAACGGAACCTGGATTCCCTGAGCTTTGCTCCGTTGGAGCCCGTCCTGCCTTCCTCTGCAGGGGAGAACAGGTCTCTACCCATCTCCATGTGACATCCCCTCACATACCTGTATGTCGCCAACAGATCCCCTCTGAGTCTCCTCTTCTCCAGGCTGAAGAGACCCAGTTCCCTCAGTCTCGCCTCATACGGCATCCCCTGCAAACCGGCCGCCAACCTTGTGGCCCTGCGCTGCACTGACTCCAACGTGGCTATATCCTTTCTGTAATGAGGGGTCCAAAACTGAGCACAATACTCCAGTTGTGGGCGCACCAGAGTCGTGTAGAGTGGTAATAATACCCCTCTTGATCTAGAAGCCACACTTCTGGCTATGCAACCAAGGGTGGCATTCACCCTCTTGGCCACCACATCACACGGCTGGCTCATGTTCAGCCTGCAGTCAACCAGCACCCCGAGGTCCCTTTCACAAGTGCTGTTCTCCAGCCACTTGTCACCTAACCTGTGCTTATGAAACCTATTCCTATGCCCCAAGTGCAAGACCTTGCACTTATCCATATTGAACGCCATCCTGTTGTCTCCTGCCCACTTCCATAGTCTGTCCAGATCCTTTTGGATCCGGAGTACCTGCTCCTCAGTTGTGGCCACTGCTCCAGTTTTAGTGTCGTCTGCGAATTTGCTCAACAGACTGTTCACCCCTTCTTCCATGTCGTTAATGAAAAGAGTAAACAGGATCGGCCCCAGGACAGAGCCCTGGAGGACCCCGCTTGTCCCTGGCCGCCATCCCGATGATTTCCCACTAATGGTTACCTTCTGCTTTTGGTCAGTCAACCATACCCTAATCCATTGGACAGTGCGTTGGTGTATCCCAAAACTCCTCAGTTTCTCAACCAGGATATCAGGGGGCACTTTGTCAAAGGCCTTGCTGAAATCCAGGTATACCACATCCACTGCATCCCCTCCGTCCAGCCATCTCGAAACCTTGTCACAGAATTCCACAAGGTTTGTCTGGCAGGACCTGTTTTTGCAGAAGCCATGTTGTGTGGTTGCCAGCCTCCCTTCCCTATCTGGAAACACTAGATCTCTATTATGAGCCTTTCCATTGTTTTTCCTACAAGGGATGCAAGGCTAACAGGTATGTAATTCCCCATGTCCCTTCTACTACCCTTTTTGAAAATTGGGACCACTGATGCCACCCTCCAGTCCTCTGGAACTTCACCCGTTCTCCACGAGGCCTCAAAAACGGAGGCCAGCGGGTGTGAGAGAACCCTTGCCAACTCTCTAAGTACTCTCAGGTGTAATCTGTCAGGGCCTGGCGCCTTTGTAATGTCCAATGCCCTGAGGAGCCCCTCGACTCCAAGGGGGGGTGACTCTAATCTGTGCCCCTAAGTTCCTGGCCTCATCTAATCTCCGATGTGGATCCCCCCCATCCTGCTTTGGGGAGAACACAGAGGCAAAATGTCATTTAGCCTCTGTGCCTGTTCCCTCATATCAGTCACTGGATCTCCTTCCTCCTTATTTAGTGGTCCCACCACTTGTCTCCCCTTCCTCTCCCTATTTACATGCTGAAAGAAGCCCTTTTTGTTGCTCTTGATATTCTTGGCAAGTCTCAGCTCGTAATCAGCCTTAGCCTTGTGAAGAATCCTTCTGCAATGGGCCTCCTCCTCCTGGTATACCCTTTTGTCTGTTTGCCCCAGTACCCATTTCCTACGGAGGTTCCCCTTTCGTCTAATCCCTCTAACCACCTTTTTGCATCCATGGTGGCGCTCTCCTCCGCCTCCCCACCTTACTGACTAGAGGTATCGTCAAGGCTTGTGCCTCCAAAACCTCCCTTTGAGTGCCAGCCACCCCTCCGCAACTCGCTTGCCTTCCAGTAACCCATCCCAGGAGACTTTCCCCAGTCTGGCCTTCAGTTGGCTAAAGTTGGCCCTCTTGAAGTCCCAGCTTCTAGTGCTCGACCTGCTGCCCGTCCGCAGTCCCCTGATCTCAAAGCAAAGGATGGAGTGATCACTCGCATCCAGAGCTCCAAAGTACCCATTCTTCCCTCATCAGCACCCCCACTACTATTTATGTGACCCACAACCTATAAAACCTTCTGTGTATGTTCAGGGGACTTGTAGCTAGTTTCGTGCACTGGCTACACAACTATGCTGTTGTTTTATTCTCTGTCAGAGAGGGATTCTTAGTGTCGTTTCAATGAACTGCTGAAATTGAATGTAGCATCTTCCATGTGGATCTGAGCGCACATTCCCTCCTTTTGCAATTCCAGGATTCCCTGACAGCTGCAACCACCAGCCTCCGTGCAGGTGAAAGCAGTGCAGAGCTGGTTTCTGTGCTCTTCTCACCTCCCGAAGCAGTTAGGTGGCCAGCCCCGGTGGTGCAATGTGCTCGCTTGGCGTGGGATGGAAGGAGGCTGAGGCCTCCCCAGGATAGCTAGCACCTGGGCAGCATTGCTTTCCCCCTTCCCTACCCCCTGGAACACCTCCTTTGAAGACCTTGGAAAAGCAGACAGTGTGGCTCTTTCCGGCTGAGAGCGGGGAGGACACTCCAAGGACGGGGTGGAACTGCAAAGGGCCCCATAGCCCTCACAGTGTTGTCTAGGGGCTGTGGGATCACTGTTAAACAAGGAGCTGAACCTCGGGAGAAGGATTTCATCCTCCTGACGTCTTGAGGTTCTTTCTCTGTCTTTCTCTCACCTCCTCTTTCCTCCACACTGTCTCACTAACAGGGTCCAACAGGATGGCTTCCCTCCCATGCTGACAGTCTCCAGTCAGCCCTCCCCTTCAGCATGGGTGCAGGGGTGGGTGAGTTACCAGCAGCGGCATCTTGATGCCTCTTCCCGCTGTCACTTTCTGTCCAAGCCTCAGCCATGCCCTTGACCCAGGAAGCCTCCGGGGTCACTCAGGGGAGAGGCTACTCTGCACCTCCCACCTGAGCTGGGATGTGGCATGCAGACTGAGATGTCCCGTTTCGAGCCACGTGGCATCGCCAGCACCTCCCGCTCTTCGCCCAGCAGAGGTAAGCATGGGTGAGCAAAGCGCCTTTGAGCCAAAGCCTCCAGTCCGCTTGTGCCCCCCATCCCCCGCACAAAATCAGGGGCAGCGCAAGCAGGCCACTGCAGCTGTCTTCGGCCAGTGGTGACCCCACGTCAACACTGATGCAGTCCGTCTGTGTGCTAAAGAGCTTTTTGGTTTGGCTCCTAATCCAGAAAGGAGTCTAAGGAAACCGCAATTCCATTAGCCAGGTCAAGAAAGGGCTTGCTGGGATGCATTTGCTGTAGCTGCCAAGAAGTGCTCATGTAGGGGCAGCTGAAGGGTTGTGCAGTCTGGATTCTGCTCCTGGAAGAAAGGGACGGGACGGGACTTCCTGCCAACTCATAAGGTGAAAGCGTAACAGGCGAGGAGGGGAGGGCTTAATTCAGAATTGTAGGAATTATCTTATAGCACTTCCATCTAATTCAGGATTGACAACAGGATGGCCCATGCTCCACAGCTGATTATGGGTTGAGTGTGAGTGGTCCTTAAATCATGGGTAGATTGTCATGTCGCCTGACACAGCCAAAATAACCAAGCACGGTTTGCTAGCTTCAAGTGACCCATGAAAAGAACCCCTGGATTGTTGTGGGGTTGTGAACTGTGAGTTGCTTGCTGTGGTTATCTCAGCTCAATTCAGACAACACAATAATCACAACTTACCCTCAGTGTCTGAGTGCAGGTGACTGCATTGCATGAACCCAATTTCTGACTACTCTACCTAGTAGGATTTTTCCAGGGTTCAGAAAGATATTTCCCATCTCTACCTGGACACGCTGAGAATGCTTGGATCTCCTGGATGCAATCAATGCAAGTGCTCTGAGCTCTGAGTCTTCATGTAAAATAAATGTTCCAGTCTTTATTCTACGCTAAGGGCTGGTTTGCATATGAACACGGGGAGCAATCGTATGTGGAGTAAAACCACTAGACCCTCCAAGCACTGGGTTACCCACACTGACTGGCAGTGGCTCTCCAGGCCAGGGGTGGGGAGCCTCAGTCTGGAAGCCAAATCCGGTCCACAGGGTTCAGAAGCCATGCCCTTCCCTGGGCCACGCCTCCTCCCCTTTGACCACCAATCATTCACTGGCTTCCTGACACTGGTACAGATTTTTCCCTCATTCTGAAGGTTGAAACTTTTCAGAATGAGGAAAAAACTGCAGGCCAATTTCCTGGTTTAAGGAGATCTACTCAAACACACACTTTTATTTGTGGCTCCACTTCTTTTGCCTTCAATCTGCCCTCACCACTGGAATGTACCTCTCAACATCTTCTCTGGTATTTCTTTATTCTGTTTGTATTTTATTTCTCATCTTTCCAATTAAAAGCAACCCAAGGTGAGTAGGCACTCTTGCTCCTCTCCGTTCCATCCTCACAACAGCCCTGTGAGGTGGGTTAAGCTGAAAGTGCATGACCAGCCCATTGATACCCAGTGAGCTTGGTGGCCCAGTGGGGCTAGAACCTGTGCCTCCCACATCTGGCCTCACACACTATGCACACTGAGTGAATTCATCCCTCAGGACAGTTCAGCTTTCTGGCCCCGGTGCCAGAAATCCCAACTGTCCCCAATTCCATTCCTCTGCATCCTTTCAGGGATGTGATAGAAAATGAAGCCTGGGTGCAGAGGGCGACATGAGAGATGCCACTGACCCCAGAAGCGCATGAATCTCGGCTCATGGACGCAAAGGACGGCTCCACCAGCTTGGTTTGGCTACGTGCGTCCACTCAACCACTTCCCAAAATAACCGCTTTTCTGGCTAGTGAACATCCCTGGGCATGTGTGGAGTGACACAACTATTCCATCAGCAGTTCCGTTGTGAGAGTAAATATTTTAGTAAACCACTTTTAAGGAGTTTGTGCACACAGAGGTGCAACAAACACAAGCCAAGTGGAAACACAGCTCTTCTGAGCACTTTGGAGCTATCTGGAGCATGTCCGGTGAAAACAGAGCAGGCTTGGATTAGGATCCTTCTCTCTAAGCGAGGAACTGCGAAGCAGCATTGCTAGTTCCAATGACATCTCAGCTGCCTTTGCCAGATGCCAACCCAGACTGAACTGGGTACATGGTTGGAAAAGAGCAGCCTATTTTGCAAGGCACTCATGTGCGGGGCAGGCGCCCAGACGGACACATGCCATAATGAGAGCACGTGCGGATGCTATGCAAACAGGCCACTGACGTTTACAAGGTGGCGGAGTGAAGGCCAAGAAACTGAAGTGGGGCCCTCCTGTTCCACCCAGCATTTCCTTCAGCAAAACAAAGCAGGTATTTCCCCAGGCTGGCTGGCAGGCAGGAGGGAAAGTGTGAAGAAAGCTTGGCTCAATTATTGTGAGGGGCACACCGCCAGAGGCAAGGGGAAAGAAGCCTTATTTTCCCGGCTGAAGCAATCCCTTTCTGAGTCATGACTGCAACCAAGCTGGTCCCTTTTATCCCCACTTATGACCCCCAGTGCTGGAGGGCTAGTGCATTCACTGGGGAGAACAATTTGGCAACATTTTCAGATAGCCTTCTCCTCCTCCACGAATTTGTCCAATCCACAAGTAAAGCCATCCACATTGCTGCCCACCCTCAGATCCAGTGGAAGGAGGGTTTATGTGCTGTGCAAACATCCTTCCACTCGCATGCTGGAAGGACGATCAGCTTGCCTGCATGCATGAGGCCCTGATCCCGATCTCTGGACTAACCGGAAAAGCTGCCTGTTTAGCATGCAAGGTTCTCACGTTCAAGGCTGAGAAAAAATTCTGCCACAGATCCATCGTCAGAGATGGACTGGTATTTTGACTCCAATATGATGGTACTTTTCTTTATTTAAGAACATGTACATACCACTCATCAACCTGAAAGTCTCTGAAAGAGACTTACAGATGAAGAGTAAGAAAGCAGTGCCTTTCCTCAAATGTATAGTGTAAGCAGATGCAACACAAGAGAAAGGGGGTAGGGAGGAAATAATAGAACTATAAGGTGACTTCCTCTAATTTTTCAGCACAACCAGTGTCGAAAGAGGGAGTCCAAGGAGATGAATTCCAAGATGGAGAGCATTGGCCCCAAATCAGCTTGAGATCTGTGGAAGCCTGAATGTGCCAAAGAGAAAAGCTCAATGAAGGCCAAGATGGCTAAAGTAGGGAGAGATTAGGTGCAGAGAAACAAGCTTTTCAGAGTGTAAACATCTGACAGAGGCGGATGGGCCTTGTGTGGAGAAAAATAAGCAAAGGCTGGTTAAAAGGGCTTGGGAATGACAGCAATTGAACAGCCGGATCCGTGGAAAGGGGAAAGCCCTCAAGTGCATTTCTAGGGAAGTGAAGGAGGAGCAGCCTGGCCTGGCTGGGAGGGAGATGGCCCAGACTGGCCTGCCAGGAAAGTAACAACTTCCAGAAGGTCAGCTGTGACAGTGCCTGTCTTGCAGCACCTTCAAGCCTGCCTGTGGGAGTGCTGAAGGGCCCCAGGCTGCCACACCCTTCCGCGGGGGGCTCTGTGCCATAAACACACCGTTTTTCTCTTGCAATGGACATGTGCACTGCAGGAACACTGAGCAGCAGTCTTCTTTTCAGGAGCCGGGGAAATGGATCCTTCTGAAATGTATCCTTTCCACTTCTGCACACCCTGGCTTCCACCTACTAAGCAGATTTCCCTCTTATTTCTGAGCGGCCATGCACCAGTTCCAGTTTCACTGGTGCTCAGTGCCTGAGATTGCTGTTAACAGGCACAATCAGTATGGGAAAATAACAATCTATTTTGGCAAATGCAAGAGGAAAACCCTGATGCAAAACCTTTCTGGGGGTTCCTCTGAATTTTGGGCACATGGCAGCAGTGGCACATTGGCTCACTCCCTGCATCAGCGCTTGCCAGAATTCCCTGTCTTCAGGACACCGAGTGGCCTGCCCAGGCACATCTGCTGCAGGACTGCCAGGCCTCAGAGAGGGTCCTGGCTTGTTTTGCGGCTGTGCGGTGCACATGCAAGCACCAGCCAAACCTTTTGGTTCTCAGCATTGTTCCAATTAAACTGATATTACTATATGCTAGAACCCACCCACATCTCTGGCAGCTGCCGATGGCGGAGGAAGCCAGAACCACCAGGCAAGCCATGTTTTGGGAACCCATGTCTGCTGTAACACCACTTTTTATTTTGATTTCACTCATCAGATCTGCATACTGCCCAATACATAAATCTCTCTGGGTAGTTAACAAAGATTAAAATCCTTAAAATAGAGCATTGAAATGACAGGTTGCAGCAGGTTCAGGTCCGCCCTCTGGACCAGCGGCTGAGAAAACGCCTGCTCCGTCTCCTGAATGAAGGCCCTTCCGATATCTGAACGCTTTTTGCTGCGTCGGTTTTCATGCATGCTCATGTCTCTGGCTGATTTAAGGCCAAGAGGTCTTCTTGTTCTTCCAGCTGGAGAGATTCTAGGAAACGTCATTGTCTGACAGCTCAGCAACTGTTCCGAGGAGACCCCGGCCGCTGCCGTGCGTGGAATGTCTGGCTGTGCACAGCGTGGCACAGGATCGTCCCTGTCCGTGCACGGATGTGTGAATGTTCTCAAGCAGCTTTCTCCAACCAGGTGGCCTTGAGGGGAGCTTGGATGAGAGCCTCCAGTGTCCCCAGTGTCCCCGTGAATTTGTGCGTCCAAAAGGACAGCAGGGAGGTGGAGATGCTGCAGGGCAGGGTAACCCAAACGACCACAAGGGCTGAATCAACTCCTCTGTGAGAAATGGCTCCAAGGCTTGGAGCCTTTTTTGTTTAGGAAAAAATACCTGAGTTAAGAGGCTCATGAAGAAGGTGTATAAAAGTAGGGTTGGCGTGGCAAAATTGGATGATTTTTTCCTTCTCTTCTCTATCCATCATCATAATTGCAAGGAATATTTTTCGTATTTCTCTGAAAAGCAAGGTAAGAATGCTTTTAATAAATAGCATGTCATGCATACAAATCTGCTTTGTGCAGGGACTGGTTTCCCTGCAACCTTTTAGTAACTCCAGGCTGCTATCCTCAAAACATTTCCTGGGAATAAGCCCCAGAGCGCACACTGGAATTTACTTCTGAGTCAACGAGCACAGGCTTGTGCTGTCCGTCAGCTGAACCTCGGAAACATGCTCTGGTTTGAACTCTCCTGCAGTGCGCATGGCGCGTGGGCAAGGCAGACGACATCAAAGGGATCACAAGCATGCACTGAGGCCCAGCAGGCTGCTATTAGGTGGTGCTTCCTGCCACTTCCTGGTGCGCCCAGGATCTCTTGACCGTGCAGCACCAAACCATGTTTTGCTGCGTAAGAGCACAGCCTTGGCAGGGGCGGGAGACTTCCCTCCAGGCTGCCCATCCGCCTCTGGGTGTCACCACATAGCCCTGTCAGTCACCCAACTGCCCGCTATTTCAGAGTTCCACAGCATTTTCATTGCCAAATATCCCTCCATACACTGCTCTGTTTGGTGGGTTTGACCCAGCATTTTTTGCCTTTGGCCACAACACCCTCTCAGAAATTCAATTTGGCCATCAAGCCTTAAGAGGATTCCCCCACCCAGACCAAGAAGCTGACCCAATCCAAGAACTTGAAAACAAGGCATTGCACGCAGAAGTGCAACTCTGAGACAACAGAGCTGCACTGCCAGCCGAAATAGCCTAATTATCCTCCTTTTTCATTAATTTCAATCATTGCTTTGATAGCCTTGGCCTGAGGGTGCTTTGCTTTTCAGATTTTTTGACAAGCAAGAGACACAGGGGGACTTGTTAAAATAAGCTCGTAGGACCGAGTTTCAGAGCTAAGTCAGCCACACAGGGCCTACCCTTGTTTTGCTCCTTCAAAGGCAGAAAGCAAAAATTTAACAAAACAATTCAAAAGCCTTCCCTAATGAGAGCAATTGGCTGGATTTTGCCGCTCCCTGAAGCAAGCAAACTGGGTGGCAAAACTGGAGCTGATTTCCTTTGATGGATCAGGGAACAAGCAGAAGCAAGAGTTTCCGGGCACTTCTTCACTGGCTAGCAGGCTGATCCAGTTCACCAAGAGCACTTCTGCCTTGCCTGGATCAAGTTTCCATTTGTTTGCATTCTTGTAGTCCATTACCAACAATGAGCACTGATTTGGAACTGGAACAATTTTGTCAGATTTAGAAGGGCAGGTAAGATGCTGGAGAGGGACCAAACCCCAAAACTCTGGTCAGTCTCTCCCAGTGGTTTCTTGTACATGTTAAACAGCATGGAATCCAGTGGCCCCGGTATTGGACAGGAATCTCCCAGCACCACCCTTGCAGATTGTCCCTCCCAGCAGGAGGGACAATTTTACTTAATATTTTAAATATTTGTAACATTTAATATTATATTAATCACATCACTGTTGACACCCTTGCAAGCTCTGCCAAGTTCCTGCATTGCTGCGATTTTTCTCTTCTCCCAAGCAAGAGTTTGAAGCCTGCAAGCATAAGTGAAAAGGAAACCCTTCATTACGTAATTTGTATTTAGCCTGTGGTGCTCTCTATCACAAGACACTGGGACAGCCACCAACCTGGGTCGATTTAAAAGGGGATTCCCCTCCCTGGATCATTGCCTTGCTGTGGCGAAGGGGCTTGTGTAGCTCAATGAAGCTGTGAGCTCTGCCGTGCAGGGCCACCCAAGACGGACAGGTCATAGCAGAGAGCGCTGACAAAACGTGATCCACTGGAGAAGGAAATGGCAACCCACTCCAGTATCCTTGCCATGAAAACCCCATGGACAGTACCAAAGGGCAAAACGATACGACGCTGGAAGATGAGCCCCTCAGGTCAGAAGGTGTCCAATATGCTTCTGGGGAAGAGCAGAGGGCTAGTACTAGTAGCGCCAGAAAGAGTGAAGCGACTGGGTCAAAGCCGAAAGGACACGCAGTTGCGGATGCATCTGGTGGTGAAAGGAGAGTCCGATGCTGCAAAGATCTATACTCCATAGGAACCTGGAATGTAAGATCCATCAATCAAGGCAAGCTGAACATCGACATCTTAGGAATCAGTGAACTAAAATGGACAGGAATGGGAGAATTTAATTCAGAGGACCATCAGGTATACTACTGTGGGCAAGAATCCCTCAGAAGAAATGGAGTAGCCTTCATAGTCAATGAAAGAGTAGGAAAAGCAGTACTGGGATACATTCTCCAAAATGACAGAATGATTTCAGTTCGAATCCAAGGCAAACCATTCAGCATCACAGGAGTCCAAGTCTGTGCCCCAACCACTGGTGCTGAAGAGGCTGAAGCCAACCAGTTCTATGAAGGCCTACAACACCTTCCAGAATTAAAACTAAAAAATGATCTCCTTATCATCATGGGGGATTGGAATGCTAAATCAGGAAGCCAAAAGATAACCGGAATAACAGGCAAGTTTGGCCTTGTAGTACAAAATGAATCAGGGCACAGGCTGGAAGAATTTTATCAAGAGAATACGATGGTCATAGCAAACACTCTCTTCCAACAACCCAAGAGACGACTCTGCACATGGACATCACCAGACGGTCAGCACAGAAATCAGACTGACTATGTGCTCTGCAGCCACAGATGGAGCAGCTCTATACCAGGGGTCCTCAAACTACAGCCCGTGGGACAGATCCAGCCCGCCATGGCCATCCATCTGACCTGTGCCGCTGTTTGCTGCCCACGCGAGCGCACGCTGCATGGACGGGGAGGTGGTGGCTCGCTCACTCAGAGATGGTCTTGGACTCGCTGGGAGATCTCCGAGCATGCAAGCCACCGCGCGCAAGCCCGATGCTGAACTGACTCTATAGGGAAACCCTAGTTTAAAAATTAGTAAGAAATAATCCATGTGATAAGACTTGGATGGAGAAACTGATTTTTACCATAGATCAATCAGTGGATGCTAAGGATGAGTTGGTGTCATTTTCTGCTTTGCATGCCAGGTATGAACTGCCTGGCACAGAGGAACAGCTATACTTGACAGTGCAGCAATATTGGTTAGCCAGGCTGTTTGGACACCTTCAGCGTCTGCTTCAATTTGGAAGAACTATTACAGCTGATAAGGCACAACAACCCAAGCTCTGATTTTATAAATTCTTAGCAACAATGAATAACCGTGATTTATAGAGATACGAGCAGGGATGGAATAGAAAACTGGGGTGTGGGGGGGGGTCTGTTTTTTCCAATCCATGGATAGCCATGTTCCCATCTGTAAACTTTCAGTTTACATCTAGTCAAGAAAATCTTCCATGTTCACTGGGCACCACAATGTTACTTTAATAGCTTGTCTGCATCAGCTAAGTCATACTTCCTTTACCAGATGTTTAGGCAAATGTGTCCCATTGCGTCCTCTTTTTGAGAGGAGGTCAGAATATTGATCTATTTGGGGTGCAGTCGTGTCATCCCCAGCTCTGAACTGAGTGGCATACTAGAGTATGAGGCAAACCATTAAGCACAGCAGTAATTTCCACCACCACATCCCACACCCGGCATTTTCTCTAGATGACCAGTTTTACCCATCTAGATTTAGCACCAGGGAGGGGAAGGGAAGGAAGCTGAGGCACAATCGAAATTGGCATAACTCTGCAGCTTCCTCGGCTTGTGCTGCATGCACCATTTCCCCCCTCCAACGCCCAGGTGTGACCTCAGTAAGGGAGCAGCTGCTGTGGTCCTTTCAGTGCTAGTTGTTGTTGTTATTATTATTATTATTATAAAATTTCTATGCCGCCCCTTGCCAAAGCCTCGGGGCGGCTTACAACACAATAAAATACATTGAAATACAATAAAACATAATGAATTACCATTAAATACAAAAATACAAAAAATACCCTGAGATACAAACATAATAATATAAAATTAAAATTATCAGTCTAAAGTAAGTAAATAAATAATATAGGAGGAGAAAAGAGAAGGAAGAAGAAGTTGCCCTGGCCAGATCATATATTTTAACAATTAAAATGATGTTTAAATAAAAAGGTCTTTACCTGGCGCTGAAAAACCAGTAATGACGGTGCCAGGCGGACCTCTTTGGGGAGTGAATTCCATAGGTTGGGCGCCACCGCAGAGAAAGCCCTCCTCCGAGTACTTACTCTCCTAATTTCTTTCATGGAGGGTTCCCGGAGAAGGGACTCTCCCGCAGATCTCAAGGGGCGGTCGGGCATATACGGACGTAAGCGCTCGTTCAGGTAGCCAGGACCCAAGCCGTTTAGGGCTTTATAGGTCATAATCAACACCTTGAATTGGGCCTGGACTTCAATGGGAAGCCAGTGAAGCTGACGGAGGACTGGAGTCATGTGAGCATAACGCCCAGTCCCCGTCAGCAGCCTGGCAGCTCTATTTTGCATCAATTGAAGTGTTCGGACCGTCTTCAGGGGAAGCCCCACGAGGCACTGGAATTATCTTAATATTGAGTGATGCCTGTGTTCTCTTAAACTAATACCTGCTGCTGGAAATTAATGGAAGGTCAACACAAATTAATTTTCCATGCCATTTCAACAACTAAAAGACTGAAATTACAATGGAAGTATAACATTACTGTGAACACACAGCATTTAGATGCCACCTATGAATTGATAAATATATGGATAAATATCTTGAAAGTTGGGCATATTATATTGACAACTGTATTTTCACATAGATATACATACACATAGGTACGCATTACTACACATCTATTATAAGTAGATTATTCAAGTTTATGTAAACACACACACACAATCTTTTTTAATGGATTGCTTTTGTTGAAATGTGCAGTAAAAATATTTTTTTTACAGTAATGTAAACCCATGGCAACTAGTCAAAGGCAGTGTGCCTGGGTGCATCCATTGCTGGGGAAGAGGAGCAGAGGATGGTCTCCCGCTTGTCCCTTTCCCCTGGATAGCTGATGGGCACGGTAGGAATGAATGTCGGACTGGGTTCTTCTGACGCTCCTAAAATCCTCTTCCGCCCTCTTCAGCTCAGTACGGGAAAGGAATCTTCAGCACTGCACCTTAAGTGCAAGCTTTTATGCCGACTGCAGTTTGGGCTGCTGTGTCAGGTGCTACTTTGCCCCCACCTCCACGATGTCAGTGTAGAACTGGGAAGCAGCACCCAAAAGAGCAATCAAAATGATCAGGAGACCGGCTTCAAATTTTATCAGCTCCACTGTTTTACATCAATTCTGCAGTTACAGCCAGCCTTAAGGATCGACCTTATGCAAGTTTACGGGGGAAGGCTCTCTAACTCCCAGCAGGCCCCAGCCTGGCATGACTGCAGGGGATTGTGGGGCTTGTTTCTCATCCTGAGGAATGCTGGGACTTTTGCTGTCCAAACTGGCTTTGGGCGAGCCTTTAGCTATGCTTTAGGTCATGCTGGGAAGGGTGGCCCCTCTTTGGGAAGGGTCAGGGGGTCCCCGAGGGCCTGGAGGGGGCCGGGGCGCTCCGCATCTGTGCGAGGCCCCCACTGCCGAGCGGGCAGGTGGGCGCCCTCAGTACGATCAACCACGGACGCTGCCGGCTAGAGCGCTGCGACACAAGGCTCACCCAGCCTCCCAGCACTCGCTTGTGGTACAACACGGAGGCGGTGTAACTTCGGAGGCTTGGGAAGCGCTCAGAGCGGCGCAGCAAGACTCCGAAGTTTCCGCCCATGCATTACTCTCCATTCTTTCGTCTCTATGAGCTCTGGGTGGGTGGAACTTGGTAACTTGCCATGCAAAAAAAAAAGGCGGGAAAGCGCCTTTCAGGGCGGAAGCTCTCCGAAGCCACGCCATTGCCTTCCCTCCCGTGACGTCAACGAGGAAGACTGGGACTTCCGCACTCTCGCTCCCACGCGAGCCAGAACTTCCGCTAACCAAGTCGCCTCCATTTCCTACTTCCAGTTCCGTTCTAGGCCCGGAAACTTCTATGCCCGGCGGGAAAGGAAGAGGTGCGAAGGACACGTGAAGAGCTACTCCGGTGGAGAGCGGAAGTGTTCCTGCTGGGAACTTCCTCCTGTGGCGAGCCGCTCTTGCCTTTTCGGCCGTCTTCCGTCCTGGTCTTCCAGCCCCCCGGCGCCGCCATGGAGGCAGCTGGGGTGGCCCCCATCAAAACTCAGTGAGTATTGGGGCGGGGGGCTGCGTCCCCTGCAGGCTCCTCCCAGGTCCCTTTCCCGGAATCTTGCCAACCCCCCCTCCAGTTTTAAATCTCCCCCATTTCAAGCAGCTCCTCATAAATGTCAGCGACCGCTCCCATTTCGCGGGGAACCGAGTTCCCCACATATCGACTCTCGCCATTTCTCCATTTTTTGCGGGCTCCCCTCCTGAGCAGTTTTGGTAAGCATGTGCAGAATCGGGAGCCACTAACTGGGTTTGTGTTGCCCGAACCCTGCTGTGCCAACAAGTCAGCATTTCTTAACCATGAGCAGCCCATGGAGAGGAAGTGTGGGTTGTTCATGGTCAAAAACCCATGATTTGTTAGCACAGCAGGGTTCAGCCCACAGGATAAAGGTTGGGCATGGGTGGTCACTGAACCATGGGTTATTGTGGAAATGCGGTGATCATATGGGCTGATCCCAGCTATGCTAAGAAATGTGGCTTTTTAACTCTGAGTCACCCATGAAGATCATTCATGGTTTGTGGTTGAGTTATCTTCATGGGTGACTCAGAGTTAAAAGTGATAAGCCCAGAAATATCTGGAAGGCAATAGGTGTAGAAAAGCTGTTTTTAACTGCCCTCACACAGCTCGATAATGAATCCCTTGATTATTTTGTATCCTTAACCCATAACAACCAATCCCGCTCCCCTTGAGGTACCTCTCCACGAAAGACGAGTTTCACACCTACCTTGACCAGGAAGGAGATTTGAAGAATAATAAAGACAGCAGCAAGGATGATACAAAGGAAAACATCAGCCAAGACCTAGGTGAGCCTCCAGCCAAGCTACAGAAGCTGGAGGAAGATGGAAGTGAAGAAGAAAGCTTGCCAAAAGGGGCAAGTGAAAACACCAAGGAACCTCAGGGAAAGAAGAGGGCCCGGGGGCAGAATAAGAGCCGCCCATGCATGAAACCAGCTCACTATGAGAAGGACCGCCTGTGTCCCTCAGTAGTCCAGGTAAAGCATTCTTGGGTGAGGCCAGGTTAGGATCTTTTGAATTCTCCTTGGGTTTTAGTCACTGTGGGTAAATTGTTTTCATACTTTGACTGGCCTGGAATCTCTCAAAATGCTCTCAGTATCACACTGCTCAGCAGAAGCAATGGAGTCATAGCTCTGACGTTCTCCCAACCTCACTGTTCTTGCTCCTCTGTAGAGGCATGTCAGAATGGGCCTGGCCAGCTGCAGTCCATGGGGGAGGATAGTTACACCTACTCAGGTTTAACTATAGGACATTGTGGGGCTAAGAGGTTGTACCAAAGACCTCATGGAAAAGGTCACTTTTGAAGGGGAGTTTGAGAGAGACAAAGAGGTGCCATCATGCAGGTGACCTTGGAGGCAGTTCCAGATATAAAGCACAACAAGGAAGAAAGGCAAGTGTGTTTTGAGGAAGCCAAACATTTTTTTGGACAGTGGAGGGCCACCGTTGCTCCAGAGGAGCAAAGGTCACAAGCAGAATACATCCCTCTGAGCCACTTTGAACATACTTTGCCACAGAGAAATAGTTCAGAAGTTAATTTATATTATTCTTTATAATACCACTTAATATATTAAAATGTATGTTAAAGTATAACATAACAATATAAAAACCAGATAAATACAACTGATCATGCTTTAGCAATAGAACACCCAGGGTGACACAACAGGGAAACAGATGTGCTTTCAAGAGACCATTAGGACTTGTCCCCATTTCTGCGTTTCAAACTGAATGCAGGAGAGTTTTCCAAAGGGCAGACTGCCTCGCTTACATGCTGAAACCAGGCAACATTTCATTTGTTGTGTCAGGGTGATGAAGGTGAGGTCAGGGAAGAGAAGAGACAAGAAGACTGCTATGGCTGGGGCAGAAGATTACCAGGGCACAAATTGGAGCCCTTCATTTCTCATTTAAGCACCTTGCATAAGCCACCTACAATGCCATTTGTGGCAGTAAGACAAAATAGAAATATTTTAGGAAGGGGTTAGTGCTATCAACTGCCATCTTTTATGGAAGTGTTTTTCTTTTGTTAAAGGAATGTGCAGATAAATGCTTCTTTGGCCCACGGTGCCATTTCCTCCATGACATCAAGGAGTACATGGCCACCAAACCACCAGACCTTGGAGGCAGCTGTGTGCTCTTCCAGACATTTGGCAAGTGCATCTATGGGGTTACTTGCCGGTTTGCTGGAACGCACCTTGGAGAGGATTTCAAGAACCTTGTCAATGCTGATCTTGTGAAACAGTGGGAGGGGAGACCGGTTGTGAAGAACAGCCTCAGCAAAGAACTGCAGCAGCAGCTGCGCAAGAAGAAGTGTTCCTTTGACAAGGCCAATGAGTACCTGCGTCACTTAGCCAAGCCCGGCCCAGCAGATGCAGCCAAGGGCCGAACAGGGGTGGCATCCACAGGACAGCCAGGAGTCACAGACTGTTCTGCTTCTAAAGGAGTCATGGGCTTCGATGCGGGCAGAGAAGCGGTGCCCAGCATTTCCCATTTGTCGCAGAAGGAAGGCTCCACTGTGGCAACCTTGGAGAGTGTGTACCAGCCTCTGGAATCTGCTCTTCAAACAGCTGGCGCTGTGACAGATGAAGATATTGTGAAACTCAGACCATGTGAGAAGCAGAAGGTAAGTCGTGGAGGGAACTGTGCCGAGACTGAGAAAGCGAGCCGGAACCCTCTCGAGCAGGGCCTTCCCAGTTCCTCTGCATTAGATGCAAAGGCACACAAAGGAGCTACGTGATGCTCAGTCCTTCAAGGGGCAGCATCTCTCGGGCGAGAGGGGCCCTGTCCTGGCAGGGTGCCCCCTCATGCCTGGAGCAACTGCTCCTCGTTGGCTTTGCCAGTTCCTCCCCCCGCACTGCCCATATAAATGTGCCCATTTTAGTGACACAGCCCCCATGTGTAAAGATGCTAAACAGAGTGAATGGGATGTGTCACAAATCTTCCTGCCATCTAGGCATCCATCCAGCACTACCAGCCGCCCCAGTTTTCCATGGAGGCCTACGGTATGCTTGATTGGTAAGCATTGTTTTAGTCTAAACTCTCTTTCCCCTGTTTGGCGTCTTCCTACTTTTTAGGCTCTGTGTGTAGGATTGGCATGGCTTTTAAGCCTCCTCATGTCTTGTTCTTTCCTCCCTTTTCTCTACAGCTGGATCTCCGTGGCAAGCTTTATTTGGCCCCCTTAACAACGGTAAGTAGATGAACAGTTTATGCTGCATGTAGCTAAGTAAGTTAAAGGGAAAAACACCATTTGAACCTGCTTGCTTCACAGATGGGAGGAGACATGCTTGTACACATGCACAAGCTGTTCTGGAAACAGCGGGAAGAGCAGGCTCCATTATGCTTCTTTATGGCATTTCCATTTGTCTTGGGTGCTCTTCACCAGTGTCTCCATGGTTTCATGGTTTCTTTCATGCGCACACATTCTGGCAAGAATCCTGGGTGTGTGTGAGAAGCTGACTGTTTTGGTGGGACTGACAGCTCAGAGTCTTGAGAATGAGCTGTATGAAGGGGAGTTGGCCAATCCTGGTGGAGATGACAGCTCAGACTCTGATAATGTGAGCCGCCCCGAGGCTTCGGCAAATGGGGCGGCATAGCAATTTTCTAAATAAAATAAAATAAAATAAAATAATAAATAAATAAATAAATAAATAATGAAATGGTTGTTGAAACAGATGTACCTAGTCAGGCTACCTCATCGCATTGTGCCTGAATCTCTGCAGCGATGGCTTGGGTGTCCCAGCCCATAATTCAGTTGCAGGAGGGAAACACCCAGCAAAAGCTAAGTGAGAGGGTAGAGAAGGTTCAAGCTGTTGTGAGCTGAGTGTCGTCCCTCCACCCCCACTGCGACAGACTCTCCAGCATTTCTTGTTAAACATCTTTATTCTACATAGAACTCTCTGAGAATACACAGAACAAATGCTAAAGCCTCTGTGTGTGTCCCCTTCACCCAAAGCTTTCCTTATGAACCCTTCTGTGCCTGTCTCAGGAAAGAGGGGTGCTATGGAAGTGAGTGCACCTGTGTTCTTCTCTCTGAGATCCCAGTCAGGCCACCCTGCAGCTGTCAATGGACTTTTGTCCTCAGGAAGGTGCAGTTCTCCATCTGAGAAACTCCCGTCTCCAAATCCACCCCTTGCCCTCTCTGCCTGGGATGATGATGTTGTTTGTTCCCACAGGCAGGTTGACTGGATCTCTTGGCTGCCCTTGAACTAATCTCATCCTGAGCAGGCACAGAAAGTACAGAGAGCCTTGAATTGCAGCCAGAGCCGCATCTGTTTCAACAATCATTTCGTTATCATAGTCCAAGTTATCATCCCTGCCAGAGTCAGACAACTCCCCTTCATGCAGCTCATTATCAGAGTCTGAGCTGTCAGCCTTGCCAAAAGGGTAAGCAGCTCATGCGTGCCTGGGAATACTGCCAGAACATGCATGCATGACAGTCTCCAGTTCTCAGTCCTTTCTGCTTACCAGCCACTCATGCACAGCCTTTATTTCCTGTACCTTGTGGCTTCTCAGGAGCAAGAATTTGAGCATCACCCCTGAAAATCCTGACAACCACCTGATTCTGCCTATCGGTGATAAAAGTGAAGACATGAGGGTCTGAAAAGGATAGGGGCAGGGGCAAATATGAGGTGTGACACAAAAATAACCAGATTAGTAATAAAAATATTTATTGATGAACTTTGAACTTTGTCGCCTTCTATCTACTCCCGCTCTTGATCTCTACACCACTTCGTATGTGTTTTCCCTTGATGGAAGCAGTGCTGGAAGTCTCCTTGCGTGAGGCTCTTCCGCAGGCTTGCCCTTTATGTCTTCACTTTATCCACTGATTCAAAACGTGTTCCCTTCAGGTCACTTTTGATTTTGGGAACAAGCAAAAACCACAGGGAGCGAATTCAGGTGGAGGAGGAGGAGGATCAAGGACAGGAATGTTTTTGCACTCAAAAACTGGTTTACGGAAAAAGCATCGTGCGTGGGAGTACAATGTTGGTTCGCTGTTCGATTTTTTTCCCCAACATTGTCACAGCAATGCATGTAGCGAGTGCAGTTTGAATACTGACCGGGCTATTCATAGGATATACCTAGTCAGTCGGTGGTTTGAGAGGGCGTGTGGGAGGAGATACAGTCCTATGATGTACGTCTAGCCGACCTCCAGACAATTTTCCAAGAAAGCCCTAAGCGCAATCCAGTTATTTCTGTGTCTCGCCTCATACAGCGTACTTGCAAGCATTTGGCCACAGAGATGTCTTGCTGTTTTCCTGGCAGAAGTAACTTTTGCTCTCTGCACATATCAAAATGCCAAGCAAGGTCATGTAGCTGGACCTGAAGTGAGCTCCTGACCCTGTTTAGGAAGCTAATAACCATTAATACAGTGTCACCAAAACAAGCTATCCACTTTGCCCATCATCTGGTAAGCCCAGAGACACCCCAACCTTTTTGGCTTGGCGGGTACACGTGGAATTGCACCAATGGCTGCCATGGGGTGGGGCTTGCCTCTTCCTAAAATGGCTTCTGTGGCACATGTGGCCAGTCTCAAAGCATTCACTTTCCAGAAAGCAAAGCAGTAAGAGAGAGAGAGAGAGAGAGAGAGAGAGAGAGAGAGAGAGAGAGAGACAGAGAGAGAGAGAGAGAGAGAGAGAGAGAGAGAGAAGCAACCTGCCAAGGACAGCACACTTTTTGAAGGCCAGTGCAGGTATTGCCAGACTGCTGTTTGGGACTGGTCGCTGTTCTCATATAACACCAGTCCTCTGTCAGCTTCACTGGCTCCCCATTGAAGTCTGAGCCCAATTTAAGGTGCTGGTATGGACCTATAAAGCCCTAGGTTTATAGGACCTATAAAACCCTTGGGACCAGGATACCTGAAGGAACATCTTTTTCCCTACATGCCCGCCTGCCCCTTAAGATCTGCAGTGGAGGCCCTGCTCTGGGAACCCTCCTTGAAGGAGGTTAGGGGAGAGAACACTCAGAGGAGGGCCTTCTCTGTGGTGGCGCCCCAGCTATGGAATGCGCTCCCCAGAGAGGTCCACTTGGTGCCTACGTTATATGCCTTTTGGCACCAGGTCAAGACCTTTTTATTTGCCTGATATTTTAAAGTTTAAATATTTTATGTTTTTATCCTCAGTCATGTGTCATTATGATGTATTTATTAGGTGTTTTATATTGTAAGCCATCCAGCAACAAACCGTAATGAATGGGATAGAAATAACCAAACAAATATATATTGCTAGAAATCATCCCTTTGCTTTGCAGCATGGCTTGTCTCTCCCCAGTTCACCAATAAAAAATTAAAAGTGTAAGAACTACCCCAAAAGTCAGGAGGCACAGAGAGCCCAGCAGGCACCAGGAGAGGTGGCTGCGAGCAGTGTTTAGGGGAGCCCAAAAGTCAGCGATTTGGGAGAAAGACTTCAGTCAGGAAGTTGCCAGAATGGATGGAAAAAACATCCTGGACAAAGGAGTCATTGGCATTGGAACAACTTTTCCGGTTCAGCCCCCAAATTTATTTATTTATTTCAGCTCAGCACTGACATGACTTGGCTTTGCAGTGAGTTCCAGGGCAAAACAGTAACACCATGTGTTCGTTCGTTCGTTTGTTTGTTTGTTTATTAAAACATCTTTATGCCGCCCCATTCGTTGTTCCCCCTGCTCCCGCACTTAATGTTTTACAGTGTGGCAACCTTCCTTTCCGGAGAATATGCAAGCGCTTCGGAGCTGACATCACCTGTGGCGAGATGGCCGTGTGCACGAACCTGCTCCAGGGCCAGTCATCCGAGTGGGCGTTGCTGAAGCGGCACCACACAGAGGATCTCTTTGGAGTCCAAGTAGCTTGAGGGCTGTGGGACAGAGGGGTGGGGGTGCTACGGGGTGAGCAGCGCTACTGAAGCAGGCTGTGCGTAATTTTTCTGGCCCAGCATCATGTTTCCCACAAGCTAGCTTGACACTCCTTTGCCTTGAAATGTAGAGCTGTGTAGAGATCATGGAAATTCATCACTATTGTTCTTACTAAACAACTATAAAGCCCTTTCAAGGTATGATCTTTCACGTGTTCAGGCAGAAAAATGGCCCAACCAGCTAATGCTGGGAGCGGGAAGATTTTTTTTCTGTCTAAATATGCATAGGATTGCAACTTTAAAGGGCTTTAGCAGTGCATGATTTGTGCTCTAAATGTTTCAAGTGCTGTAGAGAAATGACAGGATAGAGACGATCCTTGCCTGCAGGTTCCCACTCAGAAAGACAGCATGCAAAATGGCAAGAGCATGGGGAGGGAAAAGGAAGGCAAGCACCGCTGCGCCTGGTCCTTGTCTGCATGATGGATGAGTCCAGGTTGATCTTCCCTTCCTGGTGTGCATCCCAGAGTAGCAGTTCGTGGCCGTTTAGCTGAGGGACGGGGCCGGTTGGGTCTTTCCTCTTCCTTCTGCAGGGACATGTGCATGAAGTGCCTTGCGGGTGCGCGGCAGGTTCACCCTGGCCCCTCTCTCTCTGCAGGTGGAAGGTGCATTTCCAGACACCATGACCAAATGTGCAGAGCTTCTGAACAGGGCCATTGAGGTGGACTTCGTTGACATTAATGTTGGCTGCCCGATCGACCTCATATACAGCAAGGTAACCTGGGAGCCATCCTTAGACTGCCCCTCCCCCACAGCATGACAAATGAGAAGAGGCAGTTCTCTGCTCTGAGAAGACCCCTGCTGCCCCAAAAGCAGGTGGGTTGCTACCTGGGCACTCCGTGGGGTGGGGCTCTAGAGGCTCTTGATCCCCTCTGGATTCATCAGTTGGTGTGGAGCATTTGCTCAGGTACCGCCCCGGGAGCTGGAAAACTTGTGCCAAACTTACTGCCCTGGGGTCAGCATCTGTGGATGAGCCAACCCATAGCAGGTTTTTATGAGTTGGTGCAGCCTTAAATGACGTGTGCTTTCACTGGGTAGTCTTTTATCTGTTTAATCTCTTACTCAAATTTATACACTAAGTTCTAGAAAGGGATCAAAGAAGGAAACACAAGATACAGTGGCCTCGGGGCAACAATCAGTCCGGCAAGAAAAACAGCACTCCGTGAATCAGTCTGCAATAAAACTGCACGCTTATCTGTGGGTGAACCATGCCTTCCACAGCAGAGAAAGCTTGTGTGAAGAGAAAATTTTTGAGAGGACATCTGAACATCAGAGCTAGGGCACTGTCGGGCATGTTTGTCCTACAGGCAGATACCTCAGCCTCATGTGCTCCCCGCTTCTGGGTTTTCTCTTCCCAGGGAGGAGGTTGCGCTTTAATGAGCCGTACCAGCAAGTTTGAACAAATCGTCCGCGGCATGAACTGTGTAAGTTGGAGTGGGTGGTGGAACAAGGCTCCTCCTGGTTAGCTCTGAGCCGCATTGGAGGCCCTCCGCTTCTCAGTTCCCCAGTCTGTAACAGCTCCAGTCCTCCTGCTTCGTGTCGCTTCAGACCCAGCGCAGACATCAATCTTTTATTTCCCCTGCGTGCACACGGGACCCTCCACAAGGATGGTGGCACTTCCCATAGTTGCTCAGGGTTGGCCCTGCATAAAGAGCGGTCGGTCTGGGAGAGTCCATAGTCCTTTGCTTTCTGCAGAGAGCCTGCACCAGAAGGTTTGGTCAGCGAGTAAATTCCATGAAAGACACGCTTTCCTAGTGCCTGCTTTTCTTCTTTGCCAGGTCTTAGATGTTCCTCTGACTGTAAAGATCCGAACTGGCGTGCAGGAGAAGACCAACCTAGCTCACAAAGTCATTCCCAGCCTCCGAGACTGGGGAGCCTCTTTGATCACGGTAAAGGCTTCTCAGCCTCTCAGAGTAATGGTTGGGGGCACTTCACAAAACCCCAGAAACTGCCTGGCCTCCTGTGGCTGGGTGAAGCAGACGTGGTCATGCAGGGAAACCGGCAGAGCTGCTCTGGGACCCCAGAGTACTGACTTTGCCCACGGGCCTGAAGCGCCCTCCCCTCGTAGAGCAGCTCCCCTGCCTCTGGACGCTGCAGCATTCTTTCTGCCTACATTCAGATGAGCTGATCTTGATGTTCACTCCTGTTCCGTTCCCAGTGGTGGGGGCGGGGCGGGGCGGGGAGAGCATGACAGTGAAACAGCCCCAGTAGAAATGCCCAGGGTAGGACCCATTCCTGGCGGACCGTCTGTTCTTCTCCCTGCACCACCGTCCCTGCCGTTTTGCTTCTGCCCTCCTTTTGGAACCAGAAGCAAACAGGCCTTTCCTTGGGGTTACCATTGATGGATCTTTCCCCCCAACTTCTGACCCAAAAAGGTAAAAAAACAGGGCAGTTGGTTTCATGCACCTGTGATGCAGGATCAAACTGTGTCTTTTCTGGGCTTGTTAGCTTCATGGGCGATCAAGAGAGCAAAGATACACAAAGCTGGCCGACTGGAACTACATTGCGGAGTGTGCAAAAATCGCTGGCCCGGTGCCTCTCTTCGGTAGGTGGTTTGGATCTGCCTTCTTCGTTTCAGCCCCTTCATGCTTTCCTTATAGCTGTTCATGATGCACTGCCAGATATACTTTGTATTTAGGTGCACTTTCTCCCCGGCTTTGGCAGAGCTTGCTCAGCCCAGATTAGTTTCCTTCTTTGCCACACCATCTCTCTCTCCTGCTTGAGTGTTCTTCTCTGGCCATGCTGCATCTTGGAACTGTTAACCCTCCTAACTTTGCTTCTCCCCCTCCAAAATGCTAAAACTCGGGTGGCTGTCTGCCACTGTGACCTGCCACGGTTCTGCCAGGTGCCTCCCTTTATCACCCATCAAACCCTGGGTTGTCCCTTCCTCCCAGCCCTGTCTCTTCAGCATAAGCCGCCCAGGCAGAGGTGTATGGAGCTGTAACTGGATGCTCATGGATGCTGCTGGTGAATGAGGACAGATCATTACAGAGCAGTAAGTCAAGGCAGGGATGGGCAGAAGCAGATCTGCAGCTCTAACTCCCAGAATCCACAAGGACCAGGGAAACTGGAAGCCAAAATCCAATGGATCTGGAGACCCACTTTCTGCCCGCCCTTGCTAGTGCAATCTCGAGGAGTTAAAACGGGCTCTTGAGTGTAATCTCAGCCATTGCTTTACACTTAAAGGCCATCACACAGAGAGCCAGCATGACCTAGTGGTGAGAGTGCTGGACTGAGACTCAGATGGTTTGGACTCTGGCCACCCCCACATCCATGAGCCCCCTGGGTGTGTCTTTGGGTCAGTTCCAGGCTCTCAGCCTAACCTACCTCTGACACCGAGGAGCAAAATTATGTAAGTTGTTTTGGGGTCCTTGCAGGAGAAAGGCCAGATATAAATAGATTACAATCATGGACCAGTAGAACTGGCAGGGGCCAAGAAGGCCATCAGGTCTGCTCAGTGCAGACTCCCGGTTAAACCATCACTCTCAGGTGGCTGTCCAGTTACATCCCAAATGCCTCCAGAGCAGGAGAGCCCACCACCTCCCTAGGCCACTGGTTCCATTGCCATACAGCTCTGCAGTCAGGACGTTTTCCCCAGTGGCCAGCTGGAATGTGGCTTCCTGGAACTTGAGCCCATTATTCCATGTCCTGCACTCTGGGATGACCAAGAAGAGAGCTGGCCTTCCTCTTTGTGACAGCCTTGCAAGTACTTGTGGAGCGCTATCGTATCTCCCCTCGTTCTTCTCTTCTTGAGGCTAAACACACCTGGTTCTTTCACTCCCTCCACACAGGGCCTTGTTTCCAGTCCCCGGATCCTCCTTGCTGCCTCCTCCGGACCCTTCCAGCTCGCCTGCGTCTTTCTTAGACTGTGCTGCCCAGAATGGGACACAGGACTCCAGATGAGGCTGAAATAAGGGGAACTAAGAGATCTGGAAGGGATACTTCTGTTAATGCAGCCCAACTAGCATTTGCCCTTTTGGCAGCCACATCACATTGCTGGCTCATCCAGCTTGTGATGTTCAACAATTCCAGGATCCTTCCCACTTCCAGTGTCATTGACCCAAGTGTTCCCCATCTTGTAGTGATGCATTTGGTTCCCTTTTCCTGGGTGCAGGTCTTGGCATCTGTCCCTATTGAATTTCATTTTGTTGTTTTTAGTCCAGTGCTCCAACTAAACAAGATCAACTTGAATCGTGTTTCTGTCTTCCAGAGTATTAAACATCCCACCCTGTTTTCTGTCACCTGCAAATCTATAATCATTCCCTGCACTTCCTCATCCAAATCATTAGTAGAAATGCTGAAAAACATTGGGCGCAGGACTGACCCATGCAGTATCCCACTTCTTAATAATTAATAAGATGAATTAATAATTACAAGGCCATGGACAACTGTTAGAACTTGCTTCACAAGCATGGCTGTATTTTTCTCTGCTCATTCAAAAATGTTCACATCAGTTTACTTCTTTACAAGGCAAGGACATTGGCCCAATTGCTATATGATTCCTTTGTGGGACCACCTGGCTTGCATTTGGCCCACAGGAAAGAGTTTAGTCTAAGCTTCTAAGAAACGTTTTGCAGGTGATTAGATATGCCTCAGACACTAGGATAAGATTGGAAACAGACAGTATGAAAGCCAAAGCCTGGATCTGCATCTTATCTATATATATGTGGACAGAGGGACATCGTAACCCACAAGGCCATTTCTCCTTGGAATTCCGCAATAACGTGTAGTCAGACTGGCTGAATGCCATTTAAAACAACGTGCAGAGAACTGATCTCACCCCCACATGCTTCTCTATTGTGAATTAGATCATGCCAAAAATGAGTCAACCAGAGAATCAAGGATATGGAACATCAAACTGATCATGCCAGTATATTAATATGACTAGATTAGACAAATACTCTGCATAACCAGCAAACTCTGTGATACCACTGGATGCTAAAGGGGTTAGAAGGGCATTTACTCTTGCCAGGTGCTTTGCTCTTCCTTCTGTCCTTGAAGGCAAGTACAACAGCATTCCTTTTGCTGACAGGCTTTGTGTTTACCAAATGGGAGATTGAGACCTTGGAAAATATGTTTTTCTGTTTTTTTCACATCTGTATTACAAACAGGCACATAAGGAGTTCATCATTCCACTCTTGGGATAATCCGATTCTTTCTGAAAAGCCAAACTTGATATTCTTTCAGATAAAGATGCTAAGATCACATATCAAGTAGCCAGTTTCTACAGGGCAAATTTAACTTAGGTTAAGATGCTCTTATCTTAATGTAAATCTGTACATTTCATACAATTAAACTGCAGTGGGTTTTAACAAAGTTCTATCAGCATTACCATTATGTATAATTTTCGGGCATTATGTGTTTTGATTATGTACCCTAGGCTACTTTATTTTTTTTAGTGTCCATTACTTACCTGTTGCTTTTAAATTTATTTTAAAATGCTATTTTAGTTGGGGTAATGGAAAAGCATTGTTCAATTTATTATGCTGATCCACATTGGTTTATGTTGATCTATGACAGTGATAAATAAATAAATATGACATCAGTTTACTTGTAAAAGGCAAGACTTTGCCTGGAACTGCTGAGGTGCAGCAAATGGCATCAATACGTCCCCCACTGCATAAATACATTTGTAATGGGTAATGTCCTGGCATCCTGGCTTCTTCCTTTTCCTCTGACACAGGAAACGGGGATATCTTTTCTTTTGAAGATGCAAATCAAGCCATGGGGACAGGAGTGGCAGGTATTATGATTGCAAGGCAAGTGACTTCGTCTCCTCCCCTTTTTCCCTATGTGGCAGTGTCAGTTGTCCTATAATCTGAGTATGAAAAACACCCCCAGGAGCAACAAACTTCTTAAGATACGATTTTTATTTTTTGCATGTGGAAAGTTTGTGGTTCAGTCCCCAGAAAGGGCTGGGAAAGGCCCCTATTTGAAGCACCACTGCAGGAGATACTGACCAATCTCCTGGGTCTTACACATTGTAATGCAATATATTAGTTCACCAGATTTATATACTGCTTCATATTCTGGGGTCAAGATTTCAGAGAAGTGAAACATCAAAGATAAAACAGTTTTTAAAAGTGAGTATGTTAAAAACATGATCCATAAAACCTTCCTGGTTGGTTCAGGAAGGGTTCTAGAAATAAAAGTATTTTCAGGGGGTGCCAGAAATCGCACCACGTGGGTGCCTGCCTGATCTCCAGAGGCAGGAAGCACCACAGAAAGGGAGCCATCACACTGCAGGGCTTTGGCCTTGTGGACTCCAGTCAGGCTGTAGGTTTGTGTGGAATCACCGTGGATGTGCCATCCAGTGGCCGTAGGGGCTGGGACAGATTGGTGAGGAGAAGGTGCTCACTCATCCGTGAACCTCAGGAGAACCTCAGCCAGTTCTCGCCTTGTATCCCAGCAGAAGGTGCAATTGCTCGGGGTGCAGTCCTGCACAAGGGCAGACAGACCTGGAAGAGGTGGGGGAGCTGTGCAGACAAGGATCGCTCACAGTGTTTAAACCTGCAGCTGTGTTGGTTTGGAGCAGAGCATTTCAGAACTGCGCATTGCAAATTCCAGATGGTGCCACCCCTTCCATTGTGCTAGCCCTTGTTTTTCCTGCTCACAGAGGAGCTCTGATCAAGCCTTGGATCTTCACGGAAATCAAAGAGCAGCGGCACTGGGACATCTCCTCCAGCGAGCGGCTCGGCATCCTCAGGGATTTCACCAACTATGGCCTAGAGCACTGGGGATCAGACACGCAGGGCGTGGAGAAAACCAGGAAGTTCCTCCTGGAATGGCTCTCCTTTTTGTGCAGGTAAAAGCTGCTCCCCTACAGCTGGACCTAGGATCTCGTCCAAATACAGTCTCCTTACACCAGTTTCATCCAGCTCTTCAGTCCAAAAGGACTTCCAGAGCCGCTGATGCAGATTAATAACGAGGCCATCTCTGCCTTCAGGCTTCAATCCTGCCTTCAATCCACAGAAAAGGAAAGGGGTTTGGGAGAGAGGAGGAGGAAGAAACATTCAATTTACGCAAATTAATTTCTTAAAAATCATATATATTTAACAGATGGTTCTGTTTCCACTAGGCCCTGCATGCAGGAACACCTGCTCCGCTGCCTCTTCTGGTTTGACAGAAGAGACACATTTTAGAAGCCTATCTCATCAGCCAAGAGAGCTAGGTTTGGGAATTTAAAAAAAAAATTAGAAAGTTGAAAGACTGCAGACAATACCAGTTGCTCTGCCTGCTTCAGAACACTGTATAAATGTGCTGTGTTCATTATTGGTAGTACTGATGTTACTTGAAATCTCATTACCACAAAGAGATGGTCATGTCACCTTTTCTCTGCTCCTTGGCATTGTGCAGGTACATTCCTACTGGCTTACTGGAGCGCCTGCCCCAGAGAATCAACGAGAGGCCCCCATACTACATGGGGCGAGACTATTTGGAGACCTTAATGGCAAGCCAAAACGTGGGCGACTGGATAAAGATCAGGTAAAGGGCTATGCCTCTTCTGGGGCTGGGTTTTCCCCTCCTGCAGTGGCTGAGTTTGAATGAATGGCTACACATGAGGCACAGTCCTTGGAGGAACACAAGGAGAGGAAGAATCGCACCCTAGAAACATATTGGACTGCCCCCCACTTGAACGTTGGTTCCACCCGCCGGCTCACAATGTGAGCTCACATGTGCCTTGCCCCCACCACCGCTCCTGTATTTCATTTCTTGGCCAATCTCAGTTGCTTTACCTGTAGAAGGGAGCCAAGGTGGGGTCAGCACACTTGATGAGTGTTCAGGGTGATGGGAATGACCCTTTTCAGACACAATCCTGTGCCTGGGTAGCCTGAGAACAAGGCTGCAGCACCCCAGTCTCCCGAGAGCATGCTTCTTCAGCCATCCTCCTTCCCTGAGTGTCATAATACTTTCCCTTCTTGAGGAAGATGCTCCATCCTTTTCTTATACTTCCTGCAGTTTTGTGGTGCAGAAGCTGTTTTGGGAGCGCCATTCTAAAAGTGGGAGGCCAGAGGCAGGAGGCTTAGGGCCAAGGCACCCGCCTGTTACAGCTGTTCCTGCCAGTAATGTACCTTAAGGACAACAGAGGAAAAACAAAAGCCAGAGAGCCACCAAACGGGTGGATGAAAGGCAGTACCCCAGGCCTGCAGCTCTGCACCGCTGCTCTAGATCCTTGCACAAGGGTGCATGGTATTCTAAGCCAAGCACCATGCATTTTTAAAGTCAGAGTGGAGCACAGGGAATATCCTGTCCAGCTACTTGCTTGGCATGGGAATCTTGCTGTCTGCCTGATGAGTGGCCATTCTGCTCAGACACCACCCACCCTCAAGGCAGCCCTTAAGTCCCCCACTGGGAGCTGATTCCTGCACAGCATAGATTTTGACAGCAGTATTCGCTTTTCCTGTTTTGTGGATCCTTATTCCATAGCAGATAGATCAGAAGTCTGTCAGGAGCTGCATTATTTTGGCAGGAGTGCAATACTAGAAAAACTAAATCTTTATCCAGATTTTTTTCTCTCATCTTTTTGCAGTGAGATGCTATTGGGTCCTGTGCCTGCCAACTTTACTTTCCTGCCAAAACACAAGGCAAATTCTTACAAGTAGGGATGCAGCTGTGGGGCTACTGAATTAAAGACTCCACTTGGGAAGTCAAATGTGTATGCTTGTGGTTCTTTCAATTTTGAATAATAGTGTTAAAAACCCTATTAATTTGGCTGCTGTGTTTCCATGTGGCTGATTTCTCTAATCACATGCCACAACTTCTCCCAGACATTTTGATAATGATTTTCATAACAAATTTGCCTTGTTTTTGTTCGTGGATTTCTGTGAAGCTTCTGCTACAGCTCTCCCCTGTCTGGGAATGACGGGAGTTGTAGTCTAATACATCCATGGGGCATCAGGTTGAGGAAGGTTCTGTTATCTTCATACATCGCTGAACATGGTGCTCTAAACAGAAGATGGTGATGGGTCTCTGTCCCAGAAAGGAGGAAGGAAAAAAGAACAAAGTTTTTGCCCAGAGGGATGGAAATAACAGCTTCTGTGGATGTCATCATATTTAGATTTGTTCTCTGAACAATCATTCCACGTGGCAGCTGCAACTCATTGCTCCTCTGTACAGGTAGCAGTTCCCCATATGTAGACATCAAGCCTTTGGTTATGAGCATCTTCTGTTTATCATGTTAAACTTTGATTCAAAGTGTTCCTGACTACCACTAAAGAAAGAGAAGTCACAGTAATGGGCTATGCCAGAACCATCCTCCCTCCCTGACACTCTAGTCATAATCTCACTGGTAACAGGTTCCCTGTGTCTGCATTGCATGCCCTTCAGATTCCAGGGCAAAAGGACCTACCTGAATGCTCTTCTGAAAACAGTTGTTCCAGAAATTGGCTCCATTGCCCCAGCATATTGAAAGTGGGGTTGGAATGTTCCATTTACAGTGACTTGCGCTGGAAAGCAGCTTCACGGTCTCTTGTCAGCACCGTAAAGCAACGCATTAGCCACCCAATGTATTGGGAGCAAGGCCCTCCATATCCCTCTTCAGGATACTGGTTTTCACTCTGAAAGCTGATCCACATCAGCTGGAAGGGCCACGGTGTGCCTGGCCAGCTTGCCTTGGGATCTGCTGCAGCATCACCTTTCTTACACTCCAACAAATGAGCACATCCCTGCACATCTAGAACAAAGAAGACCAGGCTGGAGCCCTCTTCCTCAACATGCCACTTCTCTATCTGCAGGGGATCAAGCAGCTCCTCTCCAGTATTTAAGCTGCAGTCGGGTACAACTTGCCACGTGGCTGGCTGCTGCAAGTTGTAGGACAGGGATGCCAAACCTTTTAGAGCCCGAGTGCCCAAACTGCAACGCAAAACCCACTTATTTATCGCAAAGTGCCAACACTGCAATCAAACCTGAATATGATGCTGCAGATTCAAATATGCCAGGGGGACAGCACAACATTACTTAGAACATCTCTGCTAAATCTTAGATATTAAATTTCAATTTTTCATAAGAAAACTCAGAGCTAAAATCTTGTGTTAATAAAAACGAATGTATTAAAACTCACAGCCAGTCCAAGCAAATATATATATATCCTTGGCAGCACATTGACCGGCCAGGCGAAAGCTTGGACCAGTCATGGCTAATGAGTCGCAGCTCATGACATCATCACTTGGAGCCGCTACTCCTTTCCAAGCATACACATGGCCCCTGTGTGTGCTGTTACCCGATGCTCGGATGCTGGGGCAACTTGGCTCGCATGCCGGCAGAGGGCTCTGCGTGCCCACTGTGGCACATGTTCCATAGGTTCACCACCACTGTTCTGCCCACAGCATAGGATTGCACCCTTATTTATTGGTAATATCCTAATCTCTAAATGTGTCACATAAAATATTAAAAATGACACATAAAGCAGCAACAATGTGATTCACATTTAGGAAAACATGGTTCAGAACAATTCCACCCCCAGTAACACAAATCTTAGAACAGTTCAGATGGGGTAGCAGAGATTAGTTGCAATTAATTACAATTCTACAGGCACACATTTACTTTCTCATTTCATTTATTTGGTTTATATTCTGCCATGGAGTTTTCAGACTGCTGAACCATCCAAGATCAAGAGAAGAATAAAACATTAAAAATAAGATCTGAATTATTGCTTTACTTTACCTCTCCAAATATAAAAAGAAAGAAGATAAAAAGTTTATATATATGTTTATCTATACCAGAGTTGCCAAAAAAGTGTATACTCGGTAGCAGTTCACCATCATCAGAAGTGTCTGGATGCTGATGGGAACCACTTTGAGCACCTCGTGTAATTGCAGAGATCAAGCATGACTTGCACTCATCTTTTGTTATCAGTATATATTGAGTATTACAATTTTAATACAGCTTTTCTTAAACTATAGATTTTTGGCACCCTCTGTATATGGGGAGAACGGGTATAGCTTTCAACAACAGGGTGCCCTCCACAGGGGATGGACTACCGTTCTGAGGTTAATGCAAGTTGTAGTTCTACCCTCTAGAACATGGGTTCTCAAACTACAGCCTGGGGGCCGGATCCGGCCAACCCTGGCCATTTATCTGACCCACTTCAGAGCTTTTCAATGCACCCCACGCGTTCTACAAGTGCCCACTGCCACCCGCCTTGCCCCCTGTGCGGGGAGGCGGCTTGCTCACTCGCATGCCTGCCCCTACCTTACCTTACCTTGCCTCGCCTCCCTTCGCCCACATGCCCCACTGCAGCCCCTGTGCCCTGCCAGCACCACCTTTCCAGTTCACGCCCAGCACTGGCACCTTTCAGCTGGCCGCAAGGGGTGGCATAGAAATGTTTTAATAAATAAGACTCCTGCTGTAGAACATGGGTCCTCAAACTACGGTCCGCAGGCCAAATATGGCCCAGCATGGTCATTTATCTGACCCACCTCAGAGCTTTTCAACTCGCTTGGAGAAAACAATCTCTGAACAAGTCTGAAAACTCGAGTCGGAGGAGGTATTCTCTGAAACTTTCAGTTTCGGAGACGAGCAGAGACCTGGCACACGTGCCAAATTGTAGCAGCGCTCTTCAACTGCACGTGCGCCGGCTCTCCGCTAGCTCTGGCTAGCTCCTGCTGCTTTGCTGGTCTTACCAGCGTGAATTGTGCGTGCACCAGCTCTTCCCCCCTTGCACGCATGGGAATACGGAGTGGGAAACAGAAGAGGTGGGTGGTGGGAAGAGAGAGAGAAAGACACTCAAAGGAGATAGAAGGTAAGAAAAATACAACTTTTAAAACCTATTTTTAGCTATGCGAGCCACGTCCCCGGGCTGTGGGCCAAGCCGCAGCTGCCTCGCTGAGCCCAGGGGCGGACGGGCCGAGGCAGAGCGGCGCCTCCGCCGCGGCCTTCTCTGGCCAAGCCGCCACCGTCGAGTGGCCGCCATGCTGCTTCCCCCACGGGGGGAGAGGCGGGAGGCGCCCCGCTCGGCCGGCCGCGGCCCCATCCCTCGCCTCCCCCCGCCTCGGCCTGCGGAAAGCAGCCCTCGCCTCCCTCCCCGCGGCCTCCCCCCTCCCGGGGGCCAGGCGAGCGCCTGCCAGGGGACCTCCGCAGGGAAGGCTGCGACCGAGGCGAGCCGCCCTCACGGCTCCCCCTCGTGCCGAGCTCTCCCTTTCGGCGGGTGGCACGTGGCATCTTGGGCTTCTGCTGCAGCCTGAGCCAGTGGAGCAGCCATTTTTAATTATTTTTTAATTTTAATTGTTTTAAAATTAATTTAAAATTAATTAAAATTAAAATGTGCATAGGAATTCATATTTTCTTCAAACTATAGTCCGGCCCCACAACAGTGTGAGGGACAGTGAATTGGCCCTGTTTAAAAAGTTTGAGGACCCCTGCTCTAGAAAGAGCTCTCTAAGGCAGGGGGGCAATACATGTTTCTGTGAGGCAGAGCTAAGCATCTGAACAAGATGAGGAACACTTGATTCAACAGTACTGCAAATGAGAAGGATCTTGGGGTTGTTGGTCACAAGTTACATATGAGCCAACAATATGATGCAGCTGCAAAAAGGGCAAACACTGCATTAAAAGAAGTATCACTTCCAAAACATGTGAAGTACTAGTTGCAAAAAGGGCAAATGTTATTTTGGGTGCATTAACAGACACTTCCAAATCCTGTGAAGAACCTTTATTCAGCACTGGTTAGGCTTCATATAGAGGCCTGTATCCAGTTCTGGGCACCACAGCTTAAGACGGATGCAAACAAGCTGGAAAGGGTCCATAGGAGGGCAACATGGATGAACTGGGGACTGGAAACAAAGTCGTGTGAGGAGAGATTGGAAGAGCTGGGAATGTTCAGCCTCAGAAAGAGGAGACTGAGGGGAGATATGATGGCACGCTACAAGTGCCCGAAAGGCCAGACTCTTTTCTTGGTCATTCCAGAGTGCAGGACGCGAAATAACGGGCTCAAGGCACAGGAAGCCAAATTCAGATGAGACACCCGGGAGCATTTCCGTACTGTTAGGGCAGCACGACCACAGAAAGTGTAAGCTGGGGAAGTGGCGGGCTCTCCCTTAGCTGCACACCTTCAGGAAGCGTCTGGACAGTCACCTGAATGGGAAGCTGTAACTAAGTGGTGGCCATAACCATGCCGTGATTCTATAAGCAGCGCTTTCCTTCAAAGGGGTACGAGGGGATGGGGACGTGGGAGAGAAAGGCGCCTACGAGCACCGCCCCCGGCCGTCGTTAACACGCTGCCCACTCAAGAGCAGGGCTCCCCTCAATGAGGACTAGCCTTCTTCTTACAGCGCCACTTTGTGCAGGCGGCCGTTAGGCGTGCTCCCTGCTTTCCGTCCGTTTCCCGGGTAACGCTGCCCCTCCCGCCGCTCTCCCTTCCCATTGGCCGCGCCCTGTGCATGCGCGCGCCACCGATTGGACGCCGCTGAGCCGGCCCCGCCTGTGAGGCGGAGAGGAGGGGCGGGGCAGAGCGGCAGCACGGCTTCCGCTTCCGGTGTGCCTCTATATGTGTGTGTGTGTGCCCGCCGTGCGGGGGGGGCGGACAGGAGGAGAAGCGAAAGGGAGACTCTGAAGGAACCTGGACGCGAAGGAGAGACACACTCCTGAGGCGCCCCGAGCCATGAGGAGGCGGCGGCGGCAAGAGGAGGCGAAGCAGCACCAGCAGCAGCCCTGAGGGGACAAGGCGCGCCAGGCCGAGCTAGGCCCGAAGCCCCAAAGGAGGCGGCGGAGGAGTGGGCAGGCCAGGCCGGGCCTAGCCATGGACAATCAGGTGAGGAGGAGGAGGAGGAGGAGGGGCTGATGTTCTCATTCTGCCCCCGCCCACTCTGGAAAGGGGCAGTGCCCAGCCCCATTGGACGGCCACCAGGACCCGCCCACTCTGGAAAGGGTCTGCAGCCCGACCCAATTGGCCGATATCCAGACCTCGCCCACTCGAGGGGAAGCACCTTGTTTCCATTGGCTGTTATCCAGACCCCACCCACTCAAGGAAAGGGGCAGGGCTCTATTGGACTGTCACGGCCCCCCCACTCACAGTACTATGGGTGGCTGGTGTCCCTCTCCCTTTTCAGTGATCTCTTGGGGGAGGGGCTTGTTGCTGCTTCTCCTAAATAGTAAGGGAGGTGGGAGAAGCTCTTTTTAAAAATGTTTGTGTGAATTTGGTTTCTTCTCCATAATTACCTGTGTAGGTAGTATCCACATTCAGATTCATGAGGACTAGAAGCTTAGGGTTATAGCACTTCCTTTGCATGCAGGAAGTTGCAGAGTCAAGTTAGGCTTGACTCTGAGTGTTTAGTCTCCATCAGATAGATCTGAGAGAAAGACCCCTCCCTGAGCTCATGGAGAGCTGAATCCAGACTGTTTTGCTCATATTGAGTTGAATGGCCAGCAGTTCTGACTCAGTAGGAGGGATTCCTGCATTTCTGTTCCCTGTATTCAGAACCATACTAGTATCTTGGTTAAGTTTTAGAAAAGCAGTGTGACTGTGCCCCTGCTTTGCATGCCAATGGTCCTGGGTTTGATTCTGATTAGCATCTTAAGCTATGAGTAAGAAGAGTCATGCCTGAAACCCTGGAGAGCCTTAGCTGTTGGTCAGTGCTGAAAATGGACCAAACAGATTACTCTATACAATGCAGCTTTCAGTGTTTCTGACCAAATCAGCCCTTTAGTCAGAATCATGAGGACTAGAATCTCACTTTCTTTATCTTCAGGGAGAAGGAAACAACTTAGCAGTAAAGCACATGTTTGACATTTAGAATGTTCTGGGTTCAGTCTCAGGGCATTGCCAAGCAGGGCAGAAAAAAATCCTGCATGAAAAGTTTCTGGTTTGTGTCCACAATACTAGGCTTGTTGAGCCAAGTGGGATTTGACTCAGAAGAGAGGGGCTTCCAATGTCCCTACAGCTTCTGCTTTCATAGTTGTCACTGCTGCTGTCTTTTTCTGGGAAGGGGAGGAGTGCAGCGGGAAGCCCCTGCCTCCCCACCCCCCCAAATGCAGAGACAGTGAACCTGCCTGGAAAATAACTACCTGCTGTCCCTCCCCAAAGTAAAGTGAGTGAAAGGGCTTCCTGCTGCTGGAGAGGTTTTGCTCCCTTTCTCAGTGAGTTCACCACACACTGCTCAAGAAAGGCTTGGTTGCACCTGAAGGTTGAGTGGACACTGCCTTATCTGTCAAACCTTGTCCATTTGACCTAATTTTGTTGACACTTGCTGGCAGCAGCAGTTCTCCGGGGTTTCGGAGAGGTCTTTTTCCCACCCCTATCAAGAGATGCCAAGGAATGAGCCCAGGATCATCTGTGTAACAAGTGTGTCCCCAGGAGTGTCCCTGCCAAAAATGAGGGTGATAAGCAGTGTTAGCATAGCTCTTTGGCATGCCTGAAGCACTTTGCTCACATTACCATAGGGCAGACTGCACAACAGGCATGAAAGAATAGACCAAGTGTTGTCCTTTTCCTCAGTCTTCTGATGGAGGCCATAGCCTGGAAGTGTGGCACAACTCAGGCCATGCTCCTTCAAGCCCAGCCTCTGCATTCCCTTGCAGTCACCACCCTGAACTTGTGTGTGTGTCTGTGTGTGCACAGACCCTTGTGTGCAGGACTATGCATGTTTTTATACCTTTACACTATGCATTCCCTTGCCCAAACATATTGGGCAAATGTTTGTCTGTACTCAGCTGTCAAGATTGTCAAACGAAAATAGACTAAGTGCTTTGTCAACTTCAGTTTTGGTATATCAGTAGCCATTATAGTGTTATTCAGTAGTGTTGTTCCATTCAGTAGTTATCATAGGTAGTGTTATTCCATTTAAGGTCATTGTTATGTGCCATCATGTTGCCTCTGACTCATGGCAACACTGTGAATGAATGACGCCTCTCCAGAATGGCCTGTCCTCAACAGCCCTGCTCGGCTGTGATAACTCTTGGCTGTGGCTACCTTTGTGGAATTGACCCATCTTTTAACTGGTCTTCCTCTTTTGCCTTCAACTTTCCCTAGCATAATTATCTTCTCCAGTGAGTCTTGCCTTATGATGTACCCAAAGGACAACAGCTTAGTTTTGACTTCTTTGCTTCCAGAGAGCATTCTGGCTTGATTGGATCTAGGATTGACTTGTTTGTCTTTTTTTCAGTCCAGGGCATTTGCAAAGCACCATGTTCTGAATGCATCCATTTTCTTCCAGTCAGCTCTCTGCAGTAGGAGAGTTTGCCGTCCATACATGCTCATGGGTGTCTGTGCAACTCACACTTGATCACACTTGCATGCATGATCTTTTGACCATGTCATATTATACACTTGTACTCATTACAGAAGTAAAAGAGTGCATACTCAAATGTGCAGCTCTGCTATAGGGGAACATAATGGATTTTTACACCATGTGTGCAGCCAACATAAGGCATTTATATCAGCTTCTTCCCAATGTGACTTGTGAGCATATTCATGTGTATATATGTCTGGGTATATGGGATGTAACACAGAGAAGGGAGGGCTGGCTGTGGATCAGCTGGTTCCCAAGTGTCAATTCATGTCTGCAGCATCAAGAGATGACTGAAATGTCTTGATCGACCATCACAGCTCCAGCACCAGGGGCAGAGATTTCATCTTCTCAAAGGCACAAGCCCATGACAGCCATTCTTCCTACTGTGCTGTGTTCACAAGTACAAGCCACCAGGATGGCAATGTTAACCGGTTCTTGAGAGTGGAGTGGGCAGATGTGAAATATGCATCTGCAAAGCAATAATGCCAGATGTTTGCAGATCCAGTTGGAGCTTTATTTGCCATCTAGTCCAACCCACACTTGACATAGCCATTAAGGACCAGAGCATCCCCAAATGCCTGTAGAATTTCAGAGTATGGGAATGATTTAGTCCATTTGCTGGGAGAAATCTTTCAGCTGCAGCATCCCTGGCAGATGCCATCTAGGCAGTGAGAGCCCATCTTCACCTTCAGAGGGTGCTGTTTCCATTTTCAAGCATTTCTAACCATCAAGGATTTTCTCCAAATGTTCACCCCAAATTTTCAGTCCTACAACTTCAACCCCTTTGACCAAGTCATGTTTTTGGGGCCACGGAGAACACATACTTGCCCTTTTCTTTGGTACAGCCCTTTGAATCTTGGGGAGTGCTCTCCCATGTGCCATCCCCCCCAACTTGTGGGGTGCTGAGTGGCCATAGGGATGGAAATCAAACTCAAATACGGGATTTGGTGTGACTGGGAAGGTCATCCCTTTTATGCTTTGGTAGAACGTGACTTTGGCAAATTATTCTGCCACTTCTGAGTTCCAAGCACATGGCTACTCTGGATAGCTGAATTATCCTGAGCTAGGACAAACCTGCCCACTTACCTACTTCAAAGATTTCTTAGCACTGGATCAGCACCACCCAGGAGTGTTGGACTACAGGCAGTGAACCCAGCCAGCATGGTTACTGGGTATGATGGAAGTTGTAGTCCAGCACATCCAGAGGCTCCAAGTTGGGGAAATTGCACTAGACTCTTCACACTGGTACTTGCCAAACCAAGTGTGTCACTGAGCTTGGCAACCATCTCTTTACTATGGCTGACCATATCTAAATGACTTTTGGCTAGAGAAAAAACTTTGGTTCTTGATGTATCATGCTAGGTGAAGGCAGCAGTGATCTTGATCGGTTGCATAGTGGAATTGACTTGAGCCAATTCGAGTGCTTTCTGAAAGGATGGACCCAGCCTAGCTGAAGTTAGGATATGGAACGGGCTTCCAAGGGAGGTGGTTGAGGCCCCATCAGTGAGGGTATTCAAGGAAAGGACACCCTCACTGATGGACAACCACATGCTGGGGATTACATGAGCAGAGCCAGCTGGAGCTGAGGCTCAGACCAGATGGCCCAGGAGGACCCTTTTGACTTGCTTTTCCTCCCTACATTTCTATGTTTCCTTCCCTTGCTCAGAGTATACATAGTTCCTTCAAACTTTGCTCAAAGGATGTAACATAGAAGTGACAGGAAAACGGAAGAGAACCTGCTATGGCAGACTGAGGGATTTTTCTGGCATTTTTAGAGTTGCCTGGTTGTGGCCTTGCCCTGTTCACTTCCAGCAAGATGCTTGTTCCAGTCACTCCTGGGAGCAGTATTAGCATTCACTGATCATGTGTGTTCTGGAGAAAATGTAGAAATAGAGTATCTGCCTTTCAGGGCAGCTTCTCTATCAATCTCAGTCTTCTCCCCACATTCTCTCACCTCTGCTCAGTTTCCTTGGGAAACCATTTAAAACTGCAATTTCTTCATTCCATGAGCACCAGCCTTTTCTGACACAAGAGCCCCAACATCCATTTGGGGGCATGTTCCTTAATATTGGGCATGTCAATATTGTTCTGCTTCTGCTGCAACTTCCTAGCAATGCAGCCTTGGTGCCCTCCAGATGTTTTAACTGTTTAACTGCAAGGCCTTGTCTGACAATCATAATATCTGGGTATTTACCTTAAACATCTCAAGGGCAGCCTGATAGGAAGGCAGAAATGCCTTAAGCGGCAAGGAAAAAAACAGATTGTTGGAGAAATCCTGGTCTTACTTACTCAATATGCACTTTTCAGGGTTGTTGTTTTTAAATCTTTTTTCCCCTGCCCCTCTCTTTTCTGTTCCATACTTCTTTTCCCCCATCTAGTGTACAGTCCAGGTGAAATTGGAGCTGGGGCATCGTGCCCAGCTACGGAAGAAGCCCACCACTGAGGGCTTCACCCACGACTGGATGGTGTTTGTGCGTGGCCCGGAGCAGTTTGAGATTCAGCACTTTGTGGAGAGGGTGGTCTTTCAGCTGCATCAGAGCTTCCCCAAACCAAAACGTGGTGAGTGAGCAGGTCACGTGCCTGTATGTGCATGATCAGAAGCATGTGGCTTCCTCCATGTAGTGATACAGGCCTTCAGGGCTTCCTAGAAGTGTCTGGCCACTGTGGGAAGCACAGCTCTGGCAGAACTTTCCCTGTTGGCCATGTTCACAGGGGCAGATAGGAGAGGAAGGGTGTCTCAGAGCCCTTGCCTTGCCTGTGAAAGGTTTTTGGCTCAGTCCCCATCGTTTCCAGGTAAAGCAGGAAAAAAGAACCCTCCCCAGTACCATGGGAAGATGCTGCCACCAGCCTGCCTCTGTGTGCAAGTATCCTGGGCTAGATGGATCAGTGGCCAGCTTGGTGGAAGCCGGCTTCCCACTTTCTGGTTGCAGATGGCCTGTTTGCAGACTGCAGTCTGTGTTTATCCAGTCTGAATTGCCTTGTTTGGTTTGTGCACCCATGGGCCAAATCTGTAGAAGGCACCTTCAAAATGCTGCAGTTTAAATCAGACCTTTACCTAAAATCACGAGCCTGAAAACTTGATTCCTCATCTTATCATTGTTAAGAACGCAAGACAAGCCCTGCTGGATCAGGCCAAGGCCCATCTAGTCCAGCATTCCTTCCCCATGGGGGCCAGCCAGCTGCCCACAGGAGGAATGATGGGAGTGCAGTGGCGCCCTCCTGCCCTGTTCCTGAGCCACGGGTGGACTCGCTGCCTCAGATACTGGAGAAGGACCAATAGCACTGATGGCCTGCTCTGCCATTCACGGTTAATATTGCTGCACTCCCAGTAGCCAGCATTTTCTGGGCAGTTGGCAACATGTTTGCCTCCACCCAGATCAACAAGCAGCTGTACTACATCTTGTCATAGTGAATTCCATAGCTTATCCTCACACTGGAAGAAGAGGTCATTTCTCCTGTGGGGCACCTCCTTTGAAATTCGAGTATTATGAGAGGGAAGGGAATGCCTCCCATGCTACTTGCTCCACACCAGGCAGTGTCCTGTTCTTCTCTATCACATCTGCCTTCCTCTCCGTTTTTCTAAGCTAAACTATACCAGAGGTTGAAACATTTGCTCACAGGAGACTTGGTCCAGCTCCTGGCTCTCTTAAGTTGCTCCTTTCTGCATGCTTCCCATGTTCTAATGCCCATTCTGAGGTGGGTTGGCCAGAACTGTCATTCCCAGTGTGGCTGCACTACAGAGTTTTGTATAGAGGCAATATGATACTGGCAGTTTTAATTTTGATTCCCTTTCTCAAAAAAAAATCATGATTATACTTGGCCCTCACATAATGCTCTACATATATTATATGTAGAGTTTTTTCTACATATATTCCCTTGTAATCATGACAACAGCCCTGCCAAACAGGCCAGTGTCCTTATTCCCATATTCAGAGGGCAGGGGAGCTTGGACTGGGCTGAGAGAGAACAGCCTGCCCCTTGATTTGTTCTGTGTTTGGACAGTGCTCCTTCCAGACACCACTCAACACTCACTTTTTTTCTCTCCTTCAGTCTGCAAAGAGCCCCCTTACAAAGTGGAGGAATCGGGCTATGCGGGCTTCATTATGCCTATTGAAGTTCACTTTAAGAATAAGGTATGCATTAATCCTCTTCTCCTTTGCCCCTTCCACTTTTCATTTCTGTTAAAGAAGGGCGACCAAACAATTTTACCTGATTTCTCTTGGACGTGCCTAATTTTAATCAAGGTACAATTCTCCAGTAATCTGCTTGGGTGTTTTCTCTTCTGTTCTATGAAGGTGATGAAGCTGTTTGGTCTGAGTTGTGAGTCACAGTAACCCAGAGTTCAGCAGCTCAGTGAACTGCATCATATGTGAACCAGAATCCCTGGGTTGGCTCTTTCCTCAACAAGCCAAAGTAATCTCTGGATTATTATTTTTTAATCCTGCTTTTCAGGCAATAACTGTTCAATTTTGGGCAGTATTTAATGGGAAAGGCAAAGCATACTTCCTGGTTCCCATGTGATGCATATCAAACCACAAATGGAAGGTCGGTTTGTTTGGCCATGCAGAAGTGGTCAGATTTGTTAGTGAAAATTCTTTGTAATCAAGGCATGTGAACCAGCCTTTCATGTATTTCATATCCACTTTAATGTGTTCTTTTGTGGTTGGAATTCTGGAAAAACAAAGGGCCATCCAAATATACAACTCAAGCACATCTCTTTCTCCATTTTATCCTCAGTTGCACCTATTCATCCCTCAGACCCACTAAATACCAGAGGACTTTACAAAGACTTGGTCTTTCATATGTGGACATTGCCTACTGTTCCAGGGGCTGGAGGATTCTAATAGCTGGAGTATCCATGATTTAGTGGGAAAAGTGGCCAGATTGTGTTATTCCTCAGACCAATGTCTGGAAGATAAAATGGAGTCTAGGAATGTAGCGTTGCTCCTGCATGGCCAACCCATAAAGTTGAATGGCGCAACTTGGTGTGCACAGCAGACTGCCAGTTTTGCTTGGTCCCCCAGCTGCTTCTCTTAGTACATAAACCTAGTCTTGTTCCGAGCATCCTGACAAGTTCACTGCCAGGTGTCATAGAGGGCTACATGCTGGAAGTTTCCATAGGTTTGCAGTACAGCAGACAGGATGCTAACAGGAGTTAGTATGATGGCCTGCATTCTCAGCAGAACTTCACATTCTTTCTTGACTCCCCCTGTTTCTGAATAAAATTATTTGTGTTTACTTGGTGCCCTCCCCCAGCCTTCCCCAACTCGGCACCCTCTAATGCTGGCCTGCAACCAGCAGTCAGGGTGGGAAGGGCTTTCCTGAATCTTCTGTGATAGAGTATCTGAAAGACTGTTTGCTCCCAGCCATACCTGCCTGCACATTACCATCATACCTGCAGGCCGTGCCTTTAGAAGTGCAGTGGATGGTGCTCTCCAGGGGACAGGACATTGTCTGTGGTGGCTCGCAGCTACTCTTCCTGGAAAGATTCATCGTGCACTTTGTTTTCTTGTGGTAGTTGATGTTTTGGAGTTTGGGCCAGGTTGCACCTTTTCTCTGCTGTGTTTTATGCTGCTACTGCTGTCTTACAGGGTTTTTAAAGGAATTTTCTGTTGTAAAATTTAAGCAAAATGGGAACCATAAAGAGAAGGGGAAAGAACTGTGCATTGACTTTTAACAAAGGCCAGCTGCTGATTCATTTTGCACCTATTCTGCACATGTCACCCATTCAAATAGTGAGAATGTTGTTGGGTGCTTAATCAACTGAATTGTAGGGGGTGAGCATTTGCTGGGGGGCAGGGGGTAATGCAGTGGCAAGCCCCCATGGGTGCCAGGCTATAGTCAGAAACAGCTGGCTGTGGCATTTTCTTCAAACATGTTTGCCAACTGCTTTGCAATTTTGTCTTCAGGAGGAGCCAAAGAGAGTGTGCTTCACCTATGACCTGTTCCTGAACTTGGAGGGGAACCCACCTGTCAACCACCTCCGTTGTGAGAAGCTTACCTTCAACAACCCCACGAAGGAGTTCCGCCACAAACTCATCAAAGCTGGAGGGGTGAGTGGCTGAGGCATCCAATCTGTGTGCTGCCCAAGAGCAGAACTGTGGCCATATTTGAACACACAGGTGCTCGTTGCATGAGCCCTCCTAGCCAGGCCTGCAAGAAGACTCTCAGAGTGCAGCCTGCTGCATTGACCCATATCAGCAAACCAGAGCAGCTCTTTTGTCAAGCTGGTCATCTGCAGAGTCACCCCAACACCAAGTGTACTTTGCATGAAGGCAGAAGGGCAAGATACTGTCTTTGGGGAAAAAGAATCCCCCACTCACCCCAGTTATTGCACAAATTACAGCTCAGCGGGAATAGGGAGCTGTGTGTGGAGGAGGGACAGATGTCGCTGGGCGCACCCATCCTAGGTCAGAGCCTCCTGCCAGTGCTGCGCCCTCTCAGCGTTGCCTTCACACCACCTCAAGTTCTCTGAAGCAGCCAGTGAAGTGTGACTAATATCCCCAATCTTTCTTGGATTATTGCAGCTTTAATATCACAAGGGAGGTGTCTGCCCCCCCACACCCTTTTCTGCTTTCTTCCCCCTGTCACAGAGCAAGACAATAAAGAGGTGGGATATGAAATCTATACTCCACCCATAAATCTCAGAGCTAAAGCTTCCTGCAGCTTAGAAAACAGCAAGACGGCAAACGCTGTTCCTTTTCCAGTAAAGGTGGAAGGAAATTAAAGCTCATTTGTAAAGCATGGATTCTTAAGCTTGTCTGGCTTTCTTAATTGGAAAGTAAAATGAGCAGGGAGCTCTCCCTGAAAAGGAAGGCCAATTTCTGTGGTAGCTGCAGGAAGCAAAAAGAGGATCATGGTCAGTTAATTTTGACAATTACTCTCTGGGGTAGCCAGGCAAGGGGACCACACTTCAGGTGTGTGCTCCAGATTCTCACCTGCATGTTTTGTAATGACCAAGCAGTATGTAGATGTGAGCATTGTCTCACTCCACATGCAAGCTATGGCTTTATATTTCACTGTGTGCACAAAATATTAAGGCTGGGATTTTCTCCTGACTCAGAGTGGACAAGGGCAAATGTTTGTTCCACACGGTGCCAATTTCACTTCTCATCTAGCTCAGTCTGCTTTACCCTGACTTGGCAGCTACACTCCGGGGCTTCAGGCAAGGGCACCTTTCCCAGCCTTCCTTGGAAATGCCCGGGATCAAACTGGGAACCATGCGCAAACAGGGAAGGTCTTCTGTTGCTGGCTTCCCCCTAAAAGTAACATAGGGTTCCAGGTTTTCCGGTTCCATGTGAAGGATGGGTTACATGTTAGGACCATCAAAAGCCACCTGAGACTGATTTAGGTGTCCTGTAGGAATATCTGTTCCTTGGTCCATCAAGCTCTAGATTGTCCACATGGACTGGTGGAGCTCCCCAAGGTTTGGATGAGGGCATCTCGCAGCCCTGATTGCGCTCTGGTCCAGCGTTAACCAGGTTTGCAAGTTCTAGCATTGAGGACTCCCTTGCCCACCCATCCTTCCTAGGTGATGGTCATGCCAGAAGGTGCGGAAACAGTCTCCAGGCCTAGTCCCGACTATCCCATGTTACCCACAATCCCGCTGTCTGCCTTCTCCGATCCGAAGAAGACCAAACCATCCCATGGGTCCAAGGTGAGTCACCAGAAAGGGGTGTGTGGTAAAGAGACTGCATTTTCATGTAGTTTTACTTGGTCGTCCTGCCCCATTCTGGTTCCATCTGGATATGTTGGACAACAGCTACCTGCTTCCCAGGTTCCAGAAACTTTGGTTCTCATTCTGCACTGATGCAGGGAAAGCCTTCCACATGCTAGAATCGCAAATTCAAGCCAGAGCCCTTGTCCTTGGAGCAGTGCCCAGCTGTGTATCCCATTCCTTTATTTGGTTTCCATCCCATGGAGAAGGCATGGATGAGGTTGTATGCATAGCACAGGACAGGAGAAAAGATTCTCTCAGCCAGATGCCAAGAAATCCAGAAGCTGGTCACAAGTGGTGTTTAGAGTCCCCAGTTTTCTTGCAGCTATGCCTGAAGAATCCTTTTCAGCTACAAATTGTGAATTTACATAGTGGGACAAGGATGACTGACATGTGTTAATTCTCCTCAGGCATTAATGTCAAGATGTTGTTTTTCTAGTGCTCAAGAGCTCCCATCCCAGCAATTTGAGGGTGAAAAATCCCAATGTCTTGGTGGTATGAAGGAGTGTCATCTTGCATCCAGCCTCGATTCCTAGTTGAAAACCCACGAATTGGACTTAATGCTCCTCCTTCTGTTGCCATGTGCTGTCCCTAAATCTCTTGTTAGTTTCTCAGGATAGTAGAATTGCAGCTGAATTAGCATCTCTTGCTCTCTCACACACACATGCACAAACTTCCTTTTCCATAGGTTTGAAGACTGACACTGTATGCATTTTCCTCCCCACCTGCATGTCATCCCCCATCTTGGATTCCCTCCTGCCCCCACCCCTAAGGTGAATATAACCAGACCCCTGACAGCTTTCTTGCTCCATTTTTCCTTCCTGTCCTTGTATCTTGCTTTTTCATGCTTCTTCTGAGGTGTCAGCATCCTTTCTGAAACTTGTCATCACCCCCAAAGCAAACATGTGCCCACACCTCCTTTTTGATTATTACAAGAAGGGCCATATTAACAAAGTGCATATGTGTATAAATGAGAACACTGAGGAAAGCAAACACAGGAATGTGTAATTCAGCCAGAAAACTATCCCAGTGCATAATAAAGAGGCTCCTTGAATCAGCATAGCTGTTAGCACGACTTGTAAAAGCTGTCCATTTAGGTAACAGTGTGATATCCTTGGTCATGAGTCTGGAGCCCAAGTCCTATGAAGAATGCTCAAAATTGCTGGGTATATTTAGCCTGGAGAATGCTAGGAGGAGACATGCCATTAGACCTTAAATGTCTGAAGATCGTTCTTCCATACTCCAAAATGCAGAACTAGAATCAGAAGGTAGAAATTAGATGGAGGCAGTTTCCACCTAAACAATAAGAGGCTCGCTCGGTGCTTGTGCTGTGACCATAAGTGAAGGCCATAATTTTCCAGGAACTAAAAAGAGTTTAGTCCATTAGTTTGTGTTGTTTTTAACTTTGACCTCATCTTTTTAAATTATTACTGAAGTTTAGAAGGTTTAAAGTTTTATATTATGTATTCTGTATTTGACTTGATGCCTTAAAGGTCCCCTCCAGTTTTGTGATTTCATGTAATCCAGGGTTGAAACGGCTTGTATTCTTCCCCAGTGGAATGTGTTAGCTGCACCATAAGTACTGCCTGGATGGTCGAAGTCAACATCATTCTGTAAATATAACCTAACCATGTTTTCTTTTCCTTATATTTCCATCTGCACTTTGTTTGCTGTCCAGAGTTTCTTCTCTGGGTTTTGGGTTTTCTTGGCTTGCTTTACGTCTCCATCCTTTCCCTGATACTTAGGAGGCAAACAAAGACGGCAGCAAAGCCTCCAAGCCCCACAAGGTCACCAGGGAGCATCGTGAAAGGCCCAGGAAGGACTCGGAAAGCAAACACTCCTCCCGTGACCCCGACAGGGAACCAAGTAAGCCCGGCAAGGACTCCTCTCGGAAGCCGCTGGAGAACAAGGTGCCCAAGGAGGAGAAGCCCATTCCCAAAGCCGCTTTCAAGGAGCCCAAGCTGGCTCTGAAGGAGCCCAAGCTGGAGAACACATCTCCCAAGGGCGGCCCCCTGCAGCCATCCGAGGCCAAGTCTTCCAGCAAGCGGCCCCCCGCTGTGGAATCTCCAAAGCCCAGTGCCAAAAAGCCCAAGAAAAGCAGCTCCAAGGCTGCCAAGACCATCCCTTCCACCTCTCCACGGACCTCGTCATATGCCGAGAAGAAACCAGCCAAGGAGAAGCCCAGTGCCAAAGCAGAGAAGGTGAAGCTGGAGAGTGAGGCCAAGGTCATCAGGAGGCCCCTGGAGGTGGCGACTGCAGCTGTGGCTGAGGAGTCTAATTCGGAGGATGAGGCCTCTCTGAAATCAGAGGTGAGGACCCTCTGCCACAGGTGGGGGGATGAGGGGCCCTCCTTGGAATTAGAGGGAGTCACTTGGGATATGCTGCTCAGGAGCAGATGAAGGGAATTGCCAATAAGCCCCATGTCAGAGGTGCAAATTGTGTCCCCCAAAACAGCCTCAACAAGCCAGTTTGGAAAGAGTGCTGGCCAGCTCTTTCTTTTCTCTGCATGTGTGTTTGTATGTTTGTTTAAAATATTGATTTATGGGCCTTAATCCATGTAAGATCTTAGAAGGGTTTACATAAAGACAAGAAAACAACAATAAAAATCACGATAGCGGAATACAATATACAGTATATAAAATATATAATAAATCATTTTAACTAGTAAAACAGTTGGTAAATAAAAAGGTCTGGCCTGGTACTGAAATGAGTAAACTGTTGGTGCTAGGCGTACCTCTGATTCCACAGTTGGGGTGCTACCACTGAAAAGGCCCTTCCCCTGGTAGCTACTCTTCTAGCCTATTCCAAAGAGGACTCCCAGAGAAGCACCTCCTCAGATGATCTTAGGGTCCAGGCAGGTGTGTTTGGAAGGAGACAGTCCTTCAGCTGCCCAGGCCCTCAACCACTGAGGTCTTTATATGTCAACAGTAACACCTTAAGATAGTTGGCAACCATTGAAGCTAGTAATGGGTTGGCTTCATATGATCTATTACCCCTGTTGGGCTGGAGTTATTAAGCCACCTGGTAGTCTGGGCAGGATCAGGGGTGCCTCCCTGCTTCCCCTGCTTTCATCCTTCACCTGCAAGTTAGTAACTGGCCCAGGTCCCCACCAGCTTCGTGACTACCTGTAAGTAGAGCCACACTCTGCACCAGACATTCCCTCACTGCCCCTTCCAAATGCTGAATCTGGCCTGTGGGATTAAGGCTCCTTTCCATTCCTGGGGCACACTGCACTGCCTGCCCTTCCTGCTATTTGCATGCCTTCCTTTGTTTGCGTCCTGCCTGCCTTCCCAGATGGCCAAGGGCTGGGAAGGGGGGATGTGTGTTGGCAGTGAAAAGCAAGATGCTCCTTCCATGTTGGCACAGTTCAAAATCTTGCCTGACACAGGCAGAAGTGATGGATGTCGCAGTCACCCCTCCCTGCTGTCAGCAGTTCATTCTTCCATTTGCACAGAAATCGAGGCAGGCTGAACAGCAGTGCTCACTTTTCAGGAACTTTGGGATCCAAAGGCAAATGAGGCTTTTTGCCTAGGCTCAATATGTTGAGTTCATGTCAAAAAACACTGGGGAGGGATCTCAATGTAAGAAAAATCACCAGCAAAGTTTTTCTTAAAGTACCCTGTGCTAATTTTAGGATGCAGGACACCATAAGCCTGTGACCTGAGATATTTGAGAGGAAAAATTAGGGCACATTTAAAACCATTTCAATTTATGTTATGCAGACTCTTTTACTGGAACACTTTTTAAAAATTAAGGACAGTAGGGTTTACTTCCCTTAGATGTCTTAAATGTTAGAAATAAGCAGGTTCTGAAAACAATTGGCATGCTATGGATGCAGTCCTGTGCAAGCTTAGACTAAAGGAGGCCTGCAAATCTCAGGATCCTAGTTGGCCATGCTGGGCCTTTTACTGTCTAAACATGTATAGGGCTGTGCCCTAATGCAGCCTTCCCCAGAAGAACACCTAGCATCCTTCTGCCTGCAAACTATTCTGAAGACAAAGAACTACCTATGACAACCCATCAACTCTCTTCAGCTGAGACTGCAGAGGCAGCTTCCAAGTTTCATTGTCTTTCTCTGTTAGTTCCATTCCATGCTGCAGTGTAGATGCATTTTAGTGGCATTTATGTATCCTCTCAAACACCAGTTAATCATCTGAAAAACATTAAGTACACCCTAAAACTGCCGTGCTTGCCTGACATGGCATTTTACAGTGTTGGCATCAATTCCTTGTTTCTACCGAATTTGTAGAACAGAAACTTTTCCTTGTGTAAATAAAAGCATTGGAAAAATGTCGCACCCTATACCACTGGGGGATTCAGGAGCTGAAATCAAAGCTGTCTGGAGGGCATCCAGTTGGGGAAGGTGGATCAGAATTTCCCTTAAACTAGTTGAAATCCTTAGCTCTTGGATCATTGGTAAAGTGTCCTCGGGATGTAGCCTTTGTTCCCTAGCCAGAAATACAGGAAACCATAAAGACTCATCCCTGACTGAACATACCAAGGGTGGTGCCCCAGGGATCCTGCCAGTCAGCCCTACAAAATGACAGAAGAAGCACCTTGGGGTGGAGCAGTGACCGCATGGGTGTTGGGCTTTCCTCTGGTTCGGGTTCATCCCCTTAGCCCTCGCCCTCCCAAAACACTAGCAGGCCAGCTGGTTTGTTTTTCCTGTCTAAATGTCCGTAGGGTCACACCTGAAGAACTCCCTCACTTGAGGGAGAAGGGGAACGTCCGAAGGGTAGTGATGCTTCCTTTCCTTCTTTCCCCTTTCCACGGTGGTGGCAGTCTGCCCTGTCCAGCCCTTCCAGCTCCAGCTCCAGCTCCGCTTCCAGCTCAGACTCTGATTTCGAGCCATCCCAGAACCACAGCCAAGGTGCGTTGCTGTTTGGAGACCTCACGTGAGTCTTGGTGCGCCTTAAGCATATCATGCCCGAGTAAGAGGCAGCCCTTCATTGCAACGATTAAATCGTCTGTTGGTAAATTGAGCGTTGCTCTTCCTGAATGTGAAAAGTGCTGCACATGCATCTCTTCTTGGTCCTTGCCATGGTTGTGCTACAGCAGGGGCTTTCAGAGGGGCAGCCTCCAAGGAATGTCCCTCTGGAGGCAGCCATCTTGGAACAAGGGCCTCCCCAAACATCTCGGGACCCAGGCAGGCCCACGTGGGAGAAGATGGTCTTTCCAGCAACAGGTTCCCAAGCTGCGCAGGGCCTCACAGGTCACAACCAGCACATAGAATTGCTCCTGGAAACAGACCCATAGCCAGGAAAGCTCTAGTAAGAAGGAAGTCAAGCGCTCGCTGTAATAATTATTTGAATACATACTCGGCTTCCTTACAATAAGCTGGCAACCATTCAAAATAGGCACACCTCGGGAGAATAGTGTCCCAGGCCTTTGGAGGCCACTGGTTGCTTGCAGAGCCTGCACAATTTAGCTCTTGACCTGCACTGACCTCCTCTCTGGGTGGCAGAATTCTTCTGCTCACCCAGGTAGACACAGAAGAAGCAAAACCAAACCTCCCTCCCAGGCAGGCCCACATGGGGAGTTACCATGGGGGCAGCACTGGCCTTAAAGAATGACACTTGGAAGTCTGCAGCAAGAGCAGGGCAGGATAAACGAGTGCTAAACTTTTAAGGGTGCAAGGACAATGCCTCCGATAATTTTTTCAGAGTAGCAGCTTAGATGTGTTCTGACCAATGCTAATTGGTCAGATATAATTGAGTAATATAATTATTGATCTGGCCTTCCCCACTCTGGTGCCCATCCCAGATGTCTTAGCTGCAGCTCCCCTCATCCCCAGGCTGTGCTGGCTGGGGATGATAGGGGTTAAAGTCTGACACATCGGGAAGGACACCAGGGCGGGGAGCACTACACCGAACAGTAAATATTAACGCACATTATCTTGTTGCCACCTCCTACAGCAGCCCTGTAAGGTAGGTCAATGTTAGCCCCATATTGCCAGGCTTCAGTGCGAGGGGCACAGACTAGCCGAAGGGCAGCTCGTGCTTCACAGCAAAGAGGAGATGCAGATCTGCAGACTTCCCCGCTCACAGCTCTGTCTCTTGGCTGGAACAGCTGTTGCCACAATGTCAAAGAAGACTTGCATGGTAGACATTCGGTACATAAATGTGTGGGATGGATCTCGCATTGTGCAGGGAGCATGCCAGCCCCAGGCCACTGTGGCTGCTGTGCCTCTTTGGCATGTCCAGAGCATTTTACTGGCATTGTCTTACAGAGCCTTCTGGCAGCCTTGCGAGATGGGGATGCTCTTTTTCTCCCTGCTGCAGGTTGGGAGGAGGTCTGTGGCCGCCGAGAGAACATAGCTGCGCCAAGGCCGCCTCCTAGCATGGGTGGGGGACGGGGGCAGTGGAGGCTTCTGCGCATGCACACCTTAGGTGCTAGGCAGCCCCAGGAGCCTGAGGGTCTGTGAGAGGGGCCCATAAAACAGCAACCCCACATGGCGGCCCTCATGGAAGCACACTGAATACATTCCGCCTAGCCATGTTTCAGGCTGCAGGGTGTGCAAAAGCCCTTGGAGTGAGTTTCTTCTTGCTCGCTTCTTGCACTTGGCTGGCCCTGACTGCTGCAGGATGGTTCTGCATGAGGGGCAGTGCTAGATGGACCCTTGGCCACCATCCAGTGGGACTTTTCTGGCATTCTGGCAAGAGCTGGTATGGCTCAGAGGACAGGGGAAGAGTCACCCAGGGCCCCCTTGCCTCAGGGCAGGCTGTGGCATGCTCCTTTCCTGGCTGCTGGTCTTGCTGGGTGCCGCCAGGCTCTGCTGGCCAGCTGCATTGGGCTTGGTGAGCCTCCGGTTGCCCTGGCTTGCTCTAAGGGGAGTCCAGTTGCTCCTGAGGCACGGTGTCCCTTCGGGAGGGACTGGCCCACACTGGCAGTGGCCTGCAGCCCAAATTCTTGGCCAAGATACCCCCTTGAAATGGCCTTTTCCCGGCTTCTGACCCCCAGGGCCACTGCGTTCCATGGTCGAGGATCTGCAGTCAGAAGAGTCAGACGAGGACGACAGCTCTTCGGGGGAGGAGACAGCTGTCAAGGGTGCCCCCGTTGGCAGGAATGCCAGGTGAGCACAGCTTGGTGGCCTTTCCGGACAGGGCTTACTGGATCGTTTCACACACAATCTACAATCTGCAATTTAGCGGTTAATGTTCCAGGGAAATGGGGCCTAAAATTGCAGAACTCCTAAAGGAGCAGCCCAGGGGCTTCAATGGACTCTTCAGCTTATCACAAACAAAAAGGCCCAGGGGGTTTTACATAAGGTTGAATGTGCAGTTTCAGCTTCTCTAAGTATCCTGGTTGCTTATGGATGTGATCAGGGTGGGCAGGAAGTAGATCTGCAGGTGACCTGTACTCCAACTCCCATTACTCCTGACCATTGGCCTTGTTGGTAGAGGCTTCTGGAAGTGCCAAACATCTTAGCCCTGGAGAGAGGGTTGTTTTACATGGTTCTACATCATTGGAGTTGACCTTAAAAGGAGGGCCCTGTACACAGCCTTGGGGGCCCCGCCAGAGGGAAAATGATGCAGTGATGGCAATAATGATTATAATGGGCCTAAACAGCTTGGGGTCCCCGCCATAAAGCAATGCTTCCTCTTTTGGTAGAGCCCTTTTTGATGTGCCGTGAGCAAAGACAACTGGACAGGCGAACAGGAGAGAGGGCCTTTCTCAGCTGTGGGACTCCATTCATCTCCTTGTACCCAGGCTATTGATCTTCCTGGCAGCAGCCTCTTTAAATTCTAGATTTTCGAGCAGGGCCAGACAAGTGCTTGTGTGTGTTTGATATCCTATTTTAACTCCTGTGCTCATGATTAAAGGAGCGGTGGTGACTCTTTGCTCCAGACAATGCTTTTGTTTTGCTTTTCTGAAGCATCTGCCCATACTGCTCTTCCTCTGGAGCCTGCTCAAAATGTTAGAAATGTTCCCTGCAGGGAGGAAACACTGAAGCTTCCTCAGGTGGAATCAGAACCTTGGTCCATCCAGCTCTGTTACCAGTCGCTGAAACGCTCCCACACATGTTGTACTCATGTGTGGCATGACAACACCTGAGTGGGGCAGCCAGCCTCTGGCACGCACACTTGACAGGTAGTCTCATGTGCCCCGATGCATCTGCAACCCCCACGGCAGGGGGCTTAGTCCCGCCTGGCTCACAGCCTGGCAGGAGATCCCCGACTTCCTCAGCACTCAGCCGTCTGAACAATTCTCTCTGCTTTCTCTCCCACACCCCAGCTGTCAGTCGCTCAGAGGAGAGCGGTGAGAGTGCTGGGCTGGAAGATCCAGGTTCTAGTCCCCACCTTCTGTGAAGCTCACTGGGTGACGTTGGGCCTGTTTGTGAGACTCGGCCTCGCCTACCTCACAGGGCTGTTGTGAGGATAAAAGGGAGAGTTGGATCATGTAAGGCACTGAGGGCTCCTTGCAAAAAGAAAGGCGGGTATAAAGGTGGTTGGTCTTGTTATAGGGCCCCAGAGCTGCCAGGGGCCTGTCTCTGGCAGTCACCACCCAGGTGTGCCCTTGCTATGGGGGAGCCTTGCCTCCAGCCCTGCTATGGGGGGGCACCTCTGCCACACCCTTCACCCTTGCAGGATCCCTGGCAGGCAGGTGCAGGCAGCTCTCTCTTCCCAGGACTTGCTGCTGCCACCACTCAGCCACCTGCCAGCCAAGCCAACAGCTCACCCTGCATCCCATCCTCAGGCTGCTGCAGCTTCTGCAGACTTGGGCTCTCATGCAGTGGTGGTCCTCCTCGCCCGTGCGCACTTTCTCCTTGCTGTGTTGTGTGGGGCTACCTCCCTCCTTATTGTTCCTTCTAACTCTCAGCATCTTCCCCATGCTCAGCCACAGCGACAGCGACAGCGACAACAGTGCAGACTCATGCCTCCCCAGTCGGGAGACCCCTCCCAGCCAGAAGCCGCCCCCGCTGAACAACAAGGTAACAGCACTGGATCAAGGCCCCAGTATGGGGTGCTTTGCGCAGCAAGCTGCCCTCCTCAGCTTTGGACTCTCCTGGCTGGAGTAGCCAGTTTGTTGTCTCAACCAAACCAAAACCTCCAGCTAGGTTGACCCAGGGGTGCTGGGAGGGAAGTCCAAGAGGGAAGTCAAAAAGCCCCACCATTCCTGGCTTGTTCTGACAAGCCAGAGTTACCCAAAAGTGAGTTCCCAGTTTTGATGTAATGGCCAGACTAGTTTTCAGTCAGGACGGTGAAGTTTCCTGTCTCCACCCGGCAGCCACGTCTGAGGATGAGAGCTGAGACACCCTTGCCTGGGCTGGTCCACGTGGTGCTAAATTGTGGTTTGGTAGTACATCTGAACCGAGTGAGTGCGTGCATGCGCCCAAGTACACAAGGGTGCTGTGGAGATGGGTCCAGCCCTAAGGGGGGCTGTTTGAAATGCTTGCCCTGGGTTGCAGGGTGACCTCCCTACCAACCATGTGAGCCAGGCCATTATCCCCGTACCACGTGGGAATGGGCTGAGCTGACAAGCAGCTTACCCAGGGGCACCCAGCAAGTTTGTGCCCAAGCTGAGACCAACAGGAGAAGCAGGTGCCTCATTTGCTTCCTCCTCACGAGCTGAGACCTGTGTGATGGGCTGGTCACATAGGGGGCTCCAGCAAGGTACCCTCTGTGCATCTCTGCAGCAGAGGCCCACTTTCTCAGTTGGGGGTGGGCAGGACTGAAACCATACACACCCACACACGCCCTGTATTGGAAGGACTTCCTGCGCCATGCCCATTTTCTGATGGAAGGTTGAGCAGGAAGGTGTGTTCTGCTTCCGTGCTCCTCTGTGGACCACACACAGTGCTTTTGCTCTGCTCAGCAGCATGAACCCAGCTGTTCCCTCCCTCCATTCTCTGCCACCACCCCAACTGGTTCTTCTGCCTGCTTTCAGGTCCCTGGGAGAAAGAGCCCCGAGTCCTGTGGCAAGCCTGAAAAAATCTTGAAGAAAGGGACCTACGATAAGGTATCCCCCCGGATAGGGAGCTTTCGGAATGGGGAAGGAGGGAGGCCACATGGTGGGCAGTGGGGGAGGTAAACCAGCCCCACAACATGGTCCAGGGCCCACTTCTCTTGTGGGGACAAGGGGCTTCTCCCCTGGCCTGCTGTGGGCTGAAGGACTTGGATAGTGGTTGCCTGCCAGTCCCCGTTTTCTGTGCATGCCGAGAGAGACTCCATATTTGGTCTTGGTCACTGCTGGGAGGCACACATCTCCAAAGGACTCTGCCAACCTTAGATCAGGACAGCAGCGTGGTTTCCTGCAGGGGTTCCCTCCAGTGGGCAGGGCTGCTGGAGGAGCCGAGGGCAGTGTAGTCCAGATGCAGAGCCTCTGCAGGCTGGAATAGGGCGGACTGTGTGCCAGAAGTCCCGCCTTGCTGCCCAGAAGGTTCAAGCCATCCTGGGGGCAGAGCCCTTCAGAATGACGGGAGCCACTTCCTGTGCCATTGGGTCAAGCAGCTTGCTCTCCTAGCCTAGTCTTGCCTCCCCGGTCCGGTTGGAACCTGCCTGCCAGGCTGCTGCTGTGACCGCCAGTCCTTGAAAGGGTTGGGGAATGAAACAGTGACCCTGCATGTGGAGCACAAGCCCTGGGTCCCCTCCCCCCCTGCTGTTTTCAAGGCTGGATCCGGCACTGCTGGCTGGACGCATCTCTTTTAACTGGTCAAGGACAGCCCCAGGGAGCGCCCCCGCCCCCATGGTGCAGGAGTTCCAGTTTGTTGTTTTATTCCCTGCTAGCACAGGAGGAAAACTTCTCCACTGGTCAGCTTGCATTAACTTGGATCTCTGCTGCTGTTTGAGTGCTTCTGGCTCCTGCAGCAGGGTTCTGGGGTACCCTGCGTGAGGGGCAGGGTCGCCTGGGGCCATTCAAGCTCAGCTCACGTGGCAGAGTCCTCCATCTTCTTGTCAAATCAGTCCCTGCCTAATTTCACAAGGAGCCCCAGTGTGGTTTTCTGCTGGCTGATCCCCTTTGTTCCTCTCCAAGGCCTACACGGATGAGTTGGTGGAACTTCACCGGAGGCTGATGGCTCTGCGGGAACGGAATGTGCTTCAGCAGGTACAAAGCTGCTTTGGTCAGAGGCGGAAGAAAGGCCAGGCAAGATGCTGGCTCCCCTTCTGCGTGAGGAATGGGATCCCTTTTATTCTTAGAATTGTCTTGTATAAACAACTTTTGCAAGCTTCCCTTAGTAACCCACACATAAAGCTTCAAGCTGGGCAACACTGTATTAAAGGTACACACGATCTAATGTTAGTGAGCTTCTGCATGGCCTGAAGGGCCTGATCCTGCCCAGTCTTGGAAGCTAAGCAGGGCCAGGCCTGGAAGAGGTGCCTTAAATGTAATGGACTGCCCAGAGAGCTGCAGGTGGTATAGAAATGCAGTGTAATGATAATGGAATGCGATGACGATAGTGCCATCATGCGACTGCCAAAAAGCTTACTCAGTTAGTACTACCTTGAAGTAACAATGTGCCCAGGCATGTTAATATCAATAAAATAATTATTTTTATTAATATCAATTAATATATAATAATGACATAATTATTAATATCAATAAAATAATAAAAAATCAATAATAAAATGTCAATATTGTGACCATCACATTAAAAACTTACCCTTTCTCCGCTTCCCATCTGTCTCCCTTGTCCAGTCTGCTAGCAGGTTAGTTGAGTTTGTTACGTATGGCAAATGTCGTATGCACTGTATCCATTTCCAAGTAAGAAATTGAAGGACCCTGCCTGGAGGTCCCAGATATCTGAATGCATGCTAGGTGTGGCCAAAAAAGGCAAGAACACAGGTGGCCAACGGGCGATCCAGTCCCCTGCCTGGCAAGATGGTCCCTGAGGTTTTTCCCTGTGTTCCCTCCTTTTTTCCCAACATTTTTCTTCTTACACTGAAGACCCCTTTTGTCAGGGCAGGGAAGGCATCTGTTCTGGAAAGCTGAGCAGTTGGGGGTTGTGAAACATTCCTTCCTGCTGTGTAGTGGCGACCAACAGGAGAAGCTTTTTGGCTGTGGCACCTGATGAGCAAAATTCTGTCCCAATAGCGGCTTGCCTGGCACCTCTTCTCACATCCTTACTTTCCTGGATGCTTCCTAAGAGAGCAATTCTGGCTAATGGGCAGGAGGGAAGGAAGGATGGAAGGAAGCACAGACAGGCGGACAGACAGTGTGTCTGAATTGCTTTCAGCCTGCCTTTTCTTCTCTTTTGTTCTTCCACCATTCTTTTGACCCTGTGGTTCTATAGTTTTTATGGTGGGGTTGAGTAAATTTTATTGCTTGGCCTGAATTCCCCAGAGCATTTTTCCTGAAGTGAGCTGGGGGGTGGCAATGCAACAAATAACGTAAAAGAGGACTGTCACTGGATGTGGCCTGTTCAGAAGCTTCAGCTTGTGCAAAACACAGCAGCCAGATTAATACCTGGGACCAGGAGGCCTGAACATGCAAAACCAATGCTGGCCTGCTTGCACTGGCCGCTTGTGCACTTCCAAGCACAATTCAGAGTGCTGGTTTAACATATAAAGCCTTACACACCTTGGGACCACCATACCCAACAGAACACTTCTCCAACCTGCTTTACCCAGACGCTGCAGTCTACATCTGGGAGGCAACAAAGAGCAGGACTTTCTCAGCAGTGGCTCCTCTGAGGATGCATTTACTTCCCCACTGCGGTCCACCTGTTACTGGCATTATCATCTCTTTAGTGCCCTCTGTTCCCAGGAATTTAATGATGTGCATGTAACACTGGGATGGGTCAGCTATTTTAACAGGCCAGGCTTTTATTGAATTAGTTTGAGTTATTAAAATGTCTTGCATTGGAAACTTATGCTCTGCTTTACTATATTCATATTTTATTATTGCACGGGTATTTTATTGTCGAATTATTATTCCTTTGATGAATGGATGTGGTTCACTTAAAGAGCTTTGGGTATTAGGTGCTATAGAAATGAAATAATGAGTATTAGTACAGCAGGATCTCCATATCTGTGAGGGATAGGGTCCAAGCCCCCAGCAGATGCCTGTAACTGCTTCTGCTTATGGTAGCAAACACTACATTTGTGGAGGTTATGGGCAGAGGACCACTGCGCAAGTGGAAAAACCATGAATATCGCTAGAGTCTTCACGCCCTGAGAGACAAAACGTAGGAACAAGGAAAAGAGTATGGTGTTCCCAAACAGAGTGCATAATTCCCTAGGGATGTTCACAGTTTTACCATAGAGGTATTTGTGTTTTTTTCCACTTTTGTGGACATCCTAAATCATGTGAAGGGCCAATAGTCAACCTTGTTTAAGTGAAACTGGTAATGGAGACAGCAGATAACAAGGTCCTGCTGTATTAATATTAAAGAGCAAGCAAGTGTAAAAAGACAACCTGACTTCTGAGAACTTAGTCTGAACCTGGAGAGGAGAGGGACTGCCCATGTGCAATGAACACCACTTTGTGGTGCTGCTCTTTTTCTCCTGGTTAGATCGTCAACCTCATTGAGGAGACGGGCCATTTCAACGTCACCAACACAACCTTCGACTTTGACCTGTTCTCCTTGGACGAGACGACCGTCCGCAAGCTGCAGAGTTACCTGGAGGCTGTGGCGACGTGACCTTTGGCTTCTGAGGCTGGACGCTTTGTTTTGGAAACCAGAATTCCCATCGTGCTGGTATCAAGAAATGGACCCATGGACCTCGGCCGCTGCCTTATCCTGTTGATTTGCCTGAAGCACTGCCTCAGGGCTCAGCCATGCTCTAGAAACACGCTGCCCCAAACTGCACTTCTGCTCTTGGGCCTCTGCCACGCCCTTGTCCTCAGCAATTCTGCCCTCCCTCGCTTCGGCAGGTTGCTTGAAAACTAGTAGAGTCTGAGCCATGAGGACCCTTGCCGCACCTCTGCGCTGTTCTCATTGGTTCGTTTTCATTTGGTTTTTTTAAATTCCAGCTTCTTTTTAAAAACATTTTAGAATGAGACTCTGCAGGTCTGTTTTTAAGAATACACTTTCCAGGTGCCCTGCCAGCACCAGATCGATCCAGTTGTTCCTTCTACAGACGGACAAACCAGCTTGCAGTACGTGAGGCTTCTTCCACCCTCCCCCCGCCCCTGCCCCCGGCCACCTGCCCCCAGTGCACCTGTTCTGTTCCTGTCCTGCTGCACAGAGATGCTCACGCCACATCAGCACAGCAGGCCCATGGGGTGCCCTGGGGCTGCCGAGAGACTTCCGCCTTGGTAGGGCTGCTGCAGTTCCGGTGGACAGTGGGCTGCCACAGGGGTTGACGCCACAGTGCCAGCCCTTCCAGGCGCGAGGAGCTGAGCTTTCGCGAGTAGCAATACGCTGGCTTGGACCCACTCCTGTGAGCACGGGAAAGATTTCCTGGACTTGCTCTCCCTGAAAGCACTTGCTGTCTTGCATTTGAGGCTTTAGATAAGGCACTGGATCTAGTCCCTTAAAGAACACCTCGGCTCTTCCCCATCTTGGTTTTTTGATCTGCTTTAACTGTAAGGACTACACTGTTGTATGCTGTCTATTTTATATATATATTATATATGTGTGTATGGTGTAAGAAGGGCCTAATTGGGTCTTGAGGTCTCAGAGGGATGTGTAAGGGGAGGGTCAGTTAATTATTTGAAGAAAGTAGGTCATGCGGTAATGTCAGAGTGGACCTGTGGGCAGTGGGAGTCATTCAAATGCTTCTGAGGAAGCTTCTTAGCATCCAGAAGCCAAGTAAACAGCCCCAGCGCCAGTTGCTCTGTGCTCTGCAGTGGCTTCTCCCCTCCACTGCCTTCACAGTGTTTCAGAGAACTTTTTGCCAAAACACATTCTCCGTGTTGCTGTCTCGTTCCCACACCCTTCAACCTCTGGGCTACTAGTCAAGCTAAACCAGCAGAGTATTTCCCTCTTCTGGGATGTTCTTTCTTCTTTTAATTCCTTGCAAATCCCCTGGGTCTTGGAAGCAGACTTTCCCAGGTGCTGGATAACTCCAGCTGGGCTATTTGTAAATATTCCTTGCTCAATGTGTTGGGGCAAATTAGTTGTGGGAGTTAGAAACCCTAGTTATTAATCTGAAAAATCAGAAATGTGTCCCACACCAGCCTCAGCTTCAGCCTTTTTGAGGTACCGCTCGCCTTCATCCAGAAGGTTTTACAGAGTGATCCTTTACATAGTGGGGTTTGCTTCCAGGAAATGGGGTACAGTGTGGCATTTTCAAGCTTTTGCCCAACTTGGCATACGTGAGTGGGGAAGAAACCATTTGCTTGCTTTGAGCTTTCTTAGGATTCCTAAAGTGAACACTTGACCACGGTGGGGTGGGGGGGGGTCCTCTTTTCATTCAGGTGGGGAATGCTCAGTCCTTCGGTGTGATCTTCCCCTTGACCCCTTGTCTTACCATGCAAATGTTGCCACTAAAGAGACTGACCTGGCAATAAGCTGTACCTGGGTTAGGTCATGTTGACCCCAGTCCCTGCCTGAACTTTGCTTTTCCCTGCCTTCCTATTTGTTTGGGCCATTGCTTGTTTGTCATTGTGAAATGCCCAGTTTCAGCACTGCTTTGCCCAGCCTCTGCTGTGGAAATTCCAGGGCAGGCCATTCCAGAGGAGAGCAGCCAAGTGGAGGAAAAGTACCTACTGAGACACTCCCGGACTTGCTGTTCCCAGTACGCTCCAGTTCAGTGCATGGTTTGCTGGGCAGCCTGCTAGTGAGGCCTATTTTGCACCCTGGCTGCGAACAAGCACCCAGAGGGCATGTTGAAGCCATCCTCTTGCAAAGCGAAGTGTGTGGCTCTCTGGCCCCTTCTCCCACATAATGGCCCCCACCCTTGCTTTTATCACACACATGCACCCCGTCTGGGCAGAATCCTTCTGCTCAAGGGTTGTTTGCCTGGACACTTGGGGTTTTATCCTTGAGAGCAACCGTGCAACAAATAGGTGGAGAATTCCCTCCCTTACGCCTCCTGGGGTTGAATCCACACACTTGGCCACATCTTGGGTGTGCGGAGCAGCCCTGGAGGTGAAGCGCTGATGCCGGGGGATGCAAGGATCAACTGAGCGGGGGGGCTGCTTCAACTTAAAAAAAAAAGGCTTTGTAGACGCTTTAGAATGATGCCCCCATGCACACCCCCATGTCCTCTGCCCCAAAGAGCACTGGTGACCACTCAGGCCATCAAAACTTAGCCTGTTTTTGTCCTTTTGTGTTTTCAAATAGCTGGTTTCGGAGCTTTATGATTGGTCAGGAGTTGCTTGATAAAGCGTGGACTGGCTCCCTTTTTCTGTTGTTGACCCTTTCTTAAAGTGGCTGATGTGTTTGTGGGTCAATTGTGGTGTCCTTGTAGTGAGCGAGAGCGTCTATGGGTAGCCGTAAGGCAAGTGGGAGATCGGGGGGGGGGGGGGGGGCGGAGTCGCACTGCTCCTGTACCTGCCCTGAAGGAAAGCTGAGGGGGTGTCTTACGGAACAGAGGGTGTCGTTCCAAATGGATGTCTTCTCTGCGCTCTGTCCCTCCCCCTTCGACGCTGTCTTCCTTAAAACTGACAGAGCTCTCATCTGTCTTCCTGTCTTTCTAATTTTGTAATTTAAAGAGCCCATTTGAGGAATGCTGGAATGGATCGTGGTTCTGCTTGAGTGAATCTGCTTCTCTGGGCAGGTCCATGCATGGAACTGGGCACCGGCCAGTAACGTAATGTAGTTGTGAAGTTTTTAGAGGTTCTAAAGCTGTCGGGGATGCAAGGGAGGGATGGGACACCCGTGGTTTAAGTAGATGTGAAAATTTAGACATTCTAAATCTGTATTTCCCTCTATGGTTCAAATTTTCTTTCAACTGGGAAAGTTTGGGGGAAGCCCCAGTATATGCAATGATGACACTTCAGGGCGTGACGTGTGATCTTGGCAGGCAAAATACAGTTCCCTCCAGGCATGATTTATTTCCGATTCTTGCTTCTGGGATGCAGTGGTCACATTTGAACAATGATGAGAAATGCATTCAGTATTGGAACAGCATCCGAATTGCCACGTGTCTGGCCCACTGTGCCTGCAGGTGGCTGGATAAGGATACTGTTATAATATGTGATTCATCAGTTTGCTACATGCTATTAATAATTCTACAGAGAGATGTGTGGGAAGGGGGCATTTTTAAACAGTAAAAGAACCAATGTGGACTAGCAACCTCGAGGTTCCTCACATGTACTTATATGTGGTTACCTGGAAAAGCATGGCTTGGACAGAGAGAGAAAAGCAGCCCTCACAGTCTCAACTGAATTTTGAAGAAATTGATGTTTAAAGGGCGTCTGCCCTTCCTTGATTGGAGGAAAGAGCCCGGTCTTGTCCCAGAAAATATTAAATAGCTAACAGTGCAGTGAACTGCTTGAGCGGAGGAGAAAACAGAAATTGAAATAATTTACACTTCTGGTAAGCTTAGAAGGAAATGTCCATGTTGTGCAACTAATTACACCCATTTTTTCAGAGAGAGTATTTCATAAGGTTTAAGAGTTTTCTCCAATTTCCCTCTTCTGTGTGTGGCCTAGTTTTCTCTGGGCTGCTCACCTCCAGTGCAGGTTTTTGCTTCCCTGATATTAAACAAAAGTGTTAATAACTACTGTGTGCTGTAAAAATGAATTTCTAGGAGCACTTTTTTGAGCATGAGAGCCTTGGAGCCCACTTTGGCAAAGTGAGCCATGTCCTTCCAGCTCTGCCATCTTTCCTTTTAAACCACTGCACAGTCGCATTTCTGCATCCAGAGTCTTCTAAACTGGAAGCATCTTTCCGTGGCTTTTGGCACATGTTACCAGTCAATTGGGATTGAGGCACAGAATACATCCATTGCAAATGCCTGCTTTCTTCCTTGTTTTTGCTCTGGCACGTTGAGGCCAAAGAGCCCAGAAAAGAGCAATTCGTTTGCTGCATTTGCATTCAGTGAAGACGCTGCTGGTTCAGCAGTTCCATCTTGCTGAGAATCTAACATTCTCTCCTGTTCAAAAGTAAATAAGCAAGGTTCCAGTCCTTAGGGCCGTCAGTGCTGAGGTCTTAAACCAAAAGGGCTGACTAAGGTTTTCTGTATATTGTGCCTGTCTCCCATGGCTAGCAAAATTAGATTTATGCAAATTAAGGGAATTTGCATATAATATATGCAGGTAGCAGTATTCACACCCTCCCCCAAGACAGACACACACACAACTTTTTATTTAATTGCAAGGTACAAACAGTCCTTGTTCTCCTTGGAATAATAGTAATACATACTGGTTTTTAATTTGGGGTGGTGGGGGCAGTTGTAGATGTGTTAGGCCTTGAGAACAAAAACAGATGAGAGTTTGCACTCTTGAAGGATGTGAACAATCCTCTCTCTGGGTTGTATTTTTAGGCTGTGTTGTGCCAGAAGCAAAGGTATGAAATACCTGGTCCTTGTATAGAGAATATTAAATTGTATTGGGGAGAGGGATTTCTTTGCTCAGGTGTAAGAAATAAACCTGGCCCAAGACTCCACAATGAAAATGGAGGAAAAGGCGTGAGGTGGGTGGGTGGGTGGGTGGGTGTTGGTGGGAGAAAAAATGTTTGTAATAAGTTATGGGAGCGTTTTTTTTTTTTTTGTCCTGACTTTTAAACTTTTTGTTAAATTTGTGAAATTTTATGGAGGGGTTTTATAGGGAAAAGAAAAACATGAAATAAAGGTGAGAGTCACAAAGGGCATGGTGGTGTGGTGTTTCTCTTGGCACAGGTCCAGGTATCATGGGGCTTGACAGGAGTGCCTGCCAGCCTTCCAAGGGCAGTGCACTCGCCCCCTGCTCTCGGTTCCTTTTTGTCCTGACCTCTGGGGTGAGAGGGAGGCCAGCAGGAAAAGCACGCACTGGCAGGCAGGAAAAATGCAGACCTCCCATTTGATAGGTGGAGCGTTATTCGGACTGAGGGCTGCCAGGAAATTAGGAAGTAGAAAATTTGCACTTTTCATCTGTCGACAGCGTTCCTGTAAGCCGTCCTGAGCCGTTCGTCAGAAAGGACAGGATATAAATGTTTGTTTAAATTAAATATTAAAATTAAATTCCTTTCAGCTTTTTTTAAAGCCTCCCTCAAGCAGTTTACAAGGATGAAAGTTTAAACCTTCCTGCCCCCCTGCCTTACAATCTGAAAGACATGACAAGGTGAAAAAGGTTTGGGAGGGAAGAGGAAGAAGCAAAACTCGGGCATCACTTCTTGGTTTCAGCATTCAGCTGGGTGTTCCTACTGATGTGCCCCGCAGCCGTCTGTTCTCTGGCAGGTGGATGGAGCCAAGCTGGTTTCCTGGGGAGAACTTTAAAACAATGAAACCTGAACACAATAAGACACACAAGCATTGCAACAATTTGGTGCTTCAAAAGGTTAAAGAATAATTTATTCACACCTCTTTCTGCATGCCAGGGCAGTGGGGTGGGGGCCATTACAGTTCTCTAGAGAGCGCATTTCTCCTTATGCAGGAGCAATGCAAGAGAAAAGGGGCCAAAGTGGCATCCCACAGGCCTCGATGCCCTGAAGAAGCAGGTCTCTTGCAGGGCGTAAGACTTGCTCAGAGTCAGTGCCTGAGGATGTGGTGGGCGTGAATCGCCAGTAACGGACCTCTGTGAAAAGGGCCCTGCTGGTCAGACCAAGCCTGTCTAACCTGTATCCTGTTTCCAAACATTTCCAGGCAGAGAGATATGGAACAAACCCCAGAAAACCACCAGACAGTAGGTGTGGGGAAAGGGGGTAAGATGGAAGACCCCAGAGGACTAGGTTGTCCCCCACCCAGCCAGCCTGGTTCTCTGGACTCCTGATAAAAACACATTAACCTCAGCAAGTGCAGATGTGCCTCATTCCTGTGTATATTGTGACTGGGGTGCTTCCTTCATACTGTTACTTCTTTGAAGGATTTTGTTTTACCTTGCTCTGACTTCAGCCACACACACAAAAGTTCTTAATTCGGCTTACCAAATGTCAGTTGTCCTCAGGTTCCCAGTCTAAGGCTAGGAATAAGGATTTTCCTGGCAAATAATCACAGGTGAGCTGAAATGCAGGGGTTAAGAACAAGTCACCTGCAGTAAGGGCTTTTTACAACATGGTATCCTGGTGTGGATTTTTTGGGGTTTTGTATTTTTGGCCACACCCACGTTGCCTTCAGCCTCACTCACCCCTGGAATGTGGCTCCCAAGAACTTTGTGGGAATGGAGTTTGGCCCTTGGACTGAAAAAGGTCCCTCACCACTGGATTAGATACATCAAGCAGCAACATGCGTACACATTGCTGTTCAGGATGCCTGCTAGCTAACTGTGTGCTTTTTCAAGATACTCTCTCACATTTTCCTCTCCTTGTGTTTTATTGCCCCTACCCTTTAAGGTTTCTGACACCTGCTCCCACCCCATTTTTGGGCTGTTCCACAATCTCTGGGGTTCTTTCAAACTGCTACCTCCATTTTGCCATTTGGGGCAAATAATGGCACTTACAGCTTGAAAGTTGGAAACAGGGAACATTTCCCTGTAGCTAAAGATGTAGCTTATCAGGGTGAGTGCTAAACTGCAGCCTTTCTAGATTGGAGGATTTTTATTTTGAGGGGTATTCAGCGATGCAGATCCCAACTGCAGGTGGAAATGGTCCAATACCACAATTCAGTTACCAAAGATTTTCATGAGAACAGGGCCCCAGAAGTGGAACAATATGGGAGAAGAATTTTAAATAATACAGAGATGGATAAAGATGTGCTTACTTTCTAGTGTTCAGCTGTATGGCCCTTGTGGGTATGACAAAATTCCCAGAAGCAAGACAGGAAGGATGAAACCATAAGGGACCCACATGTGTTGTGCAAGCAAAACACCCTGTTAATTACAACCACCACTTCTCTGCTTCCTTAAAAGAACAATAAGTGTACACACACTATTCCAAAAGGTTGCTTGTACGCAAAGATTGGTGATTCCATTGTTTTAAGCAGCAACAGAACATTTGTTCAGGAGAAATGGCTGTAAAGCATAAGAGGGGCATTATGACAGCTCTGCAAGGGCCAGTCCATGGTTTGACCTACACCAGTGTCCTATTTCCAACAGCACCCTGATAGGAAGCTTGGAGCTGGTAGTTTGCAGGTAGGTCCAGCTCTCCTCAGCATTTCTGTTAATTATGTGGATGAAGAAGTGCAGGGAACACCTGTCAGATTTGCAGCTGACACAAAACTGGGTGGGATAGCATAGCTAATGTCCTGGAATAGAGAAACAAGATTCAAGGTGATCTTGATAGGTTGAAGCACTAGGCTGAAAACAACAAAATGAAATTCAGTGGAGATAGTGCCACGTTCTGCACCCAGGAAAAGGGAACCAAATGCATCGCTACAAGATCGGGAACATTTGGGTCAATAATATTGGAAGTGAGAAGGATCTTGGCATTGTTGCATATCACAAGCTGGATACAAGTCAAAAATGTGATGTGGCTGCCAAAAGGGCAAATGCTAGTTTGGGGTACATCAATAGAAGTATCCCTTCCAAATCCTATGAAGTGCTAGTTCCGTTTTACTAACCACTGGTTAGGCCTCATCTGGAGTCCTGTGTCCCGTTCTGGGCAGCACAGTTTAATAAAGATGCAGACAAGCTGGAAGGGTCCAGAGGAGGGGAACAGAGACTGGAAACAAACATAGAAACAGAGCAAGTCAGAAGGGGCCTCCCGGCCCATCTAGTCTGACCCCCGGCTCCAGCTGGCTCAGCTCACAACATGCCCACCACGTGCATGTCCAGCCTATCTTTGAACACCCGCACCGATGGGGCCTCCACCACCTCCCGTGGAAGCCCATTCCACACCCTTGGGGTCCTGTCAGGAAGTGCTTCCTGAGATCCAAATTGAACCTTGGTTCCCTGATCTTTGCTCCATTGGAGTGCGTCCTGCCTTCCTCTGCAGGGGAGAACAAGTCTCTGCCCACTTCCATGTGACACCCCCTCACATACCTGTATGTCACCAACAGATCCCCTCTAAGTCTCCTCCAGTTCCCTCAGTCTCGCCTCATACGGCATCCCCTGCAAACCGGCCTCCAACCTTGTGGCCCTACGCTGCACTGACTCTAACCTGGCTATATCCTTCCTGTAATGAGGGGCCCAGAACTGAACACAATACTCCAGTTGCAGGCACACCAGAGTTGTACAGAGTGGTAATAATACCCCTCTTGATCTAGAAGCCACACTTCTGGCTATGCATCCAAGGGTGGCGTACGTCTTCTGGACTGCCGTGTCTCACGACTGGCTCATGTCCAGCTGCAGTCAACCAGCACCCCGAGGTCCCTTTCACAAGTGCTGCTCTCCAGCCAATTCTCCCCTAACCTGTACTTATGACAGCTATTCCTATGCCCCAAGTGCAAGACCTTGCACTTATCCACATTGAACGCCATCCTGTTGTCTCCTGCCCACTTCCATAGTCTGTCCAGATCCTTTTGGATCCGGAGTACCTGCTCCTCAGTCGTGGCCACTGCCCCAGTTTTAGTATCATCTGCGAATTTGATCAGCAGACTGTTCACCCCTTCTTCCATGTCCTTGATGAAAAGATTAAACAGGATCGGCTCCAGAACAGAGCCCTGGGGGACCCCTCTTGTCACTGGCTGCCACCCCAATGATTCCCCACTAATGGTTACCCTCTGCTTTCGGTCAGTCAACCATGCCCTAATCCACTGGACAGTGCTTTGGTGTATCCCAAAACTCCTCAGTTTCTCAACCAGAATATCAAAGGCCTTGCTGAAATCCAGGTAAACCACATCCACTGCATCCCCTCCATCTAGCCATCTCAAAACCTTGTCATAATTCCACAAGGTTTGTCTGGCAGGACCTGTTTTTGCGGAAGCCGTGTTGTGTGGCCGCCAGCCTCCCTTCCCTATCCAGCATCACTGGATCTCTCTCTATTATGAGCCTTTCCATTGTTTTTCCTGCAATGGGCGTAAGGCTAACAGGTCTGTAATTCCCCATGTCCCTTCTACTGCCCTTTTTGAAAATTGGGACCACTGATGCCACCCTCCAGTCCTCTGGAACTTCACCCGTTCTCCATGAGGCCTCAAAAATGGACACACGGCTTGTGGACCCTTGTGACACATGGCTTGTGTGCCCATTTCTAAAATGGCGACTGTAACTAAAAAAAGGAAAGTTGACAGCGAGGGGCGCAGCTTCCCGGACAAGTGGAAACTGGAGTATTTTTTCACTGAAATATGAAACAACTGTGTCTGCCTAATTTGCCAAGAGACTGTGGCTGTTTTCAAGGAATTCAATATCAAGAGGCACTACCAGATGAAACATGCTAACTACAACAAGCTAACTGGGAATGAACGCGGCGAAAAATTGAAGGAACTGGAAGCTGCTTTAACGGCACAGCAGCGCTTTTTCACAAGAGCCCGTGAGTCAAATGAAAATGCCACAAAGGTGAGCTACGAGGTGGCAAAGCTGATTGCCAAGCACTGCAAACCTTTTACTGAGGGTGAATTTATTAAAGACTGCGTGATGAAAATGGTGGAGAAAATCTGTCCTGAGAAGAAGCAAGAGTTTGCCAATGTTTGCCTGGCTCGTAACACTGTGGTACGGAGAACTGAAGACGTTTCATCTGATATTAAGAGACAGTTAGAGACAAAAGGAGTGGAGCTTGACTTTTTTTCGTTAGTCTGAGACGAAAGCACGGATGCATCTGACACCGCTCAGTTATTGGTTTTTTTGAGAGGAGTGGACAATGACATGAACGTGAGTGAAGAGCTACTTGACCTCCAGAGCCTTAAGGACCAAACAAGAGGAACAGATTTATTTGTTTCTGTTTGTTCCGCCATAGATGACATGAAACTACCGTGGAATAAAGTCACTGGGATTATTATGGATGGTGCACCTGCCATGGCTGGCGAGCGAAGTGGATTATCAACCCTAGTCTGTAACAAAGTCAGCAAAGAAGGAGGCCAAGCTATAAAACTCCACTGTATTATTCACCAACAAGTTCTCTGTGCCAAACATCTGATCATGTTATGAAACCGGTGATGAAGGCTATTAATTATATTCGCTCCAAAGCCCTGTGCCACCGCCTGTTTCAACAGTTTCTACTTGACATCCAGGTTGTATCACAACGAGGTAAGATGGCTCAGTCGGGGGTCTGCACTGCAGCGCTTCTACTCTCTTAGGGAGGAAATCGGACAATTCTTGGCAAAAAAGGGACAACCAATGCCAGAGCTATCTGATCCTGTTTGGCTGACTGATTTTGGATTTTTAGTTGACATAACACGACATCTGAACGTGCTGAACACGAGCCTTCGGGGCAAAATGCAGTGGTAAGCCAACTGTATTCACATATCAATGCCTTTGGGACCAAGCTGCTACTTTTCCAAAGGCACCTGTCACAAACGCAGCCCAATACCACACATTTCCCATCGCTGCAGGAAATAATGACCAGTTTTCCACAGAACAGTATGAGTGTGCAAATAAGGAGGTATGAAGCAGACATCTCATCTCTGGCTGAGGAGTTTCAACAGCGCTTTCGGGATTTTGCAGCTATTGAAAAGGAGATCACGCTTTTTTCATCTCCTTTCTCTGTGGACCCTGATGACGCTCCAGACCACCTGCAGCTGGAGCTCATTGAGCTGCAGTGTGACGCCGAGTGTCGCAGTCGGCACCAACAGCTCCCTCTTGTCAACTTTTACCGCCAGCTGGATAAAGAGATAAAGATAAATCCAAGAGATTCGAACATTTGCTAAGAAAATGCTGAGCTTGTTTGGTTCGACATACTCGTGCGAGAAGACATTCTCGGTTATGAGCATTAACAAGAACCATGTGAGGACGAGACTAAGTGACTTTCACCTCCATGACATCTTGCGCATCAAAGCCACTGTTTTTGAGCCAGACCTGGCCTGTGTAATGCAGTCGAGATCTCAGTATCACCCTCCACATTAGTGCAGTTATTTGTTTAGTCTTTCATAAAATAGTTCATTTGCATTTAATGTTAATGGTTCAAAGAATGTCAGGCTGAATGGTCAGCCCCCACACATTTTCACCTCACCAAATCTGGCCCTCCTTGCAAAAAGTTTGGACACCCCTGAACTAGAAGTATCGTCAAGGCTTGCGCTTCCAAACCTCCCTTTGAGTGCCAGCCACCCCTCCGCAACTCCCTTGCCTTCCAGTAACCAGTAACCTGTAGTAAGCTAGAAACAAAGTCCTGTGTGGAGAGAGTGAAAGAACCAGGTGTGCTTAGCCTTGAGAAGACTGGGGGGAGGTAGGATAGCATTCTTCAATTACTTATTAGATTTTTATCCTGCCCCATTAGTCATAAGCCTCCCTTGAAGAGATGTCAGTCATCCCATAGTGTAGAACATGGAATTATTAGCTCAAGTGACAGGAATCCAGATTCTGACCGAACATCAGGAAAAATGTCCTGACTGTTGGAGCTGTAGAACAATGGAACCCATGACCTAGGGAGGGGGTGGGTTCTCCTACCCTGGTGGCATTCAAGAGGCCACTGGACAGTCCCCTGAGAGGGATGGTTTAACTTGAAGTCTGTCCTGAGCCCTTTCCAGCTCTACTATTCTATGATTCTGTTATCATGGAAGTTCAATACTTCCCCATCTCTTGAAGCTCCTTTGGTGTTTTATAACTATTTAAACCAAAAATCAAAACTATTTATTAAAATACAGCATAAAAGCTTAAAGCTATAGGATAAAATAGGAGTAATTCTTTTACTTTATATATATATATATATATATATAATAAATAAAAATAAAAATAAAAATAAAAAATAGAGAGATCTGCCTTATGTAACCTGAAAGGCCTCTCTCCTGGCCCACGCATTTGGGCTCCAAAGGGCTGGTGTTGTGCTCCAAGACTCCCTTCAATGGGATTCTGCCTTGGACATTCTCCCTCTATTCTGGCTACTTGGACTGTCGAGAGGAACTGCAGCTGCTATTTCACCAAGAGGCTTTGCCCAATAGCCCACGGCAGCCATTTTGTGAAAGCAGCCAAGGCACACCCTTATGGTTTATTGATTGATTGAATGACTGATACCAGCAGCAAGATTTCGAGACAGGGCAGGCCACGAGTGGACAGGGCAAATGATAGCCTGTCCCTGGTAGACTGTCACTGTTTGCTGAGCTTCCTTTGAGCTGATAACTGCGCGCAACGTGGTGGTGGTGAAGCGGCTTGGGGGCGGAATTCAGCCGCACGGGAAGCTCCTATAAGCCCACTGACTAGGCGGTACTAGCCCGCCCTGCCTATACATAAGAGGTTCCGATAGAAGTAGGGAGCGCTGCACCAAGCTACGCTTCGGAGCCCTTCCAGCTTCTCGCCGCCACGTGTGATCCACCCTCCCTCGTTCCCGAGGTCAATGCCCGAGAGTAGCGCGGCGGAGCGGGGCTTGCGATCCGGATGATGAATGGGAAGGGGCGGGGCCTCGCTCCCCGCCGACCAGCCATAGGCCGTCGGCAGCTCGAATCTGCCTATCAGCGGGAAGCTCGAATACGCGGGCCCGCCCCTCCCCGCCTTTAAAGGCTCTCCGGGTGGCGCGTGCTCCACGGTAGATTGTCCTCAACGGAGACAGGTGAGGGAGGTGTGGGGGTTTTGTTTGCATTTGCACCTGTCGCGGGCGCGCGTGCATGTGCTTCTGTGCAGTGTGTTTTTGCCATTGTGTGCGTCTGTGTATGGCTATATGCGCGTGTTTGTCTGTGCGCTTGAGTATAATTTGGGCGTGTTTGCAAGCAGTTTTCCTTTTCTGCCTGGCAGCGGCTGAAAAGCTTCATGCTGGTCTTATTTTTCGGCTCTCGAGCCTTTATTGCATGCCAGGGGGTGGTTTGTTTGGTGGAGGGGGGAGACACAAAACCGCTCCTTCGGACACGCATGTTCTGGGCTTCCTTTGGTGTTTGCCGATCCTTCTGAATTCCCTGTGCGGTTCGCGCCTCGGCAGCCGCCTTGCGGGGCTGTTGTTTAGAAAAGGCCATCGAAATGTCTGCGGGAGGGCGGGGGCGTCTGAAAGACAGCAAGGGCGGCCTGGGCGTTGTAGGTTGGCGTGCCTAGGTTTGGTTTAAAGGTCTGTGATACGCGCAGCCTCTTCGCGGCCTTTTTTTCAGTACCTCCTGGAGTTTGGGGCAGCGAGAAGGGGGTGCTCTGCTTGTGGGTTCTGTGGGAATTGGGCCGTGGCGGGGAGCCGTCTGAAAACCCTGCCGTAAATCTTACCCCGGACGCGAAGCAGTTCTGTAAAGCGCACACCTGTGCGGGGCAGGGCGTGTGCGGTGGAGAAGCACTCCTACTCCTTTGCACCTGGAGCTGCCTCCAGGCTGCACAAGCACAAGGAAACGCGCCTGAGAAATTTTTGTCCTACCATTTCCTGCTTGAAACCTGAGGCCTGTTGCAGCGTTGTCCTCCCCTGTCTCTATTTCTTATAAAAAGTGATGGCCCCAGAAGCCTCCCATGATTATGGCGGGGAGGGGGGATTTGAACCCATGTCTCTTCCTCCCTAATGTTCTAACTGCTAGGCCACACTCCTTCTTTTTTCTCTACCAATACTGGCCTTCCTTCCGCGAGCTCAGGGCGTGGCCTCGCCGGTCCACATGTTATCTTCCCCCCAACCATTTGCGGTAGTCCAGTTGAGGAGGGGGACTTGACAATACTTGCTGAATAGCATGGAAATGGTAGTCCTTGTGTGTGTGTGGGGGGGGGGGAGGAAGCCTTTATGCCACAGTGGGTGTGGTTTGGTGTATAAAAGCTTGCCTGTGTTTCTAGTTACTTCTGCAGTACCTGATACTGTAAGCTACTTTTTTAAAAACAGAAGATACAAAGCATCCTAATAAAAGAATTTCAAAAGTGGGATACACACATACAGTTTTTTCACAATGGAAGCAAACCTTAAAATTTCAGTCTGTCCAGAGTGTAGGTGATTCTTTTATGTCTCTTTCAAGGCTTTCTATCAATGTATCCCATGGTGAGAGCTCTGCCAATCTTTTAGCTGAGACCTTGGAGGATCATGTCATCATTTTTCCTCCTGAACGGGAAAAAACAAACCAAAAACACACTGCTGTTAATTAAAAAATAGCTGTATTCTCTTCCTGCCTCTCCTCCTCTCTCCAGAACCAGTCATTTAGCACACCGAACAGTAAAGCATGGCTTCAAACACATTTCCTTCTGCATTCTGCCTGCTATTTTTGCCTGTACTTTTGTACCCAGGATGGTACTCTCCACCAAAGGTGCCTCCGTGACACCTGGAGGTGCAAACGAAGCAGTGCTGCAGGTGGGAAGGGACGGTCCCTGGGGTTTCTGCCGCCACTCAGCAGGGCAGTTCGTGGTAGTCTCAACTTGAAATGGTCTTCAGTGGTGCTGCCTTTAGCCCTCTCTTGGCCTCTTGAGTTCTGCTGCTACAAGGAAAGGGAGCCTGGCTATCTCTAGCTTTTATAAAACAAGCCTGTATTAAGAATGCAACTCAAAGTCACCCTTCAAAAATGCTCCCTTTTCTGGTTGCTGTCACGGCAGTCGGGCAGTTCCTGGTTTCCCTGAGCTCTGCGGCTGCCTGCCAGCTTTTCAGGCATGGACTCACTGTGTGTGCTTCGCCAGCCCCCAACTACGCACACTCAGTGGCATGGTCCCAGTTCTGCATCAGTTTGTTTTCATTTTGTGTAGCTGGCCAAGGAGAAGACTGTTATGGTGCACCCTTCCCAAACCTGGAGCCTTACAGGTGGGTTGGACTATACTTCCCCTTGCCAAAGCATCTGGAAAGGGCAGAGGTCAATTCCAGACATGAGCCTGTTTAGAATAGATACACTGAAATGAATGCAATGCATATGAATCATGAGTGCCTTAAGCCCTCAGTGGGTCTATTGTAAGTAGGATCAAAGTAGGATCCAATACTCGGTCCTCTCCTGTGGAGATGTAGTTGCTGAAGGCGTTAATCCTGCCCCCAGCCCGCCATCTGTCTCAGTTCTTTAACACAAGAATAAAACTGACCATGTTCCTTGTCCATTTTCCTCATGCAAAGATTCAGACAATAGGGCTATTTGTAAGCAGAAAATAAAATGGAAAACAGAGGCTTGGGGTATTTAAAGCTGTAGCTAAAAGTGCTTTCTTAAAAAAAATAGAGGGAGGAAAAGATGTACAGAGGGAAACAATGCAGCTAATGGCAAAGCAAGTACTTAATATGCGGGGAGGTGGGGGGTCGTGGAATGGGCAGGTGGCAGCTGTTCTGGGTGGCCCGTGTATCCTGGGGTGGCCGCGCAGCATGTCCATGTCTGAGGTGGGACATGAGCCCTCTCTGCATGCCTGTGCTGTGACTTGCCTGGACCCTGGGAAGCTTTAGAGGGTGCTCGCTTTGCAGAAGGCTCTACCAGGCAACCATTCCCTGCATGTAGAAAGCAAGTATGTCAGTGCAAAGCTGACCTTCCGTTGACATGCTAGTTCTCTACTGTCAGCTCATGGGAGCAGCAGCACCGCCCCCCGCTGCCTTGGACACTGAATCCCCGTGACGCATCGGGGTGGGCAGTCTTTGAACGTGGGAGATGTTCCTCATTTTTTCCAGGAAAGCTGAGGTCTCACTGATGGGAACTGGGTGTGTAGCAGTGGGTTCAGGAAGGGCAGCGCTGCCCAGCGCAGCGGTGGGTCTGGAGCCTTGCCCGGTCTCTTCAGTGTCCCTGCCGCCTAAAGAGCCCACTGCCCGCTCCAGCCCTGTGTTCAGCTGCCACAGTGGGCAGGTGGTGCCTGGGGGAAGTGCAGCAGTAGAACAGGAGTGCAACTGCTTGAGCTCCCCCAGTTTTCTGCCTCTGATAACTATACCCATCGCATTGAGTATCCATGGAGAGCATTGCTGCGGGGGGCCCTTTTTGGTCTGAGGTATAGGAAATCCCAGCTGATCCACCAGGGAGCCCCAAAGATGTACCTTTAGGCCCTGCCTTATCTGTGGCCTGCCCCAAATGTGCGCGTGCCTATGTGGCAGACGGATCCTGCTGTCCCCTGCCCTTCCTTCCTGCTGCCCCTCTTGATGGGCTAGGAGCGGGAGGAAGGCAAACAGGCTGTGATGGTGTGCAGGGTGAGTGAACCTGGGGACTCCTGGGGTCCCGATAAGTGCCCACTCATGCTGACCCATGGCCCAGGACTCTGCTCCATGTTTGAGATGGCAATTGTTAAAAAAGCCAGAGCAATCTGTTTCTGTCCCTGGGCAGTTTTTCTCACAAGACTGCCTGCAGAGTGAGCGACATTGCTGCTTTCCTCTGGAGGCGTGTGGGCATACAAGTGGTGTTTCTCTTTCCACGTGTGAATGAGAGGGCGAAACGAAGTGAATTTTGCCCACTCAGTTCGTCCCACAAGCATGTAAATGTACTCGAGTAACCCCGTAGTGTCTGGGGACTGTTGCACACATGACGGGTGCTGGGATGACGCTCAGCACCTCTCCCATTGGCTGAAACGGCTTGGATGATTCTCTGGTTGAGCGATGTGGCAGCTGAGCAAAGATGCAGAGCACAGACAGTGCGCTGGGCTCTCTCCCTTTTTGCATCGTCAACCAGAAAGGGAGCAGGACGAACGGGTGAGGTGACAACTCAGTGTTTGCCTCAATTAGTTAAACATTTCCAGAATTCGTTTTTGAAAACAAACAGACCAGAATAACTTGGCCAAATCCCAAAGTTTCACTTCACTGACTGTATTTCAATGTCCTCAGGTAGCTAAGACTTTCTGAACCGTTAGAGAATCAAACCTTGCAAAATTTATTATACAAACTATATGCATAGAAACAGGCACATACAATACAGAGACATACACAAAGCTAAAAATAATTTTAACTGATCATTAATGCGGGGGGGGGGGGAGGAACTGATTAAAAACTCCTTATATGCTTCCAGATGCCTAAGAAAAGGGTTTAACCTGGCATCAGAAAGGTAACATTGATGCCAGATGGCTTTCCTCAGCAGGATCATTCAGGAATTGGAGTCACTTCCAAGAAACCGCTGCCCCTTGTTGCTCCCTTCCAGGCCCCTCTTGGAAGAGGTATCTAGAAGGAGGCATCAGATGTTCATTGCCGTGTATTGGGAAATTGACTCTGAGGAGAACAAGGAGCTGGAACTAACCAGGGTCTGTCCAGTCCAGCCCTCCCTTCACACAGGGGTGATTAGCTGCCCATGGGGAATTCACAAGCAGGGCAGGAGTGCAACAGCACCCATATTCCCCAGTAACTGTTCTACACAGGTATACTGTTTTAGCACAGGGCCACTGGCGATTGCCTTCTCTTCCTCCAATCTCTCTTTGAAGCTGTCCAAATTAGTACCTTCTTGTAGAACTGATTTCTGTAGTTTATCTCTTCACTGGGTGAAGTAGTTCTTCTTGGGACAGTCCCATCTGGGGCCTAAGGTTAGGGGAAGGAGAACAACGCCTCCCTCCCTCCCTCCCTCCACGTGTCTCCACAGCAAGCGTGGTTCTGTGTGCTGCCGCCCTCTCTTCCTCTCTCGCTCAGCTGACCCCTGGAGTTGCAGCTGCTTCACACAGAGTTGCTCCAGCCCCTGGTTATCGTCATTGCCCAGCTCAGTAATGCCCCTTTCCAGGTGCAGCAACCAGAGGGGGACTCGGCATTCTAAGCAGGGTCACACCAGTTAGAGTCTTGGCAGTTCTCTTTTCTGCCCTGGTCCTAATTAAGCCTAGCCAGGAATTGGCTGCTTTCATGGCAGCTGAGCACTGGACTGGGGTTTCCCTCGCCTGCCTCAAGATACTTTTCTTGCTCAGCTCAGATCCCGCCAGCCTATGCTTGCAGCCAGGAGGCCTTGCCCAAATGCATTGCTTCACACGTGCTCACATCGCAGTGTATTTCCCATTTCAGCGCCCATTCCCTGGCCTTGGAGAGTGGCTTGGGGGTTCTAGAAGTACCACTCAAGCTTTTTTTTAAACTCCTGGGTCATCTGGGGTTCCCCTAAATTTGCAGTAAATGTCCCTTTTTGGCAGAGAAATGGTGCAGGGAGTAAAGAATGTAGAAATCTATCCAGCATTTCCTTGGATAGCCACTTGGCTGTGCCTTACCCTTTCCCGGTATGGTTGGTGGATCCCATCTCCTTGTGGGGGGATAAGATGCAGCAACTTCCCCCCTACGCCAGCTTTGTTTGCCCAAAGTCACTTTTTGAGGAGTTTGCAATTTTTTAAAATGTTTGGTCACCTAGATAAACACTGGGACAGGTTTGCCTGACTTGCAATGTCACTGTTGACATCCTGGGGCATAGCAACCCTAAAAATATCTCAACTGTTTACCAAGATTGTGCTAAGCATGGCATGACTACAGGGGGAGGTGGCCGGGGGCAGGAAGATATCTTGCAAAATCAGTTGTTGAGGGCATCGATCCATTGTCCATTTGCTGAGTTCATCTGTCTGACCCTTCCTGAACCAGCGGAGAAAGTGAATGATTAGCCCATGTCAGAAAAGTCATCTGCCAGCTGGTCTTCCTGGCTGATCGTGCAGAGGCGATGTTTTTCCCTTGCAGAGGCCATCACGAGTGGCTGCTTACCAAGTGGAAATGCTCTAGCAAGGGACCTGTGGTGTTTTGCCACGTAGTGAATTCTTCCCTGCCCCCTGAGACTTTACCAGCACAATGCACACGCCCTCACACATGTCTTTGCAGCCTTGAGACTAGAAGCTTCTGACATTGTGACATCCAGGGAAACTGGCTGCAGTGCCAGCTCTTGGTGCGTGTGCGGAGTGCAAAATACTTGTCTCCTGGCATATGTCCGAACATTGCTGTACTTCTTGTCTCAACATGCCTGCGTGGGTTTTTTTTAAAACTGGCTTGCCTGCTCCCAAAGTACTGGCCTCAAAACCACTGGGGAGCAATCCCCCCCTCCGCCTTTAACCAGGTCATGGGGATAAAAATAACATGGAATCTACTAAAACCTGGGGTCCAAATCATAAGGGGGAAGGCCTGGTGGTGATGGGGTTAAAACAGACCCTCCTGTTCATGGCCAGTCTATCACTGAGTGCCCAAGTTGGTGGGGGGATGGGAAGGCGGGGCGAGGATTCAGCCCCAGGCCTGAAGTCTGTCGGACTCCCGTGTAAAATGCCTCTGGCTGCCTCGCGCTCACAATCTGATGCAAGCACATTTTGTGCATCCGTTTGCACAGGAAGCGGTACAGTCCCTGCTGGTTTTCCTGGTAGTGCAGCTGTCACAGCTGTCTGATATGGAAATTATTTCAGTAGATTGCTGGGCCGGAAAAATGACTTCAACTCACAGGGTAGCAAACTGAGGGCGGGTTTGTTTCCCGGAGAGGGCACGTGGGGCGATGCACATCTCTTTCCTGTAGCAGTTCTGGGGCGTTTCCTACCACCAGCTGCTGCAGCCTTTTGTGGACACCGGATTGGAAAAGGCCATGCGGAAGTGTGGAGCGGCATGCCTGCTCAAATTCAGCCGAAGGCCAGCGGCTGTCCAGGGATGGGCCATTTTCGAGGATGCTCATAGGATCTGGGGCGCTGCCTCCCTGCAACCCTTACCTAAAACAGCACATGGGTTCGAAATGCCCTGAATGCAGATCTTGGTCCTTTTTTCTCCAAGCTACAGCAGGATTGAGGGCTTATGATGGCTTGTCAAATGCCTTCCAGCCATGGGGCCAAGTTCCCCATTGAACGAGATCTTGGGGTCCCCTTTGCAAAGCCAAAGGCAAAAGAGGCAAGACCAAAACTGCTTCTGGGTGTCTTCTCAGCATTAGAAGGGGCTGGGACTGGGTTTTGAGATTGGCTAAGCAGGATAGTCAGTAAAAAAGGAAACCCCAAAGGGACACCCAATATTATCTATTCAGCCCTGTGTGTATGTTTTTCTTTGTGCATTACTCATATGCTAATAAAACTGTTCTCAATGCACCATATCAATGATTGAAAAAAGCAATAAAATATGAAGCTGTAAGACAATAAAATTTTAATTGGTTTAAGTTGTAAGTTGCCTGGTAGGGAGGGAGGATTATGGTGTTCACAATAAAATAAAAACAGATTGCATGTGAAATAAGAAACAGGGACACGCGGTTCTCGTGGGAGCAGGAGAGCAGCAGCCACTTTGGTTGTCGAACTGTGCGACTGAGCATGTACCTCCTTGAAGCTTGAATCAGTGCACCTGGGAATGGTTGGGATCCTCCTCCTGTGTCCTATTGTTTGCTGCTGGCGAGGCTGTCTGGGCCTGGGGGGTGTTGTGGGCTTCTGAATATTTTGCCCTGCTGCAGAAGGATGGAGGGATACTCGGAGGCCATCTAGTCCAACCCCTTGCTTGCTGCAGGAATCTTGCAGAGGCTGCCACCCACCTGGCTCTGCTTAAACTTCTTTCAAGGCAGCCTCTTCCTCCATTGAACAGCCCTGGCATTAGGAAGTGCCTCTCAGTCTTCCACCCAGATCCACTTCCTGGTCTTTTCCACCTGCATTCAGATCATCAGAACCTAATCTCAGGTTTCAGTCATCTCTTCTGGTGAAAGATGGCCAGCTCTTTCATCCTTCTTCAGAGGTCGTGGTTTCCCTCCCATTGCATTTCTGGGCCACCCTGTCCTGTCTGCCCTCTCCCTTCAATTAAGCACTTTCCTGTTTCAGCAGAAGGGGTCCAAGATGGCAGCGCTCGCCCAGACACCGGACTCATGTGCTGAGGCTTCAGTCCAGCCTCCCCCACCGGGCACCTGGAAGGCCTCACTTGATGGCATCACAGTATCAGCCTCTCCCAGGTTGGTGAGCGTGCGAATGAATAAGTCCTGTTGTTGCTTGCCCCCAGCCTGGCGCCCCCCCCCCCCCCCCGATGGGTCAGTTGGGAAGCTTGCAGACAGCCAGGGGGCTGTCGGGACCAATGCTGTGAGGATGGCACGCGATGGAAAGTCCCTTGCAGAGCTGTGGGCCACGAGGAGCCCCTGCCTTGTTGCTCTGTGCCGCAGAGAGGCCTAAGAGCTCATTTCCTCGGGGGCGTTTTTGCCCCTCAGCCCTGCTGGCACATGTCCCACAAATGGCGGAATGCTGGCAACCTGCCTCTTGTGGGGCTGACCTCACAAGGGCCGGATTCTAGAACAGGGGCCCACTTGGCTAGCCGGAGCAGGGAGACTGCTGCCAGGACATCGCCCTCCTTGGGCGCATGGGGGGCAGGCAGTGGGGAGGGGACCCGCTTCTCAAAACCGGTGCCTTCCACTGAAACCCCTGGGGGAGCTGGCATGTGTTTCCACCCTGCAGCTGAAGGATGCCTCGTTGACATGGGGAGGAAGGAGGTGTTTTAAAGTGCGACCCCAGCGCTCCTGTGGAGAGAGAGTAACAGCAGAGGAGGTGTTGGTGCGTTGCCAGCTCTGGTCACCCATCTACTGCAAAGGTTCAGACAGACTTTCGAGGCCCTTTCGCTTTGCCCCAGAGCTACATGCCGCTCTGTTCTCCTGCTGCCTCTCTCCTCTGTGGGTTCGGCAGGGTTCTGAAACGGAACAGAAGTGCCTGAGGCAGCAGCTGAATGTCTGCTTTCAGCGACATGAAAAGCACCCACCACCTACAGTTCCCAGGTAGTCAGAGCACTGCCGCTCGCCCTCCGCAGCCTGTTTCCAAGGGATGAGCCCTTCCCCGATCCCTACTCAACTGGGGTTCTTCTCCGAATACTCTCTATACAAAGATGTGGAGGATACGCTCCTTGTGAGTGGGCTTTTTTTGGGGTGCCCCGCAAATTCTGGAATGCCTTCCCAAAGAAACACAGCTGGTACCGTCTCCGCATGCCTTTCAGCACCAAGCAAAGCTCTCTTCATTCTCCCAGGCCTGCTAAATGGATTTTAACTGCTGCCTGGTGTGGGTGTCTTTTTAGTAGTATGTCGGAGCAACTGTGTTTTAAAAAGCTTTCCTCTATTGCTTAGCAGTCTGAATATCTCCCTCTTTTAACCTGTTTTAAATGTTCTGATGCTTTTACTTTTAAAAAAATAACTTTATTAATGGGTGTTCTTTGTTTTTAAAACTGTTTCTGTTTGCTTTTATTGTGTAGTTTGCCTGGAGAACTTCCACTAAAGGGCAACTCATACATTCCATAAATGCTATTTGTATTAATAACAATATTTGATAAATGCTCCTTTATCAGAAATCATGGATGAGGGAATATGATTAGTCTGTGTGGGGTAAGAGCAGTTAAAGGCCATTGATGTAAACTTTAGCAGAATATTAGGTATACCAGGACAGCAGCTTGGTGGTGCTTTTTATTTTAGCAACCAGGGTGACACGAAGCTCTTGATTTACGCATCCTCTTTTCTCTTTCCCCTTCCTTTCTTCCTTCCTCTTTCTTTTTTCTTCTTCTTTTCAACAAACTGAGCTGGGCAACTCTTGTCCAAAATCCTGAGTTTGCAAAAGATTGCAGAGAGCACCTGGCTGGGGCTAGGTCGGGATGCTGCCTCTGAAGCGGCAGAGCAGCCATGCCAAGAAGGATTTCATTGTGGGCCCAAGCAGAGCACAAACTGACCTGTCCCTTCTCTGCCTTTGGCAGTATTGAAAACCATCAGGGAGAAGAAGTCAAGGAAACCAAAGAAGAAGTCGAGGAAACCAGAGAGGCCGCAGCAGAGATGTTCCGGTCCAAAGGTAGGCAGGAGTGGCAGGCACACACTGGCAGCACCTCCTCGCAGCAGAGTCCCTGAGCTGGCCGTCTCACCACCTGGGGGCTGGGAGCCAGTGCCTGCCCGGGAGAGGGCATGGGAGCTGTTTGTGGAACACCTGGGTTGATTTTGAAGGTACACAATCTAAGAATTGGTGCTGGGCATCACCTCCTCCTGAAAACGCCCCCTCATCACCCTCACAGGCACAGCCCCCAGATCCATTCCACCTAGATTTCCTGGTTTGCTGTCTGTCCCATTTCTGCCCCCAAAATCTTCTCATGCCTGCTTGGTTCTGCCTCGCCCCTTTGTCTTGTGTTTGCCAGAATGTTGCCCAATTATTGCAGCCATTCCGGGGACGTTTTCCTGCATTCTCTCCCACAGCTCACGCACCTCCTGCCTGGCCAGGAACTCTTAACAACCTGGTGCTTTCCACATGTTTCAGAAACCAGCTCCCACCAGACCCATGCTAGCATTAGGGTGGCAAGAGTTGTAGTCTAAACACACGGGGGACACCAGGGGTGTGTTGGGCTCTAGCATGGTACTCCCCTCCTGTCCAGACCAGATTGCATCCCTGGAAGCTTGTTATAATGGGAATACCAGAATTCCCTTCTACATCCCTCTGACAGAAGATGCTACTAGTCCTCAAGATCTAAAATTAGAAGTGTTGGGGACACAAGGAACCCAATTCTCTTCTCATTCCAGATGCACAGGAGTTGGCTCTATAGCTCAAGGCAGGGGGCAAAGAGGGAACACAACTTTGTGTATGCTCAGGGTTATATGGTACAGCCAGTCTTTGCAGAACTTAAGTTTCTCCATGTGCATGTGAAGGAACAAACATTGGGCTTGCAAAAGAAGGGGAAAGGGGCCAGAGCCCAGTGGCAATCCCAGCATTGCTTGCACAAGGTGCCAGGTTTGTTACCCGGCAGCAGCTCCAGGTAGGGCTGGGAATGGAATCCTGGAGAGGCAGCTGAGATGGTCCTTGACTCAGTGGGCTGAGAATGGAGGTCAAGGTGAGTTCATGCCCTGTGTCCATCCTTAATTGGCCCTTTATTCAGAACCATGAGGACTAGAAACATGTTGGCTCAGTAGCAGAGCACCTGCCTTGCATGGAAAAGGCTTGACTTGCGATCCCTGGCATCTCCAAGCATTAGGAAATCCACTATCTGTCAGCATCCAGCTGCTAAGTTACAAGAACAACTTTGTATTTTCCTCATGAGCAGCTTAGAGACCTTTAGGAAAAGGCTTAGTATTGGGATGGCATATAAAATCAATTAATCAATCAATGGCTTTTGTCAAATGTGAATACTTTAAGAGGTACTTCTAAACATATTTATAAGCTGCTGTAACTCAAATATGTATATCTGAGACTACTTCTAGGAGCACCTTAAAAAGTTTTCAGTCTCCAATCTGACAATACAAGCTTAATGTTCTTTAAAAAAAAAAACCCTGGTTGCAAAACTTGTTTCCTTGATTCTATACAAGCTGCTCTGAGAGTCTTTTTGGCTGTGAAGCTGTATAAACATTTTTCTTCTTCCTCTTATTTTATTCTTCCAGCAGCTTTGACAGGTAGGCTAGGCAGAGGGTCAAGGACTGGCCCAAAGTAATTGCGAGACTTGCACTAACCATTATACTACGCTGTCTCTTAAGGCTTTTAACCTGTTTCTCTTCCCTTTCTTTCCCCCTTTCTCTGTGGGAACCCAGCACCCCCTCCTCTGGGGCTGTGGACCTGCAAGCGGGATGGTTTGGTCAGACTGCGGATGGATGAAAGTGGGATCGGCTGTGAGTCCCCACTCACCGTCCACGAGCTCTTCCTGAGTGCTGTGCGCACCTACGGCGACTACTTCGCCCTGGCCTCCAAGAAGCAGGGCAGGTGGACCAAGCTGACCTTCCGGCAATACTACGAGGAATGCCGGGTGGCTGCCAAGAGCTTTCTGAAGGTGCGCAGGGCTGGGCTTGTGTGGGGTGAAGAGCTTTAGCTCATGGCTCAATGCTTAAACTGTTCAGGATGCACATCTGTGTTCAGTGGTTTATAGCCACACAGTCAGGGTTGGGTCAGTTTCACAGGAGGCAAAGCCTGGCAAGTTTATTCCTAACCCAAGAAGAAACTGTCTTGAGCCTACAGAAAATGAGTTTTTTTCCCTACACGTACCTGTCTGGCAGAGAGGCATCTCAGATGGGAGGTTTTTCAGCACATGGGCAACATAGAGCCCTCCCTGCTGAAATACCCCTAAAAAATTACCCCCCCCCCCCATGGCACCAAAGCTGAGAAAAGAGCAGTCCTTCCATTTGCACTGGGAGACACCCTTTCTCACCAATAAATTTCCTCAGGGTGCTGGGAAATCAATATGGGGCCAGGACTCCTCACAACTACCCTGCTGCTGGGCAGCCAGCCCCAGCTTGCATATTGCGGCTGGTCACTTGGCGAGCTTTGCGTGGAAATTTGAACCTGGGATGCCCATCCTAGTCTGGCTCAACCTGAGCCAGCCTGGTCAGGGATTCTGGGAAATGTAGTTTGAAACACCTGGAGGCTCCAGCTGATCTTTGACTGTAATAAAGTTAATCTATAAGAATGCCTGGAGGATGATGACATGTCTGCCCCGAATCCCAAAGCCTCCTGGGGCCCCCGGAGTGGCTGTGATCCTGGGCTGAAGCTTCCCTGCGCTAAAATACTGTGTGCAGCTCTTGCTTGCTGCCGTCCTCTGCCCAGGCTTTGCCACACAGCTTGGGGACGCTGGAGTTGCGGTCCCGTGCGGGGTCTTCCCTGCGTCAGCTCTCCAAGGCCTCCCCCAGGGGGTGGGCCCAAGCCCTCCCCTCTGATGCTTCTGCCCCAGAACGGTGTGCAGCAGAGGGTCACGTCCCCCTGCTCCCCAGCCAGCTGGCTTGTTCTCGTGCAGCAGTGGCAGACTCTGCTAGGCTCGCTTCCACTGGGTCTTTGCTGCAGGGCCCCCCGCCATTGTGAGACCTCCGTCTGCTCTGGGGGAATAATCTGGCCCAGGCGATTTGGGGAGGAACAGTGGGGTTCACCCTCAGGTCTTTGCTTTACAGCTGGGTCTGGAGCCCTTCCATGGAGTCTGCATTCTGGGGTTCAACTCAGCAGAATGGTTCATCGCTGACATTGGAGCGATTCTTGCGGGGTAAGTCTCCTGCCCCAGCGCTCGGTGAAAGAGGAAGAATTGCAGCCACACAGGCCAAATGCCGCTGGGCCTGCTCGCCCCATCACTCAGCTGAGGAAGATTTTCGCCAGGGCAAATAACCACAGCCCCCTTTGCAGCAGTGTTCGGTTTGCAGGGTCTGCTTTGGTGCCAGATGCCAAAGCCCTGAGACCCAGTGCGCGAAGGTTGGTGTGAAGCTGCGGCCAAGGAAGAGGGAAGTAGAATTGCAGGATGAGTTCCCAAGCAGGCTGCGATTGTCCCGAGAATGTGCTTTCCGTGGCAGAACTGGGGCTCCTCCACCTGCCACCCCATCCCTCCCCTAGGAGCTTTCCTGATTTTATTGTTCTAATTTAGGAGAGGAAATAAATGGTGGTTTTTGTTCTGTTTTGTCTTGTTGCTGCTGTTAAACCATTGGAAACCAGAAGTTTTTGCTGACCAAGTGTAGATCAGCCGGGGATGCACAAATTCCAGTCTCTGGACAGTTCACAACTTTAAGTCACCCAACCAGACTTCAATGAGGCCCAACCCTGCTTAGCTTCCAAGACTGGGCAGGATCAGGCTCTTCAAGCTACGCAGAAGCGTCCTTCTGCCTCCACGATCTAATGAAAGTTTTCTGCTTTTCTGTTACTTTCTGGTTTTGGTAGGAATCCTCCTATTTCTTTTCTCCTGGAAAACTTATTTAGAGGCCTCCACTGATCTTTAAATAGATCCCCCCATTGAGTGCACAGCCTTGCTGCACCCAGTTTGATGTCATTCCCCTGACCACCAGCAGCCATCAACGCATGAGACACAGGGCTGCTTTAAACCCACGCTAACCGGAGTAGCCAGGGATCAAATCTGGACTTGGAGTCTCCTTTTGCGTCTTGCCCTGTGGCCTCACCTCGCAGTCTTGCTGACCCTCCAGGGCATCGCGGTGGGACAGTTCACATGGCAGCCCAGTTCTGAATTTCCTCTCTGCAGTGGAAGGAAGAAGCAAGAGCTGCTGTGCCCGGCTCCTGTGGAGCAGGCTGCTTCCCTCTGCAGAACAGGAGAGCAAACTCCGGGCTGGGAGAGCAAAGCCAGGCTCCCGTGGTGTCTCCCAGGGGCCATTCTGCCTTTCCACGGCTTGGTTTCCTGGCTGTTGCTTGGCTTTTCTTCCATTCCAACAATGTGCAACGCCGCCCCTTCAGCGAGAGGGCTTGGGGCCCAGGACTCACACCTCTGCTCCCACCCCACAGAGGCCTTGCAGTGGGCATTTACACTACCAACTCGCCCGAAGCTTGCCAGTATGTGGCGGAGAACTGTGGGGCAAACATCATTGTGGTACAGAACGACAAACAGCTGCAGAAAATCCAGGAGGTGAGGCGTGTTGTGCTGTCACGAGGGCGAGCAGAATCCCAAAGCGTTGCTGGTTCAACAGAGTGTCCTCAGGAATGACTTAAACTGATTTTCTTACTCTTGGTCACATCACAGCGCCTATAATCGGGGGTGGGGGGGGAGGGTGTCCCTCTATAGTGCAGCCTTTGGGGTTGGTCTGAGGGCACCTTGAGCATTTTTGCTGATTGCCCAGGAAGGAAGACCACTCTTTTGTCCTCTTCCGCATTGCAGATCGAAAGGACTAGTTTAGCAAAGCGGAAACTGCTGCAGCAGAGCATGTCTTCCCCAGGGCCAGGGTTAGGGAGAGGTTGGTATCCAGCCCAAGAAACGATTCCCCTGGGAAACTCGGAAGAGATGCCAAAGCTCAGGCTGGGAGGATCAGATGCGGCTTTCCTGGGTTCCCGGCCATCTGTGCCCCCTTTCTTGCATCCCAGGCTTTTGCACCCCTTTTCCCTCATTTGGAGAGGCCAAAATGTCTCTTGGGCTTTATGATGTCCTGGAGAACTACATGCCAATTCTGAGGTCCACCCGCCCCCAGAGCCACTCAGTTTCAGCACTGCTGCCAGCAAGCCAACTCCCGGCACAAAGTCTTCCCTCTGGCCGGGACTGGTCCTGCAGGGCCGGTTGGATGAGTTGCTTTCCATCTGGTCAGGGTGGGCCGTGGATGAGGCATAGCTGAGGAGAGAGACAAGGCTTGGGTTCATTCCGGCTGGCCTCGGGTGCAGGGTTTGCAGCCTGCTGCTCCACTGAGGTCAGGACAGCTGCTGATGCCTGGTGGGTGTGGGGGGGATGCATGGGGGAACACAGGCCTCTAACCCACACAGTGCCTTTCGCATCCCATTCGGGTCCCCCATGATCAGATGCCATTATGTAACCTGTTGTCATTATGTGTGCAGAGAAGAAAAACTTCCTGTTCTTGAGCCTTTCATGTGTTCTGGTTCTTGAGTGCTTTTCTTTCACTTGACCTTTTCTGCTTTAGATCCAGCACAGGCTGCCCCTCCTAAAAGCCATCATCCAGTACAGTGAGGAAATCAAAGAGAAAAAACCAAATCTCTACTCCGTGAGTGTTTTTATTACTCATTTTCTCATCTCTTCATTGAGCAAACTCTGGAGTACAATGTGGGGTTTAACCTTTGGTTTTGGCGGATTTTTTTTGTCAGGGGGAACCCTGCTCAATGCTGCTTTTTTTTTCCTATTGCCCCCAACCCATTAAATAGTTGAGCCTTTGCCCCAGCTCATTCCCATGCCTTCTCCTCTTTGCAACTCATGAGGACTAGAAACTTTAAAGAGCCTCAGAAGACAGCATGGTCCCTGCTTCTTTTCTCAATTCTTCTACGAGGAGTGTAGAAGCGTGCATTCTGCTGCTGCCAGTGGTCTATTTTATCTTCACAATAGGCTTGTGAGGTAGGCTGGATGAGGTAACAAGTGGCCCGTGCTCATGTTTGTGTAGGAATTCCATGGTTCCCTCCCCACATTTTATTCTTATAACATCCCTGTAAGGTAGACTCAAGGGAGAGATGCTATTGATCATTCTATTCTATTTTATTTATTTGGGACATTTCTATCTGTTCCTATACAAAAGTCTCAGGATAGCAGATCATTCTTCAAGTTTCATGGCCCTGAAAAGGCTTGAACCCGGTCTCAGTGATGTTTTCTACCCCAGGACTGACCTGACCACTCGGTTGAGAGGAAGATGCAGCAAATGACTGGTTTAAATCAGTTTTATCTTACTTCTGGACGTTTATTACTCAGGAGCGGAAATCCCCCTTTTATCCGTTGTTGCTGAGGCAGCCTGGGCAGCAAAGGTCCTGGGCCTGCCATGCTCTAACCACTGCATCACACGGCACGCTGGTGAGCTCTGGCGGTGTGTCTAAAAAGCACATGCTGTGCTTGGTGTTGTGGTTACTGTTGGACGGAGAAGACCTGGGTTCAAGCCCCACTCAGCCATGAAGCTCACTGGGTGACTATGGGCCAATACTTCACTCTTGTCCTGGCCTACCATGCAGGGTTGTTGTTGGGAGGATGAAATATTGCTGAGGAGAACCTCCAAGCCACCTTGCAAGGGCAACCCGGTGGGGTCAGGGGAAGCAGGATAGATGTGTAACCATAAAAACAAAAGTAAAACAAAGTGCAAATTTGTGTCCCTGGATCTCTTTCTGATTTTTGTTTTTGGGGTCCCATGCAGTGGAGCGAATTCATGGCCCTTGGCAGCACCATCCCAGATGACCACCTGGATAAAATCATCGAGTCTCAGAAGCCCAACCAGTGTTGCACCCTGATCTACACCTCGGGGACCACGGGGCACCCCAAAGGGGTCATGCTTAGCCACGACAATGTAAGTGGCGCCACGTGTGGGCCTTCGGGGAGCTGTTGGGCACCCTCTGTCCTCCAGCCACTTCCCAGGGCCCGGAAAGGATGGCAAGGCTCAAGGGGATAAGGCTGCCCTGCTTTATCTAGAGGAGGGCCAACTATCCAGGCAGTCAAATGGCGCTGGGGGCAGTGCTATCCGAGTGCAGGAGCTAGCCCCCTCTTCCGCGGATCAGCTTCCACTGGCACGTGGCGGGAGCTCACTCAGAGGCGGCAGGCAGACATCGCCGACTGGCGTATTGGTGACTTCTGTCTCGGAAGCTCCTGTTTTTGGCTGGATGAGGGCCAAAAACCTGAGCTGGGATCCCAGCAAGATGATGGGTGGGTGAGGGGCTGCCAAGAGCTCAACTGTTGGTGAACTCAAAGAAAAGCCAGGATGAGTGCAGTTGTTTCTGCTCGGTGGGGCTGCCTTCCCCTGGAAGGAACGGGGGTGTAGCTGGGAGATGCACTTAGACCTGATTTCCTCCCCAGGTGCACAAAAGGCCTTAGTGTGAGTGTTCAACTGTTGGTGACCTCAAAGAAAAGCCAGGATGAGTTCAGAGAAGAGCAACAAAGAGAACTAGGAACTTAGCAGATTGAGCTTTAAAATCTCTATTAGAAAGCCGTGCAAGGAGAGTTGGGAGCTTTTCTGGCTGTGGGCTGCTAGGACTGGAAAGCATCCGGTGTTCTCCACATTCCAGATCACATGGACGGCCAGGGCAGGAGGGGAGTATGTCAGCATGCGCAGGGCCACGGAGCAGCAAGAGATCATCGTCAGCTACCTTCCACTCAGCCACATCGCTGCGCAGATGATCGACATCTGGCTGCCCTTCGTGTTCGGGGTGCAAGTCTGCTTTGCACAGCCTGATGCGCTCAAGGTAGGGGCACCAAAGACAAAAACACCCTGGTGTGTTTTTATTTTTCAGGTGGGCAGGAGGCCTTCTGAAATAGTGCTATGAGGAAATCTTCCTTTTACTGCATCTCTGCTTGGCCTTTCCCACCAAAATGCCCAAGCCCACCTTCTGGCTGACTTGTACCTGTGCTGGGTTTAGGGCCCCCTTTCTCCTGACTCTTCCTCCTTTCCCCCACCAGCAAACCTTTAGTGCTTTCCCAGCTGCCCATCCAAAAGCATCAAAAGTTTTTCCTGCAGTTTTATTAAGTAGAATCATAGAGTAGTAGAGTTGGAAAGGGCCATGAAACCATCAAGTCCACCCCCCTGCTGTTGCAGGACACCAGTTTACACCCTCCCAATCAGAGGGCTGCCCAGCTTCCTTCTGAATGCCTCCCACCTCTCCGGGCAGCTGGTCCCACTACCATATTGCTCTGATGGTGAGGAAGCTTTTCCTGACGTCCTGCCTGAATCAGGGTTGTCGCAACTTGAATTGATTATTCCATGTCCTACCCTCTGCCATCAGCAAGAAGAGATCTTGACCTTCCTCTTTGGGACAGCCTTTGAAGAACTTCTGGTGAGATATCATGTCCCCTCTCAGTCTTCAGTTCTCAAGGCTGAACATGCCCAGTTCTCGCTGTCTGTCCTCACAGGGCAGTTTCCAAACCCTGGATCATTTTTGTTGCCCTCCGCTAAACCCTTTCTAATTTTTCTGCCTCTTTCTTCAATCTTGGTGCCCAGAACTGGACACAGGATTCCAGGTGAGATCTGCCTAGTGAGGAGTATAGGGGAACTACTGCTTCTTGTGATTTGGAAGTGGTGCTTCTGCTGATGCATCCCAAAATAGCGTTTGCCCTTTTGGCGGCTGCATCGCATTGTTGGCTCATGTTCAGCCCATTGTCCACAATCCTCCGAGATCTTTTTCTTCTCAGTTCTGTTGAGCCACGTATTCCCCATCCTGTATCGATGCCTTTGGTTTCTTTTTCCTCGGTGGAGGACTTGGCACTTGTCCCTATTCAATCTCCACCTGTTGCTTTCAGCCCAGCGTTCAAGTTGATCAAGATCGCCCTGGATCTTCATTCCGTCTTCCAGGGTGTTTGCTATTCCACCCAGTTTTGTATCGTCTGCAGATTTGACCCTCTTTCCTCGTACTTCCTTGTCCAAATCATTAAGAAAGAAGTGGGGACTCGAGCTGGGGCTTGTGCTGCACCAGGTGGATTCTCTGTTTCTTCCATCTCATGGCATCTCCTCTCCCCGATCCTCTCAGGGCAGCCTGGTGGAGACACTGAGAGAAGTGCGGCCCACGGCTTTCTTGGGTGTCCCTCGAGTCTGGGAGAAGATGCAGGAGAAGATGAAGTCAGTTGGGGCGAAGTCCTCGGCCCTGAAGAGGAAAATCGCCACGTGGGCCAAGCTGGTTGGACTTGAGACAAATCTGAAGCGCATGAACGGGTAGGAACAACTCCGGGGACAGGATCGAAATCGCACGTGTGTGGGAACTTTGCTGGTTCATGCTGAGTAGTGGCCTTGCGAACCAATTTTCAGGGTCAGCCCAGCACCCTCAGCATGTGTTGGACTATAAATCCCATCATCCACTGAGATTCTTATACATCCAGAAGGCTGGAGTTAATTGCAGAAGCAGTTAAGTGCAAAAAGATGAGGGACCCCAATTTTATTTCTTATGGGACTCATACCAGTAGGATCCCTAGAGGTTTCTATCTGTGTCAGTATGCCATTACGACTTGCACTGGCCACTCCAGCTCATGAGTTCCCACACATCTTATACCTCATATACAACTGGCAGGAACTGTAGCAACCTCCTATTTAAACAAGAGCTTAGTCCTCATGGTTGTGAAACAGGGCCGCTTTCAGTCAGAACAGTAGAAGGTGCCTTCACCTGAGTTCACTCTATGATCTATGTAGCCCAATATGGTTAACACTGACTGGCAGCATTTCTGCAGGGTTTCATACAAGGGGGTATTTCCTAGTCCTGCCTGGAGACACCAGATAATGAGTCTGGAATGTTCATGATGCAAAGCAGGGACTCTTGTACTCCTCTGTGGTTTAAAAAATAAAGCAAGTTTCTAGTCCTCATGGTTCTGAATTAAGAACTGATTTAAACAGGAGCAAAGAAGCAGCCTGACACTGAGTCGTCTCAGTCCATCTGATGCACTTATTGGCAATATTGATCAGCAGCTGCTCTTGCAGGTTTCAGACACAGGTTCTTCTGTAAAGCAGAGGCTCTGGCTGCATCCCTGGTGCAACACCCTAACCTAGGGCATGACTGAGCCAACAGCTCTCTTGCCACGTTGCATAGCTGAGTGGGAATTTGAACTTGGCTCTTCTGTGTTCTGTGCTGAGTCTGGCACCCTGCACAGCCTTCCCTTGGATTACCTTCCCAAAAGCCCCCAACGTTTTTGTTGCTTTCCCTAAAGCAGAGCTACCTGATGCATGTCCTGTTTTCTGGCCCCTCATGCCTTCATAAGCTGGCCTGAGCAAGCGGGACTGCAGGAAAGGTGCACTCCACCTGCTGAAGAAATGTGCTGCTTTCCTTCTCTTCAGTAGCCCAGAATTTATCTCAGATCCTTCTGGGTTTTCCTGCCCCCAAGCTCTGTTTGCTCCCCGTCCCTCTGAACGCAAGGCAGAATGGTTTTGCCCGCCCTGGGAGGAGCAGACCTTCCCAAGGCCCTGCCTCTCCAGCGGCTGGCTTGCCATGCGGCAGCCACTGCCAGGAAGGCTGGCGCCACGCAGCAGGCCCCATTCCCTCGGGTGGCCTGGTGTTTCCACTGGCTGGGTCCAGCTGGGGATGGGCTGGAAGCTGGCTCGGGGTTCGTTTTGTCCGAGGTGAGCTTGGCCTGCAGCGGGGCCTTCCAGACCCTCTTCCAGGTGTTCCGTAGAGGGATATCACGACATGAGCTCCCCGCTCTCTCAGAAGAGCCTCCATGACTCCGGCTGGAAGGGGCGCTGGGTGTGTTTGCCAAGGACCTCCTACCCCCAGCTTCGTAAGCCTTCCACTGGGAGGGCCGGCAGCCGCAGGCTGCAGTTCTCTCATCTCTTCTCTCCGCCATCTCCACGCTCATGGGCTGATCAGCAGGCGGGCCAGGAGTGCGGTTCTGCCCATCCGGAGTGCCACGACCACGTTCCACCCGCAACCTCGCATGCGGCATGTCGGCCAAGGCAGCCTTCCCCACACCCTCTTTTCTCTTTCCTGTAGAAATGTGCCTCCAATTGCATGTTGCTCGAAGGAATCGGAAAGGTACACTTCTCTTGAGTTGACAGCCAGACTGTGCCGCTCCTGTACCCAGCGTCCCTTGAGTCAGTCAGGCAATGCGCATCGGGACGCCAGCAGAGGCGCGGCAGGGAATCGGGGCTCACAGGGAGAGTGCCAGACTGTCACTATTAATCCGGGCGGCTGCAGTCCTCATGGCGGTGAGAGTGTTGGACTGGGGACTTGGGCAATCCGGGTTGGAGTCCCCACTCATTTCCCTGGGTGACTTCAGGCCAGTCCCTCACTCTTAGCCAAACCCACCTCACAGGGTTGTTGTTAGGAAGAGGAAATGGCACTATGCAAGTCACCTTGGGTTCCTCACAAGAGGGGCATAATTGCATAACAACATCATTGCTGCCCCTATTGTAATCACAGTATATTGCGAGTGCCCCTGGGCTGGAACACCCTACTAGGACTGTTCACTTTACCAGGGATCCATTCCTGATTGGTGGCTGGGACCAGTTTGAGACAGATGTGCCCAGCCTTGTTCATTTTTGCACACTCCTCAGGGCTATGGCCAGGGAGGCAATCGGTTTTTTTATGTATTTGCACACCTAAACATATTCCAGAGCGGTGAATACAAGATTTTTAAAAATAAAGGAAATACCCTCTATGAAAACAGAGCAACCATAAAAGCTGAGGGACAGCCCAAGGAGGGCTTCGTGGAAGAAAGATGTGTCAGGAGGCACAGGAAACCGCACGATGTCAGTGCATGCCTGAGGCCAGGAGTTCCACAGAAATGGGGCCTCCAGCCTGAAGGCTCTGCTCTGGGTGAGCACCCATCAGGGCAAGGACCATGTGGGACCACCCACCCCATGCAAAGATACGTGCCCTGGGATTATTTCTTAGGCTGGAATTCCAGATGCGCAAAGATGCCTCCCCTTGGCTCGGCATCGGTGGCTGTCCTGTTTCTACGCTGCTGCTCCCAATTTCATGGGCTGCCGTCTGTTCAGTTCTTTTGAGGATTTCTGTTTATTTCTTCTAACCTACTGATATGCCTGAAATCTTTGAGCAGTCAGAGTAAGAAAAAATAGAAACAGAATGCTGCATAAAGACCCAGCTGAGATATCAGAAGCCTGCTAAAAGCATCACAGAAAGTGGCAAAGCCAGAGCAGTGCAGTTTCTAAGGTGGGAAAATCCGGAGCAATTTAACTGTTCTTCACAAAACCACCGTTTTCTGGCTCAGGAGCCCCTTGTTGGGAGAGCATGCTAGGGCAGGGAGCCACCACCAAAAGGCCCTTGTGTGTTGCTACTAGCTGCCCCGCCGTTGGTTCTGGGGTGGCCAATCTGGCCTCCTCTGACAAACCTCAGTCCACCAGGCTGCAGAAGGCTGGTATGCTGCATTTTTCAGATGGCATCGGTAGGTACCACAGGCAGACAAGACCCTTCCTAATTTAGGGAAGGACCTTGCTGGACTCTCCTTCGGGGTGGGCTCTTCTTTCTCCTCCAGATGGTTTGATATAAAGAGATGCCTTGTTTTGCTTGCAGTGCCTTGAGAGGCTAACAAATTTATTTCAACCCAAACCCAACCTTCTGCAGTCCATTGTCATTCAGATGCAGTGAACTACATGTCCCATTATGTCTGGCCAGAGTCTGCCCATGTTGGCTTAGGTTGATGGGAGTTTGTGTTGGGTAAGGTAGCTGCAAAGTAATGGCTAGGGTCCAATCCCTCACTCAAAATTCTTTCAGCCTGATCTACCTCACAGGGTTGTTGTGAGGAAAAGCGAAGTGGTGTGGGGAAGAATCACACAGCCATCTTGAATTGCCCAAGAGAGCAGTGAGATGCAACTGTAATGTTAAACAGACCAGCTTCACCTCATTCAGACATGCCTCACTTTGTGGGTGTTTTCAGCTTGCAGAATGGCCGACTTGGTTGTAGTGAGACAGCTTTCCATCTTAACCGGCCTCCTGGGCCAAGTTTCCATGGCACACCTCTGCCTTCTGAGTGGTCTGTGCTTGTGGCAAACCTCAACACCAGTGCTGTGAGGTAGGCAGTCTGAAAATGAATCCCAGATTGGCAGACTAGGGCAGAAGCCAAGAGGACTTCAGGCTGCCTGGGAAGTCTGTGGCAGGGCAAGGCTGCAATACCGACTGGGCCGCCAGTGAATCCAGCTGCATTTCATAGGTTGTCGGGCATCTTGCGTTCCTTTCTCAGCTTGCTGACCAAATTGGATTTTTTCCTCAGGATTGTTCAAGATCTTTGTTCTACTTGCAGAAGTGTGCAAGAGCATAAGTGTGTGCTTGCGCAAATCCCCCATATCCTTTGCGGTATTTGCATGGCTCAGAAAAACCAGTCCACTCTGGAAGATGCAGGCTGGACTCATTGAAAGACAAGCGCATTTAAATCTGTGGTGGATCTCTGTGCCATCTGACTCGCGGTCTGGAGAAGGGGGCATCCTTGGCGATGCAATGGCCAAAGGGCAGCTCTGCCTCAGAGAGATAGTTCTTCCCTCAACGGCAAAATAAGGTTGTCCTCCTGGTTCTGAATAAAGGACTGGTTTTACATCAGAGTTGTCTTACACAGAGTTTGCCCTTGGTCTGATGAACTCAGCATTCCATCAGAAGGGAAGTTTCCAGACGTTTGGGACTTCCACTCTCAGAATTCTCTCCCAGCATAGCTCATAGCCAAGCATGTGCTGAGTGAGGAGTCCCAAGACATCTGGAGGTACCCCTGGCCTACGGGAACAGACAATGGTTCTCTGGAGTCCCTGGGAAAATAAGGTTTCCCAGCCCAGGGCAGGCACACCATATGACAGGTCTTTCCTAGCCCTTCCTGGAGACTCAGGGACCTCCCACCTCAAAGCTGGGATTCCATGCCGGAGCGGTGCCTGCTCCCTTGCCAAAGCTCCCGGCTGCTCTTTGAAAGCCTTGTGGAGGTACCAGCCACCCGCCGACACTGCCAACACCTGCTGTTCCTGTCTCTGCAGGGCTGTGGATCTGCCCCTGAATTACCGCCTGGCCAGGACATTCATCTACAAGAAGGTGCGGAAGGCCCTGGGCCTGGACCGGTGCACGAAATGCTACACCGGAGCGGCCCCGATCATGAAGGACACCTTGGAGTATTTCCTCAGCCTTGACATTCCAATCTTTGAATTGTATGGCATGAGTGAAAGCACTGGCCCTCATACCATTTCTGTTCAAAGTTCCTTCAGGATAACCAGGTAGGGAAAAGGAGGACAGGGTCAACCCTGCTGTACTGCATGTGAAATCTCTGCATTCAAATGCTTGCTTTTGTGTCAGGTTTCTAGTCCTTAACCTGCAAGATCTGATCTTATCTCCCTAGGCCTGAGGGGGGCCAAGAAGGATTTCTAATAGATCACCAAACCATTTATTTGACAATAGAGCCCCCAAATGTCTTTATACCTTAAAGGCATTTTTGAAATAAAAATAAAATAACTGTGATTTTTAAAAAAAAAAAATCTAATCACCAAAAAGGGACATAAGCAGGGCAAAAAGAATCAGAGGGTGTTGACCAGGTCAACATTTGGCCCCAAGGAAATGGCTAATTCACTGGCTCAGTGCTAAAACAAAAGTGTTGCACCTTTCTTGTAGTTAATAATTTGTCTACACTCAGAGATACAAATGGCTTGACCTCAGTTTACTTTAAATACCTTTCTGCATTTGTGGAAAAGACTTGGGGAATTGGAAATCAACTCCCTGAAGGCTGTGACAAAGACAGTGCAACAGAGCCCTCTCTCAGTGCTGGCAGGGGATGATGGGAATTGTACGCTGAGTATCTCAGTGGCGCCAGGTCAGTGAGTAGACAGTGGTGCAGAAATAAGGCAGGCTCCCGCTATTGGGGTGAGCGGCGCGTGTCCAACGCAGCTGCTCACGCCCCAGCTTGCGCCCTTCTGCAGCTGCGGCAAAGAGATCACGGGCTGCAAGACGATGCTTTTCAAGCCGGACCATGAGGGCATCGGAGAGGTTTGCTTCGCGGGACGCCACATCTTCATGGGGTACCTGAACATGGAAGACAAAACGAGAGAGGCGATCGATGAGGATGGCTGGCTGCATTCTGGTGATCTCGGGAAGCACGATGCGGACGGCTTTCTCTACATCACAGGGCGAATCAAAGGTAGGCCCGCCTGCCCCTTTTGCACTGTCCTCAGAAGGGCTGGATCTTGCACAGGACAACACTGGGTCTTCCAAGCTGGGCGCACCACAAGGCATGGGCTTTGGTGGCTCAGCGTTTGCATGTGGCGGCAGCCGTCCTGGTCCTCTAGATTTTGGCGCACACAAACATCCCCAGGTTCATTCATACTTGCCAGTCCCTGCCGTGCATGATGTCGGAGCACTCCTCTGGACCTGCTGTTAGATGCACTTAGGAAACACATTTACCTACTTTGTTTACTGCCCGATACCTGAAACCCTCAGGTTGGTTTTGCCACAGTTCCTGTACCGGGACCACAATACAATAAAAACACCACCCTCCTTCCCACTGTGCAAAATGCAAAAAAACAATTTTGCAGTTTTAAAAGAGTAGTCAGCACAAAGCCAAACTGTTCAGCATGGGAACCTCTATTGCGCGATCCACTCTGTGTGAGTGTGTGCGTGTGCGCGCGCATGGGCATGTATGCAGCCGTCCTGTTGATACCAGCGTCCAGAGGCATGTGCCATTCATTTTGTAGCCAAACCCAGCATGGATCTGTCCTTACAGCACGTGTGCCATGAGCTTGTACGAACACGCTTCTGCACACTCTGTACCCAGGAAGCCCCGTGAGATTCCTGCCTCACAGGTGAACTCATTCCTGCCTCCTCTTGGCATGATCCCAAGGGCCAGTGCAGGGTGGCAGTGGAAGTGTTGGCTGGGGATTCAGGGTATCCCAGTCACGGTCTCCCCTTGGCCATGAAGCTCCCCAGGTGACTCTGGGCCAGTCACTAGCACTCAGCCCGACCTACCTTGCAGGGTGGTTTTCAAAATCAGAGCGTTGTTTCCAAGTAGCCCCGATTTTTCACCTTTTTCTTCCAAATAAATGAGCCAGTGTGGTGTAGTGGTTAAGAGCGTGGGACTGGGACTCAGGCGATCTGCGTTCTAGTCCCCACTCAGCCATGGAGCCAACTGGGTGACTTTGGGCCAGTCACAGCCTCTCAGCCCAGCCTACCTCACAGGGTTGTTGTGGGGATAAGATGGAGGAGGAGAATGATGTAAGCTGCCTTGAGTCCTTTGTAGGAAAAAGGCAGGACATAAATCGGAAAATAAATAAATAAATAAATAAACACTTGTCAAAACCAGGGGTGAGAATAGAGCCAGTGACACAGCAGCCACTGGCCAATCTTGAGTTGCCCACAACTTCATCCAGATGCTCAGTGGCCTTAAATCTCAGCGAGAGGCGTGGGGAGAGTTGCAGTGAACCAGTCTCCAAAACCATCTCCGGCCTTCCAATTGCATTGATCCAGAAGAGTCCAAAGCATTGGATCTCCTCCCCACAAAGTCAGGGTCACTGGCATGCCAGGATCCTGACAGGCCCGGGCCCTGCGGTCTCCCTTCCAGAGCTGATCATCACAGCAGGTGGAGAAAACATCCCCCCGGTCCCAATCGAGGAGGCCGTCAAGGAGGCTGTTCCCTTCCTGAGCAACGTCATGCTGGTGGGCGACAAGGCCAAGTTCTTGGGGATGCTGATGACACTGAAGGTATGTCCTGGCTGCTCTTCTTGGTGCCCCCTCCCTTCCCTTCCCCAACCCAAGACAAAGCCAACAGTGTAGTTAGAGCTGCAGTCCCCAAACAGTGCCTCAAAAAAACCAGAGTTTGGGGTGGGGAGTCCTTTTCCTTCCCATCCATGTAGGGCTTTGGCCAGGGGACACTCCCAGGAGTCAGGATACCTCAAGCCCTAAGAAGGCAGATGACCTCCACTTTTTCTTTCTTTTTCTCTTTTCCTTTCCTTCTCTCTTTCTTTGTCTTTAGCTTCTTCCTCCCACTTCTCTGTCTTGATCTTCCTGGTCTCCTCTCACTCTTAATTTCTCCCCCTTTATCTTTCACCATCCCTTTCTCTCTCTCGCTTCTCTTTCTCTCTTCCCTGCCCTTCCTGCCCTGCCCTGCGCACGGGCAGAGGGACAGTTTGCTCCTGCTCAGCTCTGGCAGCGCAGCCATGGAGGGCTCATGAGGCTGGGGGGGCCTGGACTGCTTGCCACCATCCACTCTCACTGGGGCGGGTGGAGGGACGGCAGCGGCTGCTGTCACAGCTGTCCCTTGTTTTCCAGTGCAAAGTGAACCTGGACACTGGTGAGCCCGAGGATGAGCTCACCCCCGAAGCCATTGAGTTGCTTCACAAGCTGGGCAGCAAAGCCACCAAGGTCTCTGACATCGTGAACAGCAAAGACGCGGCCGTGTTCACTGCCATCCAGAAAGGGGTGTCCTTGGTCAATGATCACGCGACCTCGAATGCACAGAAGATCCAGAAGTGGGTGCTCCTTGGGAAGGATTTCTCCATTGCTGGCGGAGAGCTTGGTAAGTGTGGAGTTGTGGGGCAGTTCAGAGGCCTGGGGCTTGTTACAGCTCAGACCTGTGGGGAGCAACCTTGCCTTTGCTCCTATGTGCCCCAGGTGTAAATTTAGGATGTTCTTTCAGTTTAATTTAATTTCCCAGGAGGCAAAGCCAGCCAACCCACTGCCATTCATTCCAGCTTGTCTCCAGCGAAACACATTTTTCCGTGACTTTGCACCCTGCCCCGGATCATCTCAAAGTGATTGGAAATCTCCCAGTTTCAGTTGCTTTGTGGGAGGGGTTCTTGCAATTTGTGGGGAAGGGGTCAGTGAACTCTTTCCTCCTCAGCTGCATTTCTTCTTGAAAATTGACCCTGTGTGGCACTTCAGCTGAGAAGAAAAACTTTCTGTTTGCTCCTTAAGCGCTCTGGGTGCTCCAGTGAATATATCAGGGCCTTGCGAAATAGATTTGGGGCCAGCGGCCCAAAACTTCACAGAACCCCTATGTGTATTCAAGAGAAGGAAAGGACAAAGGTGCAAGGAAACCATTGACAGAGGGTGCCACAGGTCTTCAGGTGTTTTTTCTCAGGGAATCCTGCTGGCCGAGAACCATGGTTTTTTGCATTTTCCCGAGGAGGAAGCAAGTTGCTAGTTCTCATTGAGAGATGTAGGCAGTGCCTGTTAAAAATCTCAGAAACCAGAGAGGGGGAGCTGGGTAAAAATCAGCAACTGAGGGTAGAAATTTACTTGCCTTGAAGTATAACAGCTACCTGAACCATGCAAGCACCTGTTTGCCCAGTCAGGCTTGGAATGGCTGTGAGGCAGGAATGTTTCTCAAAACCCTTCTAGCTCTACCACCAGTTTGCAATTCATGCGCTGATATATTACATTTCTATACAGCCCAACAGCTGAATAACTGAGCCGGTCACAAAAATTAAAATCCTACATTTGCAACATGAAAGAATACCATATAAATCCTTTATCCAACAGTTAAATAATCAAATTAACTGTGGAATAGTTAAAAACAATACTAGGAGTTGATAAAACAACAGATATTTTAAAGGTCCTGTCAGATGCCCAAGGATAAGTAACCTAGCACTGAAAATACGATTGTGTTGGTTGCAGGCAGAGCTCACTGGGGAGATTATTCAACAGTTGGGGTGGGGGGGGGGCACCACAAAAAAGACCCACCCCCTTTTCCATCTTCATGGCTGCTCTTGGAAAAGACACTTAAGGAGGCCCTCAGATGCTGGTTGTAATATATGGGTGGTATTGTAGGTCAAAACCAGCATGGAAACATGCAGGCAAGGGGGCCGGAACTGGTGCTTACACGCTCAGACCTCCTGGTCCCTGCTGCGGACTGGCACAAGCTTCAGGAGCAGCCCTGTGCAAGGGACACGGCAGTAATCTAATGTGGGATTTCTCCTCAGGCAACATTTATCATATTTGGTTGTTTTGTTCTAGGCCCCACAATGAAGCTAAGGAGGCCTGTGGTAGCCAAGATGTACAAAGAGCAAATAGCTCAAATTTACTTGGAAACACCAATGATCAAGTAATAGCTGAATCAACTGGCAAACCTGGCCCGCCTCTCCCAGAAGTTCTCTCTTCCGCTCCTCTCTGCTGTCTTTGTAAATATGACCCGGTCTTTCCATGGATTTGCTTGGCCCAGGAGAAATTCCCTCTCTTTCCCCCCTAAAAAACGAGGTTTCAATAAAGGCAGCTCCCTGAACCCAGCTGTCCTTTTCTCTCTCCTTCCCCGCATCCCTACTCAGCACCCTGCATGTCTTGGTTGCAAAGCCTCAGGAGTGCTTGTTGCCTTCTTTCTCTTGGGCCACTTTGGGATTGCCTCCCGGGATCTACCATTTTTTTGAAGAATACTGGAAGACAATCACTGCTTTCTCCAAAGTTCGTATTTTCCCTCTCCTGATTGTGCTGAAACAAAGATATCAAGAACTTGATTCCAGAATCACTTGAGGAAAATTTCTCTCTCTGCGATTGTACATCACTCTGTAAAGCAAACACTTTTTCCTCCGTCACAGGATGCTCTTCTAGAAACCTGAGGAGATGTTGGCCAGACGTATCTCCGTACTATTACTAGACTATCTGTGAATGTTGCTTGCTTAGGTCTGTCCGTGCGGTGAAGTAGCTTATGGTTCAAGACTTCACAAAGCCCGTTCCCACCCTGCTCCCCAAAGTCCCACAGACAATGACTTTGCACATGCGATGGATCACTTTGAATAGCAGGAAATCCAGCACGGGTATTGCCTTTGGGTGGTGCACACGGGTTGTCTGCTTAGTACTAACAAGGCTCAGCTTGGGGGTGCCAGCTGCCTTTTGAAGCGTTATGCACAGCTCCTTGATGGACATCTATTTCTCCAACGCCTGACGATGTCGAGCTGGTCACTCTGATAACTAGTTCTGACACTTCCTCAGCCGTGGAGGTAAAATTGGAAGAAACCGGAGGTTTTTCTAGGGATGTGGATGCCTGTGCCATTTCCTACCCCCTATGCTACCAGCAAAAAGGATCATGAGGTGCATCCAACATGCTTCCCAGGAGGATTTGAACTTCTCCAGAACTTCTCCAGAGTGGAGAAGAGATGAGCTGCTGGGAACCATCTGAAGTTGTTTTTTCCTTTTTCATTTAGGTAGTCTGCACATGTGTTTGATTTTTGCATGTGATGGAAACCCAAGACCTACCTCCCATTAAATTGTCAGGGAAATGCTAGGTGTGTTCCCCTTATTCCTCTCCCCACCTCCTTTTTATATGAACCCCCCTCTATTTATATGAATTCACAGCAATTGTGACTAGTGTATAACAAAAAACACTGGGCTATCCAAAGAGATGCAGGCTGTGCTTCGGGGTACCGTTTCTGTCGAGCATGTATTTGCACGGGTGGCTTTGACACAAGCACAGTTCACGTGTACTGAGTATGGATTGTTGTGTTACTGGGTTGCTGACAAATCACGGGTTATTGTTACATGCAAACTCTATACTGTGGTTTAACCCTAACTATGAACAACCCAGAAAGAGAACTTACAGTTTGTTGCTGAGTTGTAAACTCTGAGCTGTTCATGGTTAAGAAACCATACTGCAGGGTTTGCATGTTAAAGCGGCCTGGGCACTCATGCATACCTGTGGAGAAAGGAGATTCATGTGGAGTAGGAAAGACATCTGGAATGTAACACTACTGGATCCTTGGTGGTTGTGGATGCAGTATAATCATGGAAGGGTTGTTATTGGGTTTGGGTTTTTTAAACCCTAAAAGACTCATTCAGAGTTAATTTGCTCCTATTCTGTTTTGCTACAAATAATGTTGAATAAATATATGAATGGCTCACAGTGTCTGTATTTTTTTTCTCCTTCCCCAATCCACAAATGCTTGTTCTTGGTTGAACTTTTGAAAATCAGATTAATGCTGCAAGTTAAACATGGAATTCCCTATACCTTTTTATTTAGAATGAGTCTATTGCATTTGTTTGTTTGTTTATTAAAACATTTCTATTATTTATTTATTAATTAAAACATTCTATTCTATTTGCTAAACTGTAGCTCAGCTAAATCAGCATTAGTCAGGCTGACAAGGAGAAAATTTTGATTTTTTTTTTAAGAATCTTGCTCTATTTATTTATTTATTTAGGGAATTTCTATGCCGCCCCATTCGCCGAAGCCTCGGGGTGGCTCACAATCATAAATAACACAAAACAATATAATCATTAAACCTACAGTACTTCCATTTCTCCCTCTCAGATATTTCAGGTCAATTACTTGTGCTGCTTTGGGACAAGTATCTCATCTTAATGTGAGTAAAACAAATATGCTAAATTAGACAACACTCTAAGCCCTAGAATAAAATTCCAATTGCATTTTTATTTTGGTTGTCATAGAAGCCAGAGCATTAAAAAAATCCAATGTGAGCTGAAATGACTAGGCACGTATTAGGTCATTTGCATGGGAAAATTTTCCAGAAAACCCAATTCACCAAGTGTTGTTTGAAGTTAAACAAGGGTGTGCCTTTCAGAGAAATGTTAGTTTTAGGATATAACCCTCATGTAGGACTTCTGTCAAAACATGCACTTCCCAGCATCCCCCAACCAACCATACCTTCTTCCAGAAAAAAAAGGGAAGCTGCTGACATTTGGATGACTGGACTAATTCACCACATTAGTTGCTTACACGGGATTGTCCAGTCGTGTGTGCAGGTTAGTGCGTGATGATCAGAGACAGCATTCATCCAGGAACTTGTTCTTGAGCTGTTACAAGGTAACCAGGTGTTACAACAGGGATCTTGATGTATGGATTGCCCTGTTGCTGTAGTTCTCCAGCAGCATCTCAAGAACAATGAAACGTATTGGAAGAATAATGCACTATCAGGACTATAATCATCCGATTTCAGGCCGTGGGTAGGCTTGCCTTCAGAAATAAGGACATAGTCAGTGTGAGAGAGGATGAATGTGGGAATGCTTGCTTGGAAAAGCGAGGCATTCCCCAGTGTGAGAGATTAGACACAACAGCCCTGCAAGGAGGAGGGCATGTTGTCCCTAGAAATCACCCCATCAACAGTGTCCCATAAATACGGTCAGAGACCATAGAAAATGGGCATCTCACACCCTTCCTCCCCCCACAAAGGATCTGAGCTAGCTAATATTGCTAATGAGCATCATGGACCATATTTATATGTAAACTGCTTTTAGTTTTTTTATGTTAAGTACTATATAGTTTTTAATAAATTTAACAAGGGAATGATTGATTTCTAATTGAATTTAAAATAGATTTTACGTTTTTACACCATCCCTCTTTGAGTTCCATCTTAACTGCAAAAATTCAACAATTGCAAAGATGTCCCAATAACTTTGACAAAAGTTGGAGTCCTCTGCGTATATTTTCTTGTATGTGTGTTCCCCTTTTCTGACACTAGAGGGAAGGGGGGATCTCTCGACTGTTTTGTTTCAAGAGAAAAGGGATTGTGTCTGTGGCTAGTTTAGAATCACTTCAGTGACTGCATGTGGCCAACTAAAGTGGCTAGTCCTAAGGAAGGCCAGGGTTCCGAATGCAAGAGTGTGCATAGTATTGCCAGCAATTTTCAGCACCTGTTACTGTGTGTGAGGCCACCCATAAGCACACAGACGCAACCATGACTACTGAAATGCAATGCACCCATCCACAGTGGGCAGGTCTGAGGGGTTGCCCACATGTGCCAATTGCATGTGGTGCCCAGGTGGGGCCAACTTGACCCTTTGCCGCTGAAAAGACTACATCCTGAGCAGCATAAGAAAGGTTTTCACAATGGTCAAGGACTCCCAGAGCATGGGCAGAGTGCCTTTCTCAGGCTAGAAAGTGAAGAAAGATGGTGCAGGATGCAACCAGGCCAGGTGAGCCTCTTCAAACACTTAGAATGAAAAGGGGTGGCAGATTGATTCTGAAGGTACAGATCTGCAAAAATAAGTATTTTTATTCTAATGTTTAATTTCTGGGGAGGCATGCATAGGATTGCACTGTCTTTCAGTGTAAAAAAAGATGCAACCTCTCCACTTATTTGCAGCTGAACAATGAAACATTTTTGTTCTACTAGCTGAAGGGCTTTCTTGAGTATACTCAGGGGCACTTGGCTTCTGAAAGAGAAAAAAGGGTCCTTTTCATCAGGTTCAAGCCTTTTAAAAAGAAAACTTTAAAGGGTTCTTGAATTATTTGTGTAATAGAACAGGGCTCTGGATGGGGAGAGAATGGCACTCTGCATGTGCTCAGAGGCGCGCCCGTCCGAGATGAGCTGGACAGGCCCTCTCGCGCCAAAATGCGCGCCAACTGCCCGCTCCGCCCACTTCCCTCAGGCTCACTGCTATTGGCCGCCGCCTCCCCTAGGACGCAGCCCAATCAACGCGCGACCACAGCCAGTCCTCAGTCCTGGAACATAGGGAAGGGGCCGTGGCCGGGCGTGCGGCGCGTGACGTAGCGCGGGAGGCTAGCAACAGTTGCCTCGAAACCCCGCGCGAGGAGGCGCCATAGTGACCGTAGCCCTGGAGACGATTCCTTGCCAACGGGAGCCGCCGCTGCCGCCGCCCCGCCCGAGCCCCGGAGGAGGCCAGCCCGGCGGTGTCGCCGCCCCTAGGGAGTCAGGTAAATCGATCCGCCGCGCTGCGCTCCTCTTGCTTCCTGGAATCACTTCGCGTCTGGACCCGGAGTCACTCCGGATTAGTGCCCTACCCCAGCACGCGTGGCCGTCCAGGAGCGCAGCCCCAGCCGGAGTGACTCCGGGGCCACCAAGCGCGGGAGAGAAGAAGGGAAGAGCGATCGGAAGGGGACTCACGATCCGGAGCGAATCCGTATTGAGCAGTGGCGCGAGGATTTCGGAGAAAAGGTTTTCGAAAGCACATTGTTTTTACGATTATAATTGTTCCCGGAGGCTAGAGAAGTGCGCGTGTTGTGTGCGGCTCTGTGGGCCAAGGAGGGACGGTTTGATGAACCCGGAGTCATAGTGCACATCAACTCCGGATTGTAGCCGGGGTGACCCCGCATGACCGTATGTGCTATAGAACTTGGAGCTGTGGTGAAAAAGGAGAGCGCCTCGGGGTGGAATGGGAGAGGAAGTTTTTCTGGAGACACCGAAGTGACTCCGGGTCGTTCCCGGGTTGACGTGGGAACAGTCGTGACTTTCCTGGGGAGAGAGAGCGAGAATTCGGAGTGTCTTAGCTGGTGGCAAGAAGGTACTTTTCTTGGAAAGGGAGCAAGAGAAAGTGAGAGCGAGAATTAGGAGTGACTTCTCTTCCGGGCAAGAAGGTGGCACGCTTAGAAAGGAAACGCTAGAGGGAGGGAGATAATTTGGAGTGATTTCTGCCTGGGGGAAGAAGAGGTCACGCTTGAAAAGAGAGCAGGAGAACGGGAGAGGTATAGGGAACCTGTAATGAGGCTGAACTGACAGAGGGGAAGGTGTGATTTGGGAGTGGAATTGAAAGCTACTCCATATTAGACCACAGAGGGAACCAAGAGACTCTCCAAATTAAGGCCATTAGAAATTGACGGGAAATTCTGGAATCGGGGCCAGGATAGGAGGCGTATAATCTACACACACAAGTCCAGAGTCAGTGAGTGATGTCTTTTGATTCCAACCGGTCCTTCCTTCCCAAAGTTACTGACCTCCAGACAACCGCAAGATACCAGCTGTCAAAATTTCCACCCAGGAAGAGTTTTGTGCACTCAGAGTGCGAGTCCGTATTCTTCCCATCCTATTTTGGGATTCATCATTTCCCCTCCTTCATGGTGCTTAAGCAACAGGCTGTACCAGAAACTCTAACTTTTGGCACGGCAGGCAAGGTAACTGCAGAGAGTGGATTGCCAGGGTTCCAATGTGATTTCTCAATTTCTCTTTTCTACCTTCCGGTTTCATGTATCTCCATGATCAAAATGCAATGCTCAGAAGTAAGTCCTGTTGTGTTCAGTGGGGCTTGTCCCTGTGTAAGCATGAACCCCAATTCTTCTAGCAAATATTCCGTTGATTTATTTATACCTATAAGCTGGCAGAGGTGCTAAATAAAAAAAAAGTAAGATTAAAAATCAGATGGCTTGCAATTTTAAAACTTCTTCCTTTTGCTGTCAGGTGAGAGCACTTCTACACAAAACCTTGCTTGCTTCCACCAGGCTCTTGCATGCAGCTTGGATTGCTTGCCTCAAGTTCTCTCACATTGGTTCTTTCTGACTGTGATGTTGGATTGTCATTTGAACAGGAACTTAGACTTGATCTTGAAAGGCCTGTGAGGATGTCTTATTTATGGGTTTGAAATGACTGTTGAAATATTGCAATTAAAAACCTCCAGTGCAGCTAACAAAATGACATTGGATTGGTGTCTCTCTCCCTGGCCCCACTTCCACAACTTGCACTTTGTTTACATGCTTCAAATTCTTTGCAGGTCAGTTTCCTGCTTCTCAATGCAGTACAACAGCTTTAAAGCAAAGCAAGAGGAAACATAGCAAAGTTGTGGGTGCATTTCTGGTTAGTGTCATGCGATTTAAAGCTTTGTGATAATTGGGTAAGGACCAGGCCATTTCCATAGCCCTGAAATTACATCGATGTGACTCTCATATAAAATAACCAATTATCATTCTCTGTCATCTGGGTTGGAGCAAGGGGGAAGGGGACTCTTCCAAATTCATAGGTGCCAATGCCAAATTTCCATGCCTTGGCATCCTCAACAAAGGGTTTAAGATTTCATCCTCCCTGCCTCCCCCACCCCAACCTTTATTTTAAGGGCTTTTTATTTTTAAGTGTGCAGAGTCCACTCAATAAGACATTTTCAGCCTGTGAGTTCAGTTAGGAATGGCCAGCAGAATTCAATTGCATCTGGCAGAAAAATAACCCATCTTTTAAAACTCTCCAGCTGTGGAAGCAAAATGAATTATGCAGACATTGAGCAGAACGCAACCTCTTGGCACATGCTCATTCTGTGCCTGAATTCTAGTGTTTGTGTGTAGCCCAAACTGCTTCTCCTCAGTGTGTGCACATTTCCTATTGCTATTTGTAGCGCAGCAGAAAGAAGTGAGCAGCTCCTGCACTCCCTTCCAAAGGGTTTGAATCAACCTTTGGTCTCACCATGCCTGTTGTCAAATCTTCTCACAGCCCCAGTGCCTTTTACGAGCATGGAGGCATGCCACGGGTAGGGGTGGGGTGCGGATCCGCAAGGCACCTCTCACCATTCAGCAAAGGGTTGTTCTTGCTGAGGGCTGTTGAGATATATTTAAAACATTCTCTCCCCCACTCTTGAGGCTTCAAATGCCAGCACAGTTGAAGTCTGGCTAGCATTCCTTCTGGAGCTGAATTCTGTCTGGTTGGCGTGCCAGGACTTGCTGTTAGAAAGCACAACTGCGCCTGTTGAGCATTCGGCCTGACTTGTGATTTGATTTCAGATGTGTGAGACCCCGATTTCCTTTCCCTTTTTATGCTTGGCTACTGTGAGGCTTTTAACCATCAGACTTGATTCCTCGGCTCAGGATGTCCACAGGCCCAAGGCAGCCGTCTTCCCAGATCTTTCAGTGTGAAGCTTCTAATGTGTGACCTGCTCCCTGTTTCACGAGCCTCAGCTGCAATGTTGGAGCAAAGCCTCTGCAATACCTCAGTTCCCTTCGCAGGGGTATAAACTTGTTGATAGCTCAGCACTAAGGTCTCGCAAGTCTCACCAGAGCGACAAGAGGTATTTTGCCTTTGGCAGGTATGGAAATGCTCTGTCTGTTGGGGGGCTGGACAGCCTGACCCACGGAGAGCTGGTGTGTGTCTTGCCTGGCATGGAATGCATCCGTCCAAAGTGAGGGATAAACACGTGGGGCAAATAATCCAGCTTCCTAAATACACTGGTGGGAAGCAGAGCACTGACTGGCCCAGGAGGAACTCTGAGGGTTGTGGTGGACAGTTTGATGAAAACGCTGACCCTGCTGTGAAAAGACAAGATAATGTTGTGAGCATAATTAGGAAAGGAAGTTCAAACAGAGCTGCCAATATCATCCTGCTCTATACAACTCTGTGGGGTGACCATTCTTGGTGCAGCATAGTCACTTCACCACAAAACGTGTATTGCAGAGTTGGAAAGAAGGCAGAAAGGGGCAGCTCAGGTAATCGGGGGCAGGAGTAACTCCTCTAGGAGGAAAGAGTATGACTTCTGGGATTGTTTAGCTTGAAAAAGGGTGACGAAGAGGAGACAGGCTGGAGGGGCACAGAACAATGCCTGGTGTGGAAAAATGCAGAAGCAGAGATTGCTCTTCCTCTCCTGACAGGAGCATCCTGTGAAACTGACTGGTGGGAGACTCAGGATGGTCCAAAGGAGGGCTTTTCACACAATGCAGGGATAAAACTATGGAATTCATTTCTGCTCAATGGCAACCAATTTGGGCAGCTCTAGAGGGCAGTTGGACAAGTTGGACATCCTCCTCCTCTCCTCCTCCTCCTCCTCCCCTCTCCAAGAATGAGGCTGTCAGCAGCTACAAGGTGGCACCCTCAGGTTCAGAGGCAGTGTGTCTGGGTACATCATTTGCTGGGGAACATGGGTGAGAGGTGCTTTTGCCCTTCTGTCCTGCTCATGGGCTTCCTCCAGGAAGCTGGCTGGCCACTGTGGGAACAGGATGCTGGACCAGATCAGAGCCCTGTTCTGATTCAGCACATCTTTTCTGTTCTTCCTATGAGTCCATACCTTTGTGCATGCGCTTTGCCTTGTGCCACTTCTTCTTGACAGGCCATAATCAGCCAGAAAGGTATCCATTCCCTGAAGCTGCCACCTCATGTGGATCAGGGGATGCTGCCTTCCAAACAGTAAACAAATCTGGGGATCTCCAGACATATCTAGCACCTGCCTCTGCTCAACTGTGATGTGCTAAGGCGAGGAGGGAAAAGGCATTTCATGCGTGCAAATAAGCACTGCTCATTTTCTGGATGCAGCCAACACCAATGCAGAGTTTAAGCATAGAGTAAGAAGGGTGGAAAAGGCAGGCAGGGCTATCAGTCATAATTAAGATCTAGATTAGCAGCAGGGCTTTCTATGGGGTTAGGGTTAGTCAAGTCTGGGGTTAGCCAACCCTGAGGTTAGAAACATAGAAACAGAGCAAGTCAGAAGGGATCTGCTGGGCCATCTAGTCTGACCCCTGACTCCAGCCGGCTCTGCTCATGACATGCATGCTATTTGCATGTCCAGCCTATCCTTGAACACCCTCACCGATGGGGCCTCAACCACCTCCTGTGAAAGCCCAGGGTTACCTAACCCTAACCCATCCTCTGAACTAAAAGGGATGCAGCCCAGCAGTATTTGTGCAACTGGTTGACCCTGTGGCTGAGGAAGATGGGGGTTGTAGTTCACATCTGGAGAAGCCCCATATTGGGCCAGGTGGGGAGTACTTCCTTGCCCTGTTGCTTCTGCAGGAAGGTCCATTTTTGCCATCCCTGCCCATCTGGTCTGGATGCACACGGGGCAGAGAATTGGGCCTGAAGAAGAAGGTGCACCTGACCTTTCAAGCTGCTTCTGGACCCCTGCCCAGCTTGAGAGGCAAGAGACTGTTTGAAAAACAAGAGGTGTGTCAGTGGTTGCAGCCTGTCCCACACTTCACATATTTTAAGGTGTCGCTAAATTGCGTGTGAGATTTGAGCAAACCCTAATGAATCAGACCCTTCTAGCTTGAGAGAAAGAGTCAGGCAGCTTCTGCACTTAACGTTAAGCCTGCTTTTCCCAAGGTGCTGGCCAGGGGATGCTGGGAGTTGTGGGCCAACCTGCCCCGAGGGCTGCAGGTGGGAGGAGGCTGAAGCAACCTATTCTCAATCAAGTTGTGCAGTTCTGAGGCTAACAAGGATACATGCTGATGTATGTTATGGGTCTGGCGTAGTTCTGGGGGGATGCGCTCCTTATCCTGGAATAACTTGCTATTTAGGCCTAATCCCTGTACTTGAGCATTAAAGTTTGAGGAGTTTGAGATCTCTGTCCTCAAACTCCCACAAGGCACAGAGGGAAGTTTGCTGTCTGTATCACCATGTGCTAGCCCAGCCTCTCTGATGTCTCTGAATTATTTCTAGCTGCCAAAAAGGGAGTGGGGAGAAAAGCAACCCATTTCTCTGGAACTTTACTGATCAGTAGCTTGGATGTGTTCTTTCTGCACATGGCTCCCAGACAGCTTGACCTGCACTTCTTAAGGTACAAGTGGTCTTGAATCTCTCTTTTGTACTTGCAGCTCCTGATCAGGACCACAAACACACGTATTCCCGTAGGTTCCTTCTTAGAAGAAAAAACAATTAAGTCTGGTAGAAAAGTTGGAGGAGCTGCACAACACTTTCGAGCGGACTGTTCTAGGAACTGTCTGGCTGGAATCTTCTCGGTCTCTTCACAAAGCCGATCGATTTGTTCTGATTCCTTGCAATCCTTCACATTGCCGTCCATCCTCAGAAACAAAAGCAAGCAGGCTGGTTGTTCCTTGACCAGAGTGACACTAGCAGGAAACAAGGGCTGTAAATCAACCCTTCTTAAACTGTTTTGCCTCCTTCCTCCCCTCCTCCTATTCCTTTTGGGACAAGTCTTAAATTTAGACTGGAAGCCTGACAGCAGGGATTTTCACACTGTGTTGCTCTGTAGCCACTCCAGGAGCTTAATGGAGCCTCCAGTCTCAGGTGCAGTCTATCTCTGAAATCCGGTTGCTCTAAAGGAACAGTTACAGGGCTGTTTCTGCCTTTGGTCCCACCTCACCCCATAGACAGCCTATTAATATTGCAAACCGGTGCACAGTTGTATGAAATGCATGTCTAATCAGCTTATATATTTATAGCATTTTTATCCAAGGTGTGTGGCTTGCAAAGCATTAAGGCACTCCCTGCTCATGGGCTTGCAACTTGAATATCATGACATAAAGGAAGGGGTGTTAAGGAGGGATGAAAGGCAAGAAAGCGTTCAGCAAGTCATGAGCATGGGGAAGGAGTTGCGGCTGCATCTCCTTCTGATGGGCTCAGTGGCCACAGTGGGGAGGGGGAGGACTGTCAGCTGCAGCTGTATCCAAACAGAGAGAAGGAGGGGTTTTGGGGTAGGCCTTGGCCCCAGTTAAAATAAAAAAGTTCCCTGCCCACTGATCACAGCCACAGTGGCACAAGTTCCAAGACTGCCTTCATTTCTGTGACTTTCTCAGCCTGAGTGGAGCTGACACCCAGTGAAGCAGGCCAGCCTGGGGTGGGGAGGCATTTGCCCTTTCAAAATGCCTTCCATTGGCTAGCTCAGACTTCAGAAGTATGCAGTTTCCTCGGAGGACCGCCAAATGGCCCTGTGGCTTTTAAGCACATCTGCCTTTTGTCCCCCTGCAGAGAATTACATGGGCACATTTCCCGCAGTCCCCGGCACATGCTTTCTGGCTTTTCTCTCCCACTAACCTGATGGCCTGCTCACATGGCAAAAGTCATATTTATTATTTCGCCAGTTGTAACTCTCTGACGATTGGTTGCCTTTCTTGACAACAGCCAAGCCAGGAATCACCCCAGTATTTCCTGGCTGCCCTGCAAGATCCCGCAATTTGCTGCTGTGTTTCTCTGCAGACTCCTTTGGGCTACCTTGTGCTTGGCTTGGTGCCCTCCAGTGATGCGAGTTCTCTTTTCGGGCAGGGAGGGCGATTCTCCTTCCTTTGGATTTTTTCACATTTTAACTCCTTCCCTACTTTCTTGAATGCAAAGTGTGTGGCAAGTATTAGTCCATTGTTGTCCATCAGCGCCAGCCACTTTCCCAGAACAGAGGGGCTTAGGATAGGCCTGCCTGCCCCATATCCATTAATGGCAATGAGCCTGAAAGAAAAAGAAGAGTTGGCCACCCACATTCGGCACCCCCAACAGTACAATAGGAGTTTGAAGAGCAAAGCATTTAGAGTCTTGCACCTGGCTGGATGAGTATCAGTTTCATTTCTCCTGCACTGAATTTCTTGTAATTTCTATTTGTCCCAAGTAGGGGTAACTTTGTGAGTTATGGTCAACATTGTCTCCAGGGACACCAAACTACTTTTGCCTCACCAGCTTAAGTTTTGGTAGGAGACTTGCCACCACTACCATGACTTTGCCCAGTCCAGCCTGTGGCAGGCAGCAGGGGTGGAACAAGCATCAGTGTCCAGATAACTCCTGGAGTAACCGAGGGCTTGTGCAAGTTATGCAGATGTTAACATCCTCCAAGGGAAACCTTCTCCTGTGACAGACGTGCACCTGTCCATCCCACCAAGTGAGCATGAAAGCAGGGAACAATCTGAAATTTGCAAATAAATGGCTGTGTGTGACAATTTAAAAAACTACATTCAAATTATGTATTTTGATTTGCAGTCCTCAGTCAAAATAGGACCATGGAGCAGCTGACAGTCAGCAAAAATAGGCAGCTCCTGTTCACAGATTTTTAGTCTAAAAAGACACTGTGCACAATGGGAGGAATATCTGGAGGGCAGAGGAAAAAGTTAAACCAATTGTTAGGCTCTGGCATTGCTTCATCCTGCCTCGGCCTCCCTCAATTCTTCTTTTCCACAGGTGCGTTGATGTGAATTAGCCTAGGCAGCAGGGACTTTGCACTGTGCAGGCCCAGAGGTAAGTACAGTCTGATCTTGGGGATACGGGACATGACAGAGGAAGGGGTAGGAAAACAGTACGATGTGAGCAGGGGTGGATGCCAGCTACTTCAGCTCCCCATGTTTCAGGCTAGTTGTGGCAGGCTGATGGGACTTAATAGTTTGCACCAAAGTCCTTGTGGGATTTCTAGCGCACCTCGTGCTTTTTGGCTTTGTGTGCATATGCGATGCAGCATTTGCCATGTGCCATCCCTTGCATCTCTTAGAGGGTCTTCTGGAGATCCTGCTGCAGCTTTCCATAGCCTAAGATAAAGGCCTCATCCCAGCACTCAGTCTGGTCAAATAAATAAATTAGCCCGTGCCTTGCTTGACAATACTTGTTTGCAACTCTTTTTATCTGGCAGTATGGGGGAGACAGGAGATGAACTGACTGTGTCAACGGGCTTAAATGAAAGTCGCGGCGATGTTGTCTCTCTTTATCCAGGCAACACGGGCTCAAACATGGTGTTTTGGCCGGGAGTCGGGAGTGGGCGGGTGGCATCTTTCAGCTCCTGGGCTATGGAAAGGGAGGGAGGCTCAGATTACACTCGGGGCCTCCCCCCACCCCATGTGGACATGCACTCATCTTGTTTCAGCCTTTTTGCAAAGCCTGTCAGTGCGACAGACAAGCCTTTCTTGCCCTGCCTTCATAAAGCTTTCTCTCTGAGTGAGAATTTAAACCCGCAAACCACATAACGGGAACGTGTGGACTTCTCTCTTTGGCAATCCACACATGGACTCACTCGATTTGCATGGGTCAATGTTCATACAACCCTGTTTTCTCTTGTTTAACCCGCGTGAAAGCTTGTTTCCCAAAATGCTCTGCAGAAAATGGATCTATTTGCACAAGCAGGATATCTTTGCATTCTTTCTGCTCCAAAGGCCTGAGGCTTGTAGCCAGGCAAACCAGTCCCTGAACCAGCCTAGCCTTCTTTCGAGTTGATCCATGGCAGGTGGTTGAGCATGTCCACTGCAAGCCAGATTGCCTGTGGCAGAACCGCAGGCAGAAAGTTCTCAAGGAAGAAACGACTGACCTGTAGAATGTGCTGGAAACTGGCCAACTCTCTTCTGCTCCCAAGAGCCCACAGCCTTCTTGCAATTAAACCAGTGAAGGAAGCATGCTCAGACATACTGCGCTAATTAGCATAGCTTAACATGATTCTTGGTTCCATTTAAACTGCAAGATTAGAGCATCTTTCTCTAACATTATGCTCCATTGGAATGCATGTTTAAGCATCCTCTAGCCAGCATGGCCGGTTCGCTATTGTAGTCCAACAGATTTAGCATGCACCTGGTTGGGGAAATTTGATTTATGGGTTAACAGAATCCCCAGTTAGACCAGTCAAAAGAATGCTGCAAACACTAGGAAACACTTTGTTGGGGGGTTTTGTTGTCTCTCCCTTCATATGGAGTGTACTCCCTAGAGAGGCCCGCCTGGCGCCGTCATTATATGCTTTTCGGTGCCAGGTCAAGACCTTTTTGTTCACCCAATATTTTAAAGTTTAATAGATTTTAATCATTTTTATTTGTCATGAGTTATTTAGTTTTATTATTGTTTGGGGTATTTATTATATTTATATTTATACTATTGTATTTATTGATTCTGTTGTGACCTGGCCAGAGACGCAAAGTGATCAAATGGGCTAGAAATATCCCAAATAAAATAATAAAATTAAACCCATCTAGAAGATTATGAAACTAGAGGCCCTTTTTTGATCTTATTGTATAGTTTCCCCCCTTTATTATTAAAGATTTTGTACCCCCAGTTAAATGGTCCTTTTAGTTTTGCTGTGAATGCTGGCATTTTGGAAGGTTTGATTTTTTTTGTGCCTCTGGTTCCATTCTTGTGGTTCACTTTGGGTTTTCCTCTTTTGAAGAGCAGGGCTCCACTGGGGAAAACTTGGGCAGGTCAAAACATTTTTCTTTTGGTTTTTCCAGCTGCTGAATGCTTCCCATTCAAGAAGGGGATCCCTTGCCAAAAGTCCCTTATCTCCTCCCATCCTGCCCGGGATTATTGGGTGCTGAAATAAAACAACTCCCTACCCAAATCTAACAAACAAACAAAACTTTTGCTTTCAAGGCTCCAACAATATTATTGATTCGAGCCAGCTGCTCGTGCACCAAGATAATCGCCCCGAACTCCAGACTTAAGGAGGATCTTTCTTCCAGCAGTTTCTGTCACAATGCGGGTGTGTGGGGTGGGAGAGAAAGAAAGAGAAGCACGTGCTCAGTTACTAACAGAAAGCCTGCCCTGCTCTGGCTGTCTTTGCACCAGTCCACATTGTTTATCGAGCAACAGTGGTTGCCCCAGACGACGTGGTCCACTCCTGTTTCCAGGGGCCGGTTGCCCAGCGACAGACAGACAGCTTCCCAAACCAAATAATGCCATCTTCTCCCCCCACCCACCTTTCTCCCATTAAACAGCTCAAAAACGCGCTCAATATGTCAGGCTGATTTGTCAGCTCTTCTAGGGCGGATGAGAAAATAATAATTCCTTCTCTATAGTAACCAAAGGGAAGCTGGTTGTTTTGTTCCTTTTTAATTCTGTTTGTTTTGCAAGAACTGGCTTCAGAAGATGCCCCCACCCCTTGACCCGATCCTCCTTGAAACAAATGTCCAGGAAAGGAAGCATGTATCAGGGAAGAGACGGGCAGAAAGAACCTTTCTATTCTTCTGGAAATACTGACTGAATTACTTGTTCTTTCTTGGAACCATTAACAGCTGTCTTGCTAAGGTAGTTCTGCGTGGCTTTCCCCTCCCCCAGACCCTGTTGTTTGCTTTCATACAGATAATGAATGACATTACGGAAATAAAATTGTTTTGCAAATGCCCGTGGCTTCATTCCCTCCTGCTCTTTGGGCAGCAGGATGAACTTTTTGCTGAACAGAAGCCAAGTGGTCACAAGAGGGAAGTTTGCTAAGATGCAGAGGGAGGTTTGTGAAGTGTTCAGAAATGTTGTAACATTTGTGCCCCCTCCCCGCCATCCTGCAACACTCTTCCATTGGAGCCAGATTTGTGTTTGGCTTAGCAAAGTCGTTAAAGCTTTTCACCTTACCAGGTCTGTGAAGAGGTCAAAAGATTTCCTGAGGGGGAAATAATCACATAATAGTAACAGTTATACTAATGGCAATGCTGTCTTAATAATATTGTTCTGAATAATAATGAAACAGGTTGCATCTCTTCGTGCATTTTATAAAGGCAGGATCACAGGCCAGCAGACGGACTCCACCCCTCATGGAGTTCTGCATGAGGCCATGCCAACTTCCCATCAATGCCGGGTCATTTGGTTCCCTGGTTATGGAAGTTAACCTTCCTTTTAAAAGGAGGAAAACCCTGGCTGAATCTGACCGAACACGGGTAAGAGCTCCTTATCAAGTCTACTCTTGTCTGTGGCGGTGAAAGCAGCGAAGAAAGCTTTCTGCTCTATCAGCACTGCGTCCTCTGGGTGTCGTCCAGCAGAGTTATTCCAAGTTGTTTGTGGTCTTTTACATGTTGGCCCTAAAGAAGATCCAGTAGAGCTCTTGGTGGCCTGCTGCGACAGATTTGCACAGTGGATAAAGTTGTTCGGATTCAGCATGAATTGGACTGCACAATTGATGTAGTCTCTTTAACAGGTGTTCAGAGCACCATCCGGTCCTATTTTATTGGATAAGTTTCAATAGTTGAAGCCTGATAATGTGGACAAGGGGTTTGGACACGTTTGACCTACCACCTGCATTCTTGCCCCTTGCCACTTGTGGCTGTTCATCAAAGTCAAGGCGGGAATTCTGGGTCCAGATGGCTGTGAATGCCTCTCTGGGATTGGGACTGGTCACATCTCCATTGAAAGAGGCAGTGACCAGGCCCCTCCTGAAGAAGGCAAGCCTGGACCCAGAAGACATTAACAACTATAGCTCTGTGGCCAGCATCCCCTTCCTGACAAAGGTGTTTAACCGGATGGTGGCCGGGCAGCTCCAGGCACTCTTGGAGGAAACAGATCATCTGGATCCATTTCAGTCCGGCTTCAGTCCGGTTTTGGCACAGAAATGCCTTGGTCGCACTGTGGGATGACCTTTGCCAGGGGAGAGACAGAGGGAACGCACCCCTGTTGGTTCTCTTGGCACCCTCAGTGACGTTGGAAGCCATTGACCATGGTGTTCTACTGGAAAGGCTGGCTGGGCTTGGGGGCTGGAGGCACTGGTCTGCACTGGTTCCACTCCAGAAGGTGTCACGGGGGGATGGGACCTTGGCCCCATGGCTTTCATGGCACAGTGTGCTGCAGGGTCCTCCCTTCCCCCGTGCTGTTCTACAGCTGCATGGAACATCATCCGGAGGTTTGTGCTGAGGTGTCATTAACGCGCTGATGACCCTGAGCTCTGCCTCTCACTTACAACTGATCCGGGTGGGGCAATCTTGAACCATTGCCTGGGTGAGTGATGGACTGGCTGAGAGCTAATAAACTGAAGCTTACTCCAGGCAAGAGGAAGTGGTGTCAGTGGGGGGAGCCTCCGTCCAAGGGGAACTTGTCTGCCTTGTCCTGGGTGGGGTTGCAGACCCCCTAGAGGATGGATTGCCTTCCATCAACTTTGATTACCAACTGGATTCCTGTTGGACAGGCAGAACCTAGAACCTTGCAACGGTAATCCGTGCACTAGTAACCTCATGTTTAGACTACTGTTAATGCACTCTACATGAGGCTGCCCTTGAAAATGGTGCAGAAACCTCAGTTGGTACAGAAAAAGACAGTTTGTCTGTTAATTGGGACAAGCAGAAATGATCCCATCAGCCCGGTGCTACATCATCTGTTACCAATTGAAGTCGGGGCCCGCTTTAAGGTGTTTGCAGTAACACATAAAGCTACAGCAGGCTGGAATTTTGCCCCCCCACCCCCCATGGCCTTTGGCTTTGCTTGCCACTAGAGTGTACCCATGGATCACTGCCTTGTCGTGGCGAAGGGGCTTCCGTAGGTCAATGAAGCTGTGAGCTATGCCGTGCAGGGCCACCCAAGACGGACAGGTCATAGCAGTGCTGACAAAACGTGATCCACTGGGGAAGGAAATGGCAACCCACTCCAGTACCCTTGCCATGAAAACCCCATGGACAGTAGCAAAGGGCAAAACGATACGACGCCGGAAGATGAGCCCCTCAGGTCGGAAGGTGTCCAATATGCTTCTGGGGAAGAGCAGAGGGCTAGTACTAGTAGCGCCAGGAAGAGTGAAGCGACTGGGTCAAAGCCGAAAGGACACGCAGTTGCGGATGCATCTGGTGGTGAAAGGAGAGTCCGATGCTGCAAAGATCTATACTCCATAGGAACCTGGAATGTAAGATCCATGAATCAAGGCAAGCTGGACGTGGTCAAACGAGATGACAAGACTGAACATCGACATCTTAGGAATCAGTGAACTAAAATGGACAGGAATGGGTGAATTTAATTCAGAGGGCCATCAGGTATACTACTACGGGCAAGAATCCCTCAGAAGAAATGGAGTAGCCTTCATAGTCAATAAAAGAGTAGGAAAAGCAGAACTGGGATACAATCTCCAAAATGACAGAATGATCTCAGTTTGAATCCAAGGCAAACCATTCAACATCACAGTAGTCCAAGTCTGCGCCCCAACTAGTGATGCTGAAGAGGCTGAAGCCGACCGGTTCTATGAAGGCTGACAACACCTCCTAGAATTAACACCCAAAAATGATGTCCTTATCATCGTGGAGGATTGGAATGCTAAAGTAGGAAGCCAAAAGATAACCGGAATAACAGGCAAGTTTAGCCTTGAAGTACAAAATGAAGCAGGGCACAGGCTGGTAGAATTTTGTCGAGAGAATTCGATGGTCATAGCAAACACTCTCTTCCAACAACCCAAGAGACGACTCTACAAATGGACTTCACCAGACAGTCAACCAGAAATGAGATTGACTATGTGCTCTGCAGCCAAAGATGGACTATACAGTCAGTAAAAACTAGACCAGGAGCTGACTGTGGCTCAGATCATGAGCTTCTGGTTGCAAAATTTAGGCTTAAAATGAAGAAAGTCGGGAAAAGCACTAGGCCACTCAGGTATGACCTAAATCATATCCCTGATAGTACAGGTGACAGATTTAAGGAAATAGATCTGATAGAGTGCCTGAAGAACTACAGACGGAGGTTCGCAACATTGTACAAGAGGTAGCAACTAAAGCCATCCCAAAGAAAGAGAAATGCAAGAAAGCAAAATGGCTGCCTGAGGAAGGTTTACAAATAGCTGAGGAAAGAAGGGAAGCGAAAGGCAAGGGAGAAAGGGAAAGATACACCCAATTGAATGCAGAATTCCAGAGAATAGCTAGAAGAGATCAGAATGCCTTCTTAAATGAACAGTGCAAAGAAATAGAAGAAAACAATAGAATAGGGAGGACCAGAGATCTCTTCCAGAAAATTGGAGATATGAAGGGAACATTTCATGCAAAGATGGGCATGATAAAGGACCAAAATGGTAGGGACCTAACAGAGGCAGAAGAGATTATGAAGAGTTGGCAAGATTACACAGAAGAACTATACAAGAAAGAGCTTAACATCCCTGATAACCACGATGGGGTGGTCACTGACCTCGAGCCGGACATTCTGGAATGTGAAGTCAAATGGGCCTTAGGAAGTCTGAGCAACAACAAAGCTAGTGGAGGTGACAGTATTCCAGCTGAGCTACTCAAAACCCTAAAAGACGATACAGTAAAAGTGCTACACTCAGTATGCCAGCAAATTTGGAAAACTCAGCAGTGGCTGCAGCATTGGAAAAGGTCAGTTTACATTCCGATCCCAAAGAAGGGCAATGCCAAAGAATGTTCAAACTACTGCACCACTGCACTCATTTCACGTGCTAGCAAAGTGATGCTCAAAATCCTACAAGCTACACTCCAGCAGTATGCGGACCGAGAACTACCAGAAGTACAGGCAGGGTTTCGGAGAGGCAGAGGAACTAGAGATCAAATTGCCAACATACGCTGGATCATGGCGAAAGCTAGGGAGTTCCAGAAAAAAATTTACTTCTGCTTCATTGACTATGCTAAAGCCTTTGATTGTGTGGATCACAACAAATTGTGACAAGTTCTTAAAGAGACGGGAGTACCAGACCATCTTATTTGTCTCTTGAGAAACCTATAGGTGTATCAAGAAGCAACAGTGAGAACTGGACATGGAACCACTGATTGGTTCAAAATTGAGAAAGGAGTTCGGCAAGGCTGTATACTGTCGCTCTGCCTATTTATCTTATATGCAGGCACATCATGAGAAAGGCGGGGCTGGATGAATCACCAGTTGGAATTAAGATTGGAGAAATATCAACAAGCTCAAATATGCAGATGATACCACTTTAACTCCAGAAAGTGAAGAGGAACTAAAGAGCCTCTTGAATCGGTGAAGGAGGAGAGCGCAAAAGTGGGCTTGAAACTCAACATTAAGATAACTAAGATCATGGCATCCAGTCCTCTCACTTCTTGGCAAATAGATGGGGAAGAAATGGAGGTAGTAACAGATTTTATTTTCCTGGGCTCCAAGATCACTGCAGATGGGGACTGCAGCCAAGAAATTAAAAGACGCTTGCTATGGCAAATCTAGACAGTATACTAAAAAACAGAGACATCACCCTGCCAACAAAAGTGCGTATACTCAAGTCTATGGTTTTCCCACTTGAAATGAATGGCTGTGAAAGCTGGACCATAAGGAAGGCTGAGCGCCGAAGGATTGAGGCCTTTGGTTTGTGGTGCTGGCGGAGACTCCTGCGAGTCCCTTGGACCGCAAGGCGATCAAACTGGTCAGTCCTAGAGGAGATCAATCCTGACTGCTCTTTAGAAGACCAGATCCTGAAGGTGAAACTCAAATACTTTGGCCATGTCAAGGGAAAGAAGGACTCCTTGGAGAAGAGCCTAATGCTGGGAACAATGGAAGGAAAAAGAAGGAGGGGACGGCAGAGGATGAGGTGGCTGGATGGGGTCACTGAAGCAGTTGGTGTGAGCTTAAGTGGACTCTGGGGGATGGTGGAGGACAGGAAGGCTTGGAGGAATGTTGTCCATGGGGTCGCGATTCGTCGGACATGACTTTGCGACTAACAACAACAACAAGACTGTACCACCAAGAGGGCTTCCAAAGTTGGAAATGGCCCTTGGGCTATAAGGGAAGGACAAGAACCATTGTTCAGGCTGTGGGCAATGAGGGATGAAAAGTGGTGGAGGCAGAGCCAGGGCCGGTGCAGGGCGGGCAGCTTGGCTGGAAGTTCCCTCTCAGTCCCCCTGCGCCCTCTCCCTTCTCTGCTCATGCATGCATCAGAAGCAGAGAGAAGATGGTCAGTGACAGTCCTGCAGCCTCTAGAGTGTCAGACAGTGCAGCTATGGGCAAGATACATACTTTCCCCCCTTATGACTGAGGCAGCAGGCAATCAAATCCATATGGAAGAGGATGTTTCTCATTTGGCCTGCATAGCTTTTAAGACAGTTGGCAGGCTGCAGCTTCCCACGATGGCTCTTTCGTTGGTTGCAGTGGCTCTTCCGTTTCTGGCCAAAGCAGTTTTGGAATGCTGTAAAAAACCCCAAGCAGCACCGTGTGTCCCCCTCTTTCAAAGTGGCCTCTGTTCTCTGAAGCAGGAGTTGCAGTAGTGCAAGGGGTGGGGGGATGTCCTCTTAAAATGCACTTGTGGGGGATCTGTCTGCTGTGTCAGTGTTAGGCACCAAGGGCACTGGGCTGACCATATTCATAGTACTCCAATGTGGATTCATCATCTTAAAAAGCTGGATCTGGATACATGTGTTTACCCCATCTCCTTAGCCTTCAGCTGCACCCATCACACATATAAACCCCCGCTCCTGCCCCCCCCCCCCGCCCCAGAGCTGCTCCTAGAGTTCACAGGTGCTCTCCTCCATGGCATGAGTCACTGCATGGAGAAAGAAAGGTGCACAAACCCACCACTGAATGCTGGGACCTGGACTAGCACGTTTACTGGCATGCAGTCCTTCAAAACATTTACCAACCTCTCCTTGTTTAGCTGGTAGCCTCTTCAGAATCCTGTTCCCAGACACCACTTAGAAGGGCTGCTTCTCTCAGCGAGACCTAACCTCATTCCCTCTTCTCTGCATTTCCACCAGAGAAACTAAACCAAAGAAAAATACCCTCTTAACAGTGCTGCCATCTCAAACAGCTCATCTCAGCTAGCTAGCTAGCCAGTGAGTGCCCAGCAAGCCAGATGCTAGGGGAAACAGGCCCAGTCCAGATGTTGTGGTGCTCGTTGGAGGTTATGGGCCATGGCAAGGCTAGAGATAAAACCAGAAGCCGTTTTTGGGATGGTTTCTTCCCCCCTCCTTTAATAGTTCATTTTCCTGTTGCATACTCTCTGCCTGGATACTGAAGCTGGCTCGAGTAAACAGAAACTGTTTCCAGGGAGTCTGACTTTCCTGTGAGCCTTCTCGCGAGCCAGAGGTTTCATTTGGTGCCAGTGACAAAAGAAGGGTCTATTTTCTACTCTCACCCCCTCCAACCAGGTTCCTGTGTTACAAAACCTCACTTCATGGTTTGCTCCTTAATTACCGGTAAAAGGTTTTGCAGGGAGTGGGGAGAAGGGTTTAATCACCAAATAGTTCCACTTATGTAATGCAGCTTCAGGGTACACAGAGAGTACAGAAGTGAGCTAGATTGTTCTAGATGTGCCAAGCAGCTCACACAATCTAGGTTGGAGTGTTTTGACACCCCCCAGATGACACTGGGGGTTCTGTGGCCCTCCTTCCTGGTGTTGCATCAGGGGACATGTCCTCTAGCAGCCCTGTGAGCCAGTTTGACGTGTGCCCACACTTTGGCTGCAGCCCACATGTTATGGATTTTGTCCCCCTGTCCTTGGTCAAGTCTCTTTTTCTCAGCCTCTTCTTCCCACTTGTAAAATGGGGGAGAAGTTATTGAAGGGCCGCCACCTCTTGACTTGGAGCCCATCAGCTGTGTGGAATGCAATTCCCAGCATCCCTAGCCAGCATAGTCCACAGTTCCACACATCTGGATGGCTCCAGGTTGGGAAGAACTCATCATAATGCACCGAGTTGGGCCCCCTCCATGGCCAGAACAGTAGAGTTACTCTGCTGCTTCTCCAGGCCCCCTTTCCCCCTTAGCCATTCTCTCTCGCCCTCTTTTTCTGTCAGCTCCTGGCCATCCATGTCCCATTTTGTGCTGTGGTGCAGTGAAGCAGCCAAAGGACCCGTGATGTCTTTGTATTTCATGGTGCAGTTTCTTTTATTGTCTTCTTCAAATATGGGTTGGATCTGCTGGACTGGGCAGGAGCCCTGATAACCGTTGGGATCTCAGCCCCTGTGGAGGTGACATGCTTAGCATCTTCCTCTTCTGCTGCTGTCCCTCAGGAACCCCACCCTCACACACAACTCAGCATTCCTGAACCGTGGCAGGAAGGAGAGTTCTTTGCATCACTGTCCTGACCAACAACCCTGCCCTGCAGCAGCTTCAAATGTAAAATGAAGCACACCAACCCACAACCCTTCCAGCATTGCACTGAGCATCAGCCTGGCTTGGCCTGACCCACGGCTGTTGTCCACTCTGGGGCCACCGTGGAATGTGGGAAAACCTCTGTCCAGTGTTCTTGGTGATCTTTGCATGCTCCTGGCTGGACAAAGCTGCCTGGAGTTACCCAAGATTTGTTGGCATTTGCCACCAAGTGAGATCACACACCTCTTCAGCCTCATTTCAGCCCCTTTAGAGAGTTGTTTTAGAATGGGGCGGGGGGGAGCTGCATAAGAGCCAGGAAAGTATCAAGCAATAGACAGTTATGTGAAAAGGGGAGGGGATGGAAGAAGGGATATGGCTGGTGGGGGCACTCAAGAGAACTAAATTCTCCCCCCCTCCCCCAGCCTGAATTTCCCTGACCCGTTGTTGACTCATGTCTAAGGAGAGCTGGAATTCACCTGGGTCAGAGCGAAAAGCCTGAATTTACTTTCAGAAACATTCAGGTATCTTCTCATCAAAATAGTTTTTGTGGTATTTCCCGTCATGAATGCTGATGGCTTGATCTGTACTAGAAACCTAGGACTAAAAATACGCTATTTAGCCAGTTAATACTTCATGTCCTCTGATGGATGCTTGCTGCCCTTTATGAAACTTGATGCCGTTTGGTTTTTTTAAGCAGCAGCACACACGCCTGACAGAAGCACGTGTGTTTTGTGCTAGCCATTTCCTGATGGAAAGGCAGAGCACCAATTTCAGATCTGCACCAGCTTTTCCAAGCTGCATTAATGTCCCTCCCCTTCATTACATGCCACACTCGGCACAGACCCAGGACGCATCCCTTGGCTTTTTCGTCCATTTGCTTTGCTTTGGGTACATCCTCTCTTTGCCTCTGCCAAGGGCCACGTGGCCTAGTTCAGAGATAAGCTGCCAGACTCCAAGGAGCTCCCTTCTCTGTACAATGATGGAATTGCTTTCTGCAGTCCATTAACAGCTATTTCCCCCCCCCCCCCACCTCAACCCTGGTTCTCTCCAGCAGAGGCAATCATGCAAGGTACAGAGGGTGGCTCGGATTCCACAACTCCCATGGCGCTGCAGATGTCCGCATCGGTCCAGGCCCCAGTAGTCCAGCCGGTGCCGGCATCGCAGCAGGTAAGGGCACCCCTTCCCTCCAAACAGTGCTTGTGTGCCTTATATTGCCATGTGCCATACAGTCTGCAGCTCCTCTGCCCACCTTCCAGCATACTGCCCCGGTTGCCCAGATCCTCCATCTCTTGCAAGGAGGTGATTTGGAGTGGGCCTTCAGGGGTTTCAGCGGCAGACTGGGAAACCCCAAGACTGCATCTTGCCCCTGCCATGAACTCACCAGGTGAATAGAAGCAAGCCATTCTTTGTCTTTCTCTCTTCTTTCACCTGAGTCTTCCATCTGGCCTTGAGCTCATCAACATTTTTATTAAAGATTTGGATAAGGAAGTGCAGGGAACACATCATATCTGCAGATGATGCAGAACAGGGTGGGGTAACTAACACCCTGGAAGACAGAAACATGTTTCAAGGTGATCTTGATAGGTTGGAGCACCGGACTGAAAGCAACAGAATGAAAGTCAGGACAGATGCCAAGACCTGCACCAGGAAAAGGGAAGCAAATGCATCCTTGCAAGATGGGGAACACTTGGCCCAAGAATCCTGCAAGTGAGAAGGACCCTGGCATTGCTGTAGATTGCAAGCTGAATATGAGCTGACAACATGATGTGGCAGCAAAAGGCTGCATGAATGGAAGTATCACTTCCAAATCACATGAAGTTTTAGTTCTCCGTTACTCAGCACTGGTTAGGCCCCTTCTGGAGTACTGCGTCCAGTTCTGGGCACCACAGTTTATGCAGACCAACTGGAAAATTTTCAGAGGAGGGCAACAAAGATGATCGGGTCTGGAAACAAGGCCCTACTGAGAGGAGACTGAAAGAACTGGGCGTGTTTTGCCTAGAGGAGAGAAGACTTCACAGAGAGGAAACCTGGGGTCACCTTCTGCAAAGCCAAATCCCAGCTTTACACAAGGGAAACCTTCTGGACCGTTCAAGCAATGCAGCAATGGGGCCAGTGATCTTGAAGGCCATGGACTGCTCCCTGGAAGGATTCAAGACAGCCCTCATCAAGGATGTTTGTACTTGGGATCCTGCACCAAACAGGGAGTTGAACTTGATGGCTTTTTGGCCCCCTTCCAATTCTATGATTCTATGCTCTGCAGTATAGGGCTAATAAGATTGGCTTACCTTACAAGGTTATTATCAGAATTATTATTCAATTTCTGTAGTGCTTTTTGGGGAAATCATCAAGAAGGTGAACATAATAGCAATAAAACAGGAAAAAGCAAGGACATAATCAGTGCTCAGAGGAATTTAACAGCTTAGATGACAGGTAGGGATTTCTTTGGACCTTGAAAGTGCTATGTGAATGCTGCATTTTGGGATTGCTTGCGTGGATGCAAGGCCTGCCTTCCACAAGACACATCTGCATTGCCTCCTGGCTCTGTGTCAGGAGGCTAGAGGGGGTCCCGTGGGGTGGAGAGGTCTGCTTCCACTAGCACAATTGATACAGCATCAGTCTGGGTCAGCACAGTTGCTATAATTTAGGGCATCACGGAATATTCTGCTTAACTTTGCTTTGGTGTAATGTCTGGATGGACAAAGCATGTTTTTCTATTTGCTGGGAAGCCAGAACAAGGAACTCCAAAGGGGTAGCAGCCGTATTCACCTTTTGGAGGCCAAACAAGTAAGGGGTTTGTGGTACCTCCCTTAAAGGCCAAACAGATGTACCTCAGGGCAATGACCCTCTTTGTCAGGCACCCAGAGATCGTCCCAGCGTCAGTGCCGCGGTTCTGCAGGAGCTGGGGCTTGGCACAACTGACTCATGCATTATGTTTGGATCCTGCCTTTTGTCCCAGCAAGGAACCCATGGCAGCTTGCACAGTCCTCTTCCTCATTCATCCTCACAACGACCCTGTTGAGACTGAGAGTCTGTGCCTGGTCCAGCGTCCCCCAGTGACCATCTTGGCCAAGTGGGAACTAGAGCCCAGGTCTCCCGAGGCCCAGTCCAGCGTGCCAGTTCCTACACCGCACTGGCTGTGGCATTGTAGTCCCCAAACCTGCACCGCTGCTAGAACTTTGGGGCCTCCACCATTTAACAAACAGGAATGGCGAGCAGGCGCTCCAAACCATGGTTTCATCTGTGGAAGTTCAGCCCAAACCTTTGGGTTCTAAGCTATGCTTGACGGGATGCCTAAGAAGAGCCAGTGCTTGGAAAGTCATCTATATCTTGTTCATCTTGAGACTCACCCCGTATCTTGTGCTAAGGAGAATAACTAAATATTTCTTTGTTATCAGTATTTTATCCTGCTTCTTCTCAGGGAAAAATCTTCCTAAGCAACATACAGTTGGTAAACAGTAGAACAAGCTTTCTAATGAAAAAGTCATGTCACACAAGGAAAAGGGATGGGGAGGGCAGAAGAAAAATGTAGTTGACTTTCAGCAGGGCAGGTGGCATGGCCCTGCTTCCTTTCACATCTGAGTGACATTCAAATAGGGCAGATGTCCCCTTTGTCTGCTCCTGTCTCACTCAATCTTTCTTGCTTTGCACAGGATAATTTAGGTCAGTTACCTTGGAGGAGGGTGGGCAGGGAAAGATAGAATTAAGTTGGAGGGGCTCTCATGATCATGCAGTCATGCTTGTTTTACAGGCAAAGGTTTCTGGGTTTTTGTAATTTAATCACCCCTGGGATTCCAGCATGTTTCCTAGGCAGGGATTTTACATATGTCTGCTCATCTTATCTTGGGTGCTGTCATCTGAAAGATATTTTTGTAAGGGTAAAGCTGTCAGCAGGCTGACCCATCTTTTTGTTTCTGTGTTCCCACTTCCAGAGGGTTTTGGTCCAAGCAGCAGGCTCCACTCCCAAGGGGACGCCGATGCAACAGCTCTCTGCCCCCAGAGTGCATCAGGTAAAGTCTGGGTCATATGGAGCCCAGGCAGCTCCCAGCTTAGCTCATCTTCAGAGCAAGGAAGACGGATCTTTTGCACCATTGGGAATGATCATTCCTCAGATCTAGATTTGAAAACCACACTTTTTGGCATTTAAATTTGGAGGAGTTCTTTAAAACACCACTGATTGCATTTTGAACTGCCAGATGGAGCACATGCTTGTCCATAAAGCGCTTCTGGCTGGCTGCCTGCTGTGAGCAGAGATTGCCTTTGCAGAACCAAATATGGAACCATTTGTAAATTGAAGGGGCATGAACTCTCTCTCCCCACATCTCCCTTAAGGTCACAAACTTGCTGCAGTTACTAATTTATTTCAAAACACTGTTTTGAACACAAAACCTATTAAGTTTTAAGTTCAGTCTGTAGGGGTTTACTAGACGGGGCCTAGAAAAAGTAAAGTAAGCGTGGTGAATTTTCAATGGGAAAAAACCAGCACAAAATCCAGGAGACTATCCGTAGTCAAGAGAAAGGAACAAGGAGGCCCTCTAGATACCCCCAGAGTGCTGGCTTTGACCCCTAATCCCTGCCAGCCCATAGCCTGTCCTTCGTATTTAAGCTCCGGTGCCTGTTTGGAGTTCCCAATGCATGCAGTAGAGGGTTGAAACAAATTGCATTGACTCATAAAATAGCTCTAAACTCCGGCCAGTATGGCCAAACCCACAAGAACCTGATATTGAGCTGTAATCCCAGCCACACCAAATACATGCATACTCTTCCATCTAATGTATAAATCAGATGCCCTTTACTGCCTGCTCAGAGTGAACATGCTGCCGAGCTTGCTGTATCCTGACCTGGTTCTGGGGTTTTGGAGCTTCCTTCAGCGGGTGGAGAAAAACCTTGCCCAGCAGCGGCCTGCCCATCACACAGATTCTGAAAATTGCCAGAGGATCAGTCACAGTGTCTAATCTCCCAAGATCCTGTTGGGTTGCCCTGCTGCTAAATGAGAAAACATCTCACCCACTCAAAGCAGCAACAGACTGAAATCCCAGCTAATACAATTTAAAAATGCAAAGTAAGGGGATCTGTCTTCAAATGGACGCCACTGTGGGTCATGGGCTTCAAAAGCTGTTTGTTTTTTTCTTCTTTGAGGAGTGGAGATCTCAGTCCATTTCATTTCGTTGCTGGGGTTAATCGCTGTCATGCATCATGTCTATCCAGGCTCTTGAATTTGAAATGTTGACTTCAAACGGGCGTTCAAAAAGCTTTCTTGTGCCTGCATGCACTTCTCCTCTCCCCACCACTCTGCACCCAAAGGCCACGTTCTCCACTGCGGCACAACATGCCCATGTTTGAGTTAGCCAGTCTCTCTGTCCCTCTGGTAGCACCCTGACCAGATGTGGGTGCTTTGGCTCCATCAACTCCCACACATAGGATCCACTCTTCCGTCCAGAGCTGGGACATTTTCTCTGGTTTCTCTTGTCCTGAATGCTTTCTTGGCTTAAGCGAGTGCATGTGGATCCCGTGCCAGCTGTCACCTGTGTTGCTGCTCTAGTTCTACCTAAGAAGCAGCAAACTGGAACTAAGGTCTCTTCCTCATGCATCAGAGATCTGTCCACATGTTAGCCTAACATTTTATTGGGCTCTGGATGGAGCAGATTTATGCTGGCAGGCGGATGGACATGGTGACCAATAGATCATGTTGAATCTTTCTTAGCCTGGTATAAAACATGATCATCTTACTGGGATACTGGGATCATCAGGGCTTTGCAGCTTTCCTTTCACATATACCTGATCCAAATTTTTCTGCAGCTTGCAGGGCAGGCTCCTGTATGAGCTTAGATAGAAAAGAAGACTCTTTTTTTAAATAAACATGAATAGGATTGTGACAGCCATTTAGGGTAGGGGGGGTAGCAAGCCCCATGCAGTGTCACTGCCAGCTGCAGGCATTCAAAATACTTCCATCACACACTCCCTATTTTTAAAGCCACACTGATATGTAAACAAATTACGGTCTTCTCTCTTGCCATAGCAGCAGATCACATTCACCAGGTCGCACCCCCAAAGCCATATTTACCACTTTTCAGGGCAGGAGACGCACACAGATTCATGGTCCCCATTTCCCCAAAAGGAAGCTTTGGGGACATTCCTCCAATTGGGACTGTGGGGATCACAGTCCTTGAGGCAGGGCTTTCAGGTGTGGCACACTGACTCCTTCCCCTTCCCTGTGAACCAGAATTCACACTTCTTTTGCATTTACTTGAGGGCTTGTACTTTGTAGTTCTTCCTTCCCATTTCACAACCACCTTCTTGCCAGTGAAAAGCTGAGTCCTGCACATGCAAACACACCACTGAACAAAGGTCCGGCAGGAAGGCCTCACGGATTCACAGATCCACCCAAGGCTGCTTACCCTTACTTGCATCCCCACTCTAATTTCTGTCTTTCTGCCAGTGAGTACTTTACTGTAGTTTGCAAAAAAAATAATTATAGTTCTCTAAACCTACAATTTTCCAATCACATTGAATCAGTTATAAATCAGCAGCAATATTTTAATGAGCTTCCTTTTACATCATATTAATTATACTGGCCCCTTCATGGATCACTGCCTTGCCGTGGCAAAGGGGCTTATAATGAAGCTATGAGCTATGTGGTGCAGGGGCACCCACGACAGACAGGTCATAGCAGAGAGCGCTGACAAAACGTGATCCACTGGGGAAGGAAAGGGCAACCCACTCCAGTACCCTTGCCATGAAAACCCCATGGACAGTACTAAAGGGCAAAACGATATGACGCCGGAAGATGAGCCCCTCAGGTCGGAAGGTGTCCAATATGCTACTGGGGAAGAGCAGAGGGCTAGTACTAGGAGCGCCAGAAAGAGTGAAGCAACTGGGTCAAAGCCGAAAGGACACTCAGTTGTGGATGCATCTGGTGGTGAAAGGAGAGTCCGATGCTGCAAAGATCTACACTCCATAGGAACCTGGAATGTAAGATCCTTGAATCAAGGCAAGCTGGATGTGGTCAAACAAGACATGACAAGACTGAACATCAACATCTTGGAAATCGGCGAACTAAAACGGACAGGAATGGGTGAATTTAATTCAGACGACCATCGGGTATACTACTGCAGGCAAGAATCCCTCAGAAGAAATGGAGTAGACTTCATAGTCAATAAAAGAGTAGGAAAAGCAGAACTGGGATACAATCTCCAAAATGACAGAATGATCTCAGTTCAAATCTCAAGGCAAACCATTCAACATCACAGTAGCCCAAGTCTATGCCCCAGCTAGTGATGCTGAAGAGACTGAAGCCGACCGGTTCTATGAAGGCCTACAACTCCTTCCAGAATTAACACCAATAAATGATGTCCTTATCATCATGGGGGATTGGAATGCTAAAGTAGGAAGCCAAAAGATAACCGGAATAACAGGCAAGTTTGGCCTTGGAGTACAAAATGAAGCAGGGCACAGGCTGGAAGAATTTTGTCAAGAGAATACGATGGTCATAGCAAACTCTCTCTTCCAACAACCCAAGAGATGACAGAAATCAGATTGACTATGTGCTCTGCAGCCAAAGATGGAGAAGCTCTATACAGTCAGTAAAAACTAGACCAGGAGCTGACTGTGGCTCAGATCATGAGCTTCTGGTTGCAAAATATAGGCTTAAACTGAAGAAAGTCAGGAAAAGCACTAGGCCACTCAGGTATGACCTAAAGCATATCCCTGATAGTACAGGTGACAGATTTAAGGAAATAGATCTGATAGAGTGCCTGAAGAACTATAGACGGAGGTTCGCAACATTGTACAAGAGGTAGCAACTAAAACCATCCCAAAGAAAAAGAAATGCAAGAAAGCAAAATGGCTGCCTGAGGAAGCTTTACAAATAGCTGAGGAAAGAAGGGAAGCGAAAGGCAAGGGAGAAAGGAAAAGATACAAACAATTGAATGCAGAATTCCGGAGAATAGCTAGAAGAGATCAGAATGCCTTCTTAAATGAACAGTGTAAAGAAATAGAAGAAAACAATAGAATAGGAAAGACTAGAGATCTCTTCAAGAAAATTGGGGATATGAAGGGAATATTTCGTGCAAAGATGGGCATGATAAAGGACCAAAATGGCAGGGACCTAACAGAGGCAGAAGAGATTAAGAAGAGTTGGCACGATTACACAGAAGAACTATACAAGAAAGAGCTTAATGTCCCTGATAACCACGATGGGGTGGTCACTGACCTCGAGCCAGACATTCTGGAATGTGAAGTCAAATGGGCCTTAGGAAGTCTGAGCAACAACAAAGCTAGTGGAGTCGACAGTATTCCTGCTGAACTGTTCAAAATCCTAAAAGGCGATGCAGTAAAAGTGCTACACTCAATATGCCAGCAAACTTGGAAAACTCAGCAGTGGCTGCAGCATTGGAAAAGGTCAGTTTACATTCCGATCCCAAAGAAGGGCAATGCCAAAGAATGTTCAAACTACCGCATCATTGCACTCATTTCACACGCTAGGAAAGTTATGCGCAAAATCCTTCAAGCTAGGCTCCAGCAGTATGTGGACCGAGAACTACCAGAAGTACAGGCAGGGTTTCGAAGAGGCAGAGGAACTAGAGATCAAATTGCCAACATACACGGGATCATGGAGAAAGCTAGGGAGTTCCAGAAAAACATCTACTTCCGCTTCATTGACTACACTAATGCTTTTGATTGTGTGAATCACAACATATTGTGGCAAGTTCTTAAAGAGATGGGAGTACCAGACCATCTTATATGTCTCTTGAAAAACCTATATGTGGGTCAAGAAGCAACAGTGAGAACTGGACATGGAACCACTGATTGGTTCAAAATTGAGAAAGGAGTTCGGCAAGGCTGTATACTGTCGCCCTGCCTATTTAACTTATATGCAGAGCACATCATGAGAAAGGTGGGGCTGGATGAATCACCAGTTGGAATTAAGATTGCCGGGAGAAATATTAGCAACCTCAGATGCAGATGATACCACTTTAACTCCAGAAAGTGAAGAGGAACTAAAGAGCCTCTTGAATCGGTGAAGGAGGAGAGCGCAAAAGTGGGCTTGAAACTCAACATTAAGATAACTAAGATCATGGCGTCCAGTCCTCTCACTTCTTGGCAAATAGATGGGGAAGAAATGGAGGTAGTGACAGATTTTATTTTCCTGGGCTCCAAGATCTTAGGACTCATAGAGAATTTAATGTTAAAGGTTTTTTGTATTTCTGCATGTTTCAACTTCCAAAATCTTTTAATTTTATCACAAGTCTATCACACCTGGTAGAGTAGTCCCATCTACTTTTTACATTTGTAACATTTTCCGTTATAATTCTTGTCTATTTTTCTATATCTTTCAAGGTAATATATCGGCAAAAAAGATCTTACACCAATTTTCACTTAGTGCCTGATTGGCTGTGAATTTAATGTCTTTCTTCTATAAAGCTTCCCATTGGCAGGATATTTCTCCAAGGTTCTACATCCAAATTATCTTGCATGTCTTAACTTGCTGATTTTCAGTGTCAATTTGGAGTAATTGCTTGCAAAATCTTCCAATCAAATGTTCCTTTTTTGCATAATCAGCTTTTCAGATTCTGTCAGGTCTCTTGCAGTGCCTTTCCCTGACTGGATCTCCTTTTTCAATCTTGAAACCAGTTGGTAATAATCAAACCATTCTATATTTTTCCCTTCATCTTTTAGTTGTTGCCAAGGCTTACCTTGTCCTTGTTGATCAGTCATATCCCCATAGGTTATAAGATCATTGTTTTTCCTTAAATACTTTCCACATGCTTCAACCATGGACATCAAAGGAGAAATCAGAAGACTAATTCTTCATCTTATAGAAGACCAAATTTTTATTAAGCCACCCTTAGTACATAATTATTGTTTAATGTCAAGGCCTTTTTAACTGACTCTTTGGCCCATAAATAATTGTTTTCCTTCTTCAGGAACTGCTATATCTAGCTTCACTAACCTACCATTAACATTTATAATCCAGTCAAAAATCCAAACCAGGCCAGCTGTGTAATAATATAGCTTTAAATTAGGTAAATTTGCATTTTACTGAGGCTGTAAGATCAATAAGAAGACAATGAAAATTATATTGCAATGAAATCAGAAGTATAAAAAAGACTTTAGGATGTGAAATAACTTCAAATCTGGTCAAATATTTAGAGATAAGCATAACAGGATATAATCACACATTATTTCAAAATAACTATAACATGGATGAAGATTCAAAAAGATCTACACAAATAGACCAAATTGAATGTGCTAGCCAAATTGATTTTTTTATTTCAGAAGATACCAATTTCTAAACCAGAAAAAATTCTCCAGGAGTGGCACAGGCAATTGAATGCTTTTATTTGAAATGATAAAAAGCTGAGGATTATATTTAAAGTTCTTCAAGATGAAAAAGAGGAAGGAAGTCTCAAAGCGCTTGTTTTTTGACACATCTTTCTCGTGCACCTTCTTCTGAAAGGCAGAGGTGCAGGGACAGTGCCATTTTGGACTGTATCACCTCTTGAGTGTTTCCTTCTCTCTCTCTCTCACACACACACACATACACACACTTGAGGAAGTGTCCTCCTTTTTTAACCTGCCTGCTCAGTGTGGTCATTCGATCAAATTCTCATGGTGGTTCCATATGGACCTATAGCCCAAAATTAAACGCCCCTGGGAGAAGGGCCTTCGGAGTGGTGGCCCTATTTCTGAGGCACTCCTTGCCTCTAGAAGCCAAGCAAAAACCCACCTTGAGCAGCTCCTAGCACTTTCTGGAAACTTCTTCATTTCAGGAAGCCATGACTTTTTTTTGATGCTGTTGTTGTTGTTCTTCTGTTTCAAATATTCCGTTTCTGTCTTTTTATATTTCTCGGCTCTCCTTCCATTGCACATGGCTCTGCCAGATGTAGATTAAAGCCTCAAGTAAATATCTTGATCTCTACATCCTCTGCAGGTGCAAACAGTACATCACGTCTACCCAGCTCAAGTTCAGTATGTGGAGGGGGGAGAAACCGTCTATACCAATGAAGCCATGTGAGTGCCCCCTCCCCGCCAGTCTTGGTGCCTTGTGGCAGCAGGCCAGAGTCTGGTTCAGCTCTGGCTGCCAGAAGCAGCTATGCAGGGGGACACATTTTATGAGGGATTGTAGTGGGGTGGGAGGGATTAACCCCTTCCATTCTGCCACAACCACCCCATGCCCCAAGCAGCCCCCACCCCCAAGAATATTCTCCTGTGTGAAGACCAGACTGAGAAACCCAAACACTCTCCAGTCTTCTGAGGTGAGCGGGTACAGAGTGCACATGGAGTGAGGAATTGATTTTGCCTCCTCTGAAATTTGAATACAAAATTTGCCAAAGGTGGTGGTGTGAACTGCCATGAACTCCAACTTAGGAGGCCCATTTTGACCTTTTAGAATGGAGGAAAACGCAGAGAAGACTGAAAGCCACCTGCTGGTCTTGGGCAAAAGGCCCGGGCCGTTCCCACCCTTGCTGAGAGGGTTGCAAAAATACCCCCAACTGGTGCAGCCCTGTGAAAAAGCTTGATATAAATAGTCTCATCCACCGGCAAAGGGTGCCATTCTGGCTTCACTTCTCCCTCACAACTACTGATCAGTCACCCCATATGCCTCTGCTGAGGTGGTGGACTGGCAGCAGGAGCTTGAAGCTGCAGCAGGCTGGTTGGAGGCATGCAAGAGCAGTCCCTGCGAACTTCTCTCCACTAGAAAGAGACCCCCAGGCTACAGGAGGTTCTGCTGCCCAGATATGAGTGTCCTCAGTTCTGCTTATACACACTGACCCTCCAAGTGGCCCCTGCGATTTTAGTAGGCTTCCTCGAAAGGGGTTTTGGCTCATTCAAGTTCTAACTCTGCCACTTCTTTCTCCTCCCACCCCCTTCCCACACGTTTGGCAGAGGTGCCACCTACTCATACAGTACCGAAGCCCAGATCTACGCCCCCAGCAGCACCTCCTCCTACTTCGAGCCTCAAGGGGACAGCTCCCAGGTGAGCCCAGAGGGCTCATCCCCCACGGCCATCCCCCCCCATGGCATGGTGGGCATCGCAATGGACCTCGCAGGCAGCCAACTCGTCTCCGGCTCCGGCACCTACCTCATCCACAGCGGGATGGAGAATGCCAGCCACACCCTTGCGCACCCCTCACGCTCCTCCCCGGCCACGGTAGGTCCAGGCAGGCAGTTCCTTCAGGGCGCCTCACGTGAGTTTGCTCGCTTCCTGGTGGCAAGGCTCCTGCGCAGAGCTTTTATTTATTGCCCCAATCTTTCCGAAGCTGCAGAGCGGGAGGGCTTGGTTCAGAGAGCTGCAGAGCAGGAGGGCTTCTCTCTGCCGGGCTGGCAGAGAGAAGGCAACTGGCCCCAGCTTCTTGCGAGGACAAGGCAGCTCTGCAGACGTTTGGCCCACGTGTTGGCAGGCCAAAGGTTTTGGGGGCAGAGGCAGCCCTCATTCTAAGCAGGCTTTGTGGGGGGTTGGTGGGCCCATATGGGACATTAAGAGTGCCTGCTCCACAAGGAGGCCTGTTCAGTCATGTGTTTCTCTCAAGGTAAACTGGTGAAAAACAAACCAAAAAAGGCACATAGCCAAGACGTAAATGCGAGGCTGCACTCAAACACTGGGTGAGGTCCTGGGAAGGCGAGGGGGGCGAGCTGCGTTCCTTACAGTGGGGACCCTGCAACTGGGCAGCTCTGCACAGCACCTGGCCATTTCTGGGGGACCACAGTTGCTGTGGGGCTTAGGGCTACCAGTGCTTTTGAGAAGCATGCATGAATGTGTCGGCACTGTGGCCAGAGTGTTGTCGGACCGGGGTCCTGGAGACCAGCATGCTATTTCTCCAATGGCTGCAAAGTCCACTGGGTGACTTTGGGCCAGTCGCTGACTCTTAACATACTTCACGAGGTGGTTGTGAGGGTAAAATGGGGAGGAAGAGGGCCATGTGACCTGCCTTTGGTTCCTTGCAAGAGGAAAATGGTGGAGTATAAATGTAGCAATTACTAAATCACCTGGGGAAGGAGCATGCAGTCAGGAGACATTCCAGAGAGCATTAGTGGGAGGAAGAAAGGGCTGCAGAAATATGGGAAAATCCCCCATGTTGGCTTTGGGGCTTCTCTCCCTAACTGCCCGAGACTGTCACAGGCACTGCCCTGCCCTTTCTAAGGCACCTCATGGTCAGCGAGGGAAAGCAACACAGTGGTTTGCAGTGTGAGGCGGGACGCAGAAGTGGTTCCTTTCTTTCCTGCAACTTCTCCCCCTTTTGCCACGCCAAACAGCCTTACTCTGCGTGCTGCTTCTCTCCCTGCTGCTCTGCCCCTTCCCTTCACAGACACTTTCCTTCTTGCTGCTCTCTTGAGCCAAGTGCTTCACTTCACCCGTGTGCGGGAAGAGCTTAACCACTAGTCGGGCATAAATCAGTAGCATTAGCAAGTCCTGGACTGTTTTGGAGTTGTTGATTCCCGTCCCGTCCCGTCCCGTCCCGTCCCGTCCCGTCACCTCTTCTCTGCTCTGCTCTGCTCTGCTCTGCTCTGCTCTGCTCTGCTCTGCTCTTCTCTCTTGCTCTAGCCTGCTGCCCTTTCTTTAGCTTGAAATGGTGATTGAAAACCTCCAAAAAACTGAAGGCATAACATCACACAAAGGCAGTTTGCTGGCAGCCATGTAAGTTTCTGCCTGTTTTCCCCCACGGCCTCCATGCCTTGTTCCTGGGCTTTGCGCGCCACTCTGGATCACACAGCTGGGCTGCAGCACGAGTGGCCAACCAAGACCCTGAAGTGCCTCGTGGCAGGAGCATTCATGGTGCTGGCACTCCTTTGCTCTCATGGCAGCCCGTGAAATGTTTTCTCTTCGAGGCACCTCAGCCATGGGGCTGGTTGGGACATCTGGAGCTTTCAAGAATGCCTTGGACGCTCTCACAAAAGGGCTTCTGTGGGTGCAGGGCGTGCCCATTCCTAAAATGGCTGCCAGGGTGGCCTGGTCCCAGAGAGCAGGCTGCCGAGACTCAGAGAAACATGACTTGCCAAGGCCCAAAGGAGGAGGCAGAGTGAGACCCGAGCATCCGTGTGTGAAACTCTCCCTTGGGCCCAAATGCCAGTGGTGCCCAAGGCAGCATTTCACTTCACAGCTTGCCAGACACAATTAAGAATAACACATATTTTTAAACAACGTACGTAAAAGGAAAAGCAGGAGGGCCAGGAAACAGGTGGGTGTGAAGAGAGGTGTCCATGGGCACCTTGGGGGCTGTGGGCACTGCGCTGGAGAGACCAAGCTAACCTTTGGAGCAGGGCAGGGCATGGCAAGGGGCCCTTTGTGACCCCATTCAGGGCAGTTGAGGGAGGCAGGCTGGGAGGGGATGGGTGGGGCTGCTGTCATTGGAGGTGCAGTCCCAGTGAACCAGATCCTACAAACCAATTCAGCCCCCCCCCCCCCCCCAGTTTGCTGACATGGGCTGGCAGCATCTCTTGAGGTGTTCAGATGGGGCTCTCTGGAGATGCCCGGTCCTGGACCCAGGACCATGCATGTGCAGAGTGGGTGGTATCCTGAAACACGTGCGGACAAGCATGCTCAAAACCAGCAGCTTTGCTCCCGGTCTCCCGCTTCCACTGGGAATGTGCCTGCAGCCTTCCCTGCCTCAGTGACATCGGGGCACTGCTGCTTCCCTTGCCTTGCCTTGCCTTGCCTTGCCTTGCCTTGCCTTGCCTTGCCCACCCCACTTGCATTCTGCACTGGCCTTGCGCCGCTCGTCCTACGCAAAGCGCTTGGCCGGTTCTCTGGTTTCTTCCCAGGGCAGCAGTGGGGAAGGCAGTGGGCGGGGAGCATCCAATGGAAAGAAGGAACTGTGAAATGCCTCATGCTGACGAGAACCAAATAGCCACCTCTGGAAGTGAGAGCAGCCTTCCACAACCTGGTGCCCTCCTCATGTATTCCTGGCTGGGCAAGTCCACAGCATGCAGAGGGCTCCAGGTTTGGGAGGCTTGCCTTTGCCAGAGACGCTGTGGGTGAAACCTGGCAACTTCCACATGCAAAGGGCATGCACTCCCACTGATACACCACTTTACCCCTAAAAATAAACTAAGGGCCCAGTCCTCATGATTCCAGATAAGGGCTGATTGGAAGAAGAACGTAAGCAGCTTCCTTCTGCTTTGGCCAGAGAGAACAGTGGCGAGCGGACAAGGCCCTTTCCTTGTGCTGAGAGAGTGTGCTGCAGATTTGTCCCCCGCTGGTTCCATTCAGCCCTAGGAGGTGGCAGGAGGGGAATTTAAACAGACTCTCTGGGCTTTGCAGCCAGGGTGGAGCCCCCACTTCGTGCAGCCCTGGGCTTAATCTCCAGCATCGCCAGGAAAGGCCAAGAAAGCCCTGGAGAGGCGCAGAATGTCAGTGGGGACCAGACTAGGCAAACCAATGTGCTAATTCATTTGTACTTGTACAGTGCATAAACCTCCTTCCTCCACAGTCCCTCAGTGCTGTGTGCATAATGGCCCAGAGCAGCAACAAACCCCTCATATCTGTCACTCACCAGAACAACCATCGCCCTTCAGCCTGCAAACCTAAGCACAGTCAACCCCATTTCAAAGTAACCCAAACTGGAAACTGTTTAACACAGAGAATTCTGAAGGATCAGGCAGCTGCTTTAACCAGCCTTTTATTCAGAATCATGAGGACTGTGCATCTATATATTTGTGTGGGTAAGAGCAGAATTCTGGCCAACCTGTCAGTCAATGGATCTGAGCCTTCCCGAACTTTTTGTCTTCCCAATGTCTTGGCCTGGAATTCCTGGGATTTCTGACAGTTGGTCCTGCTCTCTGGGGCTGATGAGACTTGGAGTCCACAGCATCTGGAGGCCAGTGCCAAGTCGGGAACATCTGACTCTCTCCAAGAAGAGTGAGCTCTACGGACCGAGGCTTGGTATGAAGTAGTTTGCTGGGTCCACCAAAGGTGTTCACCAAAAACATACAGTGGGAAGAGGCCCAACAGATGCAGTTCTGCAGCTTCCCATGTAGTGCCCCCCCCCCCTGCCCTGGGGTACAGGGGCCATGCAGGTGATGATCGACATCAGGGGTGGGGAGAATTAAAGCAGGGCAGAGAAGGACAAACTCTCCCCTCCAGACACTTGGGAGCGTGTCCATCTCAGAAAATCCTTCCTGTACATGGCAATCTACTCCACAAAAATACTTCCAGTTGTGGTTAATGGAAGCTTTTGTTGTAGGTTTCCAGGCAGGTGGTGGAATTTGCAGATTAATCATAATTGAAGTGTTGCTGCTGATTTGGCTTCATCTGGGACAGTTTAACTGAAGTATTAATCATACTGGGAGCCTTCCTGAGAAGAAGTTTAATTCCCTGCCTTTTTCACCCACAGCATCTCAGCTTATGTGTGTGTGTGCACACGGGAGTGTGATAACCCATACAAATGTCTCACAGATTTGTGTCTTCTGGCCCTGTCCCCAGACCTATTTGTGCCCGGCAGTGCCCAGAGCACAAGCTTCATCCCCAGAGTGGGTGCCTGCAGCGTTGCGCCTGGCTCTTGAGTTTTCCTTCCCCACCCCCTCTTTTTGCACCCAGCTCCAGTGGCTGCTGGACAACTATGAGACAGCTGAGGGGGTCAGCCTGCCCCGGAGCTCCCTGTACAACCATTACTTGCGCCACTGCCAGGAACACAAACTGGACCCGGTGAACGCTGCCTCCTTCGGGAAGCTGATCCGTTCTGTCTTCATGGGGCTGCGGACGCGCCGGCTGGGCACGAGGTTTGCATTTCTCTTTTGGGGAGGGCACGTTTCTCTATGCATGTGTTACGGATGCGCACCATGCATCTGGTGGCAATCTAGATAAGGAGTGTTCGCCATCCTCACAGCGAAACTAGCAACGGCAAAGTAGCACAACAGACAGAAGGAAAGCAACTCCAGATGGCTCGAAAGAATGCACAGTTAAGCATGAAGAGCGTGCTTTAAAACTTCCATGCCTTACGGAGCCATAGCACATCCAAAGCCTGGAGAAACGAGTTGCAAGACCCGCTCCGCAGTGAAGGGCTTGACCTGCGTGCTGCCACTGTGCCAGCTGGAGCTCCCTGGAAAGGGCCGTTCCTCTCCTGGGCTACCATGGCTTTCCAGTCGCATGGCAGCTGGCTCTGGCCCCGTGGTGGAGCCTCTTTGCCTTCTCCAGCCAATCCACAGCCCGGTGCCTTCCGAAGCACACCCCTTGCATGATGTTCAGCTCCCCTTTGCCGCCGTGGCATGCCACAGGGGCTCCCACTGGTAGCCCTTTCCCCTCTCTCTGCATGGCAGAGCACAGGTGGCCTCCATCCCCGGGCTGCTACAGAGGTTGGGCTGTGCGTGCACACACGGCATCGGGGCAGTCACAGCAGGAGCCGGGGTAGTGCCACTGTGGGAAAAGGAAGATGAGCAACCAGCACAGGCGGCCAGGATGCCGAGGCCTGTGGGGCTGCTAATCCGGCACAGCTTTTATCCTGAGTTTTACGAGTGATGTCCACAGTGCCGAACGCTGTCCCCCAAAGGCGTTCTCCACGGCAGAATGCCCTGGATAGCCCCTCAAAGCTCGGAATAAAATCTGCAGTGGGTGAGCAGCTCCCTGGACAGAGTCACTGACCACCCTCGGTGCAGGGTAAGCGCCTGCAGGGTTGGCGGGGAGGCTGCCCAAGAACCCTGCAGGGTGCAGCGGTCTCCAATCCCAGAAAGCCTCCGCCTATCCGGGTCAGTGACTTCTAAGGGGAAGATGAATCGCCGTTGCTCTGCATGCGGAAGGCCTGGTCCAGGGCTGGGCAAGCTGGGAAAGGCACTCAGGTCTGAAATGCTGGAGTGGCTCCTCCGGTGAAGAGATCCCGCCGGATGTGCCAAGGTACGACTCTGTGCAAGGGCTGCCCTTGAGGCCTTGCTTGCACCCGTCGCTCACCCATTACTTGTTCAGCCTGTGGACCACTGGACGTTGGGGTTGCCGTGATGGGCAGACTCAGTCGTGCTAGCAAGCCATGGTTTTGTTAACAGTGAACAACCCAGAAAAAGAACCCATTGTTTGCTTCTGGGTTGTTGAAACCATGTGTTGTTTTACATGTGAACCCGAGCCAATGTGGATTGTTCACGGGTTGCTTGCCAGGCTACAGGGGTGGCAGGCGAGCGTGGAAAAAGCACAGGCGCAAGTAGCTGCTTGTGGACTGGTGCTGCTGCTCTGCAACAGCATTGGAGGCGCTGGGAGAGCAGGCAATGGAGCCGGGAAGCCAAACAACCCACGGCTGGAGAAGACGAGCCGCGGTCTGTTCGGCCAACTGCCAGGCAACCCCTGGGGACGGCAGAGGTGCGGCACGTAGTGTGTTGGAAACGCTGTGTCTCAGCGCAGCCGTGAAGCTCCCTGGATGCCTTTGGGCCAATCCCCTACTTTCATCTGCACCTTCCTCATAGAGTTGTTGTGAAAGTGCAGTGGAGAGAAGGGGGACCATGAGTGCTGCCCTGGAGGAGAAACGGCAGGACGTAAGTACAAGAATAAAAGCAAAAAAGGCAAACGACGTGTTGCATAAACCATTGCCTAGCACCGTGAGCAAACCAGCCCCTCGTCTGCTTCTGCTTCCTTCTGATGTAGAGTGATAATCCTAGCGGTATGAGAGTTTCTTGTTCTTGTTGCTGAACATTAATCTTTTCTTTAACCTGAAGGGGAAATTCGAAGTACCATTACTACGGGATCCGTCTCAAGCCAGACTCCCCACTCAACCGCTTACAGGAAGATGCCCAATATATGGCTGTGAGGCAGCAGCCCATCCACCAGAAACAAAGGTAGGCTCCCAGAGCGTGGGGTGCAGAAGCTTGCATGCACCCATTGCCAGTGAAATTAAAAGAGAGTCCACACTCGTCCTCGTGGCAATGCAGCCGCACTCATCCAAAGCTCAGAAGCCCAAGGAGAGGAGGACCCACGGCAGGCTGGTAGCTGCATATTTGGGTGTTGTTCTCCACTCCCCTTCCTGAGAGTTTAGCATCCTAAGGGCAAACTCCTGTGCATCCTTCAATGCAGAACAGTCTGGGCCACACAGAAAGATGTAAGCCATTTCTCTTCTCTTGTCTGAAAGGGCATCAGTTTGTACCTTAGGTCTCTGCTGAACATATGCAAATATTACAGCTGACCATGAAGGAGCTATGTTCACCAAACCCCTCTTGTTGTTGTTAATCGCGAAGTCATGTCCGACCCATCGCCACCCCATGGACAACATTCCTCCAGGCCTTCCTGTCCTCCACCATCCCCCAGAGTCCACTTAAGCTCACACCAACTGCTTCAGTGACCCCATCCAGCCACCTCATCCTCTGCCACACCCTTCTTCCTTTGCCCGCAATTGTTCCCAGCATCAGGCTCTTCTCCAGGGAGTCCTTCCTTCTCATTAGGTGGCTAAAGTATTTGAGCTTCATCTTCAGGATCTGGCCTTCTCAAGAGCAGTCAGGGTTGATCTCCTCTAGGACTGACTGGTTTGATCGGCTTGCGGTCCAAGGGACTTGCAGGAGTCTCCTCCAGCACCACAATTCAAAGGCCTCACTCCTTTGGCACTCAGCCTTCCTTATGGACCAGCTCTCACCGCCATACATTGCAACTGGGAAAACCATAGCCTTGACTATACGCACTTTTGTTGGCAGGGTGATGTCTCTGTTTTTTAGTATACTGTCTAGATTTGCCATAGCTTTCCTCCCCAGGAGCAAGGGTCTTTTAATTTCTTGGCTGCAGTCCCTGTCTGCGGTGATCTTGGAGCCCAGGAAAATAAAATCTGTCACTACCTCCATTTCTTCCCTGTCTATTTGCCAGGAAGTGAGAGGACTGGACGCCATGATCTTAGTTTTCTTAATGTTGAGTTTCAAGCCAACTTTTGCACTCTCCTCCTTCACCCGCATCGAGAGGCTCTTTAGTTCCTTTTCACTTTCTGCCACGAGAGTGGTATCATCTGCATATCTGAGGTTGTTGATATTTCTCCCAGCAATCTTAATTCCAGCTGGTGATTCATCCAGCCCCTCCTTTCTCATGATGTGCTCTGCATGTAAGTTAAATACGCAGGGCGACAGTATACAGCCTTGCCAAAGTCCTTTCTCAATTTTGAACCAATCAGTGGTTTCGTGTGCAGTTGCTTCTTGACAGCCATACAGGTTTCTCAAGAGCCACATAAGATGATCTGGTACTCCCATCTCTTTAAGGGCTTGCCACAATTTGTTGTGATCCACACAATCAAAGGCTTTAGCATAGTCAGTGAAGCTGAAGTAGATGTTTTTCTGGAACTCCCTAGCTTTCTCCATGATCCAGCGTATGTTGGCAATTTGATCTCTAGTTCCTCTCCCCCTTCGAAATCCTGCCTGTTCTTCTGGTAGTTCTTGGTCCACATACTGCTGGAGCCTAGCTTGTAGGATTTTGAGCATAACTTTGCTAGCATGTGAAATGACTGCAATGGTGCAGTAGTTTGAACTTTTTTTGGCATTGCCCTTCTTTGGGATTAGAATGTAAACTGACCTTTTCCAATGCTGCGGCCACTGCTGAGTTTTCCAAATTTGCTGGCATGTTGAGTGTAGCACTTTTACTGCATCGTCTTTTAAGATTTTGAATAGCTCAGCTAGAATACTGTCACCTCCAATAGCTTTGTTGTTGCTCAGACTTCCTAAGGCCCATTTGACTTCACATTCCAGAATGTCTGGCTCGAGGTCAGTGACCACCCCATCGTGGTTATCAGGGACATTAAGCTCTTTCTTGTATAGTTCTTCTGTGTAATCTTGCCAACTCTTCTTAATCTCTTCTGCCTCTGTTAGGTCCCTGCCATTTTGATCCTTTATCATGCCCATCTTTGCATGAATTGTTTCCTTGATATCTCCAATTTTCTTGAAGAGATCTCAGGTCCTCCCTATTCTATTGTTTTCTTCTCTTTCTTTCCTCTGTTCATTTAAGAAGGCATTCTGATCTCTTCTAGCTATTCTCTGGAATTCTGCATTCAATTGTTTGTATCTTTTCCTTTCTCCCTTGCCTTTCGCTTCCCTTCTTTCCTCAGCTATTTGTAAAGCTTCCTCAGGCAGCCATTTTGCTTTCTTGCATTTCTTTTTCTTTGGTATGGTTTTGGTTGCTACCTTTTGTACAATGTTGCAAACCTCCCTCCTTAGTTCTTCAGGCACTCTATCAGATCTAGTTCCTTAAATTTATTTGTCACCTCTACTGTATATTCATCAGGAATATGCTTTAGGTCATACCTGAGTGGCCTAGTGCTTTTCCCTACCTTCTTCAATTTAAGCCTGAATTTTGCAACAAGAAGCTCATGATCTGAGCCACAGTCAGCTCCTGGTCTAGTTTTTACTGACTGTATAGAGCTTCTCCATCTTTGGCTGCAGAGCACATAGTCAATCTGATTTCTGTCATCTCTTGGGTTGTTGGAAGAGAGAGTTTGCTATGACCATCGTATTCTCTTGACAAAATTCTTCCAGCCTGTGCCCTGCTTCATTTTGTACTCCAAGGCCAAACTTGCCTGTTATTCCGGTTATCTTTTGGCTTCCTACTTTAGCATTCCAATCCCTCATGATGATAAGGACATCATTTTTGGGTGTTAATTCTAGAAGGTGTTGTAGGCCTTCAAAAGAAGTGGTCAACTTCAGCCTCTTCATCACCAGTGGTTGGGGCATAGACTTGGACTACTGTGATGTTGAATGGTTTGTTTTGGATTTGAACTGAGATCATTCTGTCACTTTGGAGATTGTATCCCAGTACTGCTTTTCCTACTCTTTTATTGACTATGAAGGCTACTCCATTTCTTCTGAGGGATTCTTGCCCACATTAGTATACCCGATGGTCATCTGAATTAAATTCACCCATTCCTGTCCATTTTAGTTCACTGACTCCTAAGATGTCGATGTCCAGTCTTGTCATCTCTTGTTTGACCACATCCAGCTTGCCTTGATTCATGGGTCTTACATTCCAGGTTCCTATGGAGTATAGATCTTTGCCGCATTGGACTCTCCTTTCACCACCAGATGCATCTGCAACTGAGTGTCCTTTTGGCTTTGACCCATTTGCTTCACTCTTTCTGGCGCTACTAGTACTAGCCCTCTGCTCTTCCCCAGTAGCATATTGGACACCTTCTGACCTGAGGGGCTCATCTTCCGGCGTCGTATCGTTTTGCCCTTTGGTACTGTCCATGGGGTTTTCATGGCAAGGGTACTGGAGTGGGTTGCCATTTCCTTCCCCAGTGGATCACGTTTTGTCAGCGCTCTCTGCTATGTCCTGTCTGTCTTGGGTGGCCCTGCATGGCATAGCTCATCGCTTCATTGAGCTACACAAGCCCCTTCGCCACGGCAAGGCAGTGATCCATGAAGGGGAAGATCCCTTTTGCATCTCCTATTTTCAGATGGTGTTTTAAGTTGTTTGCAAGAGCCCTCTGCCCCATTCAATAAAATGGTTGACTTGGGCAAATTTAGAAAGAGGTTGTTTAAATTGCTTAATTTTGAAAGAATAGAAAATATTTTTAAAATGCATTTCTCCTATTTTAAAAATATCAGAGCACTAATCAATGACCAATAAACATTGCAACCCAGGAGAAGGAAGCAGATGATGGGAAAATGAACTGCAATCACAAACTTTCACTTAGAAGCCTTGTAAGCATGTGTTTGTGTATTCATGATGACACGACTTTTTACTTTTGAGAAGTAAAAAGGGATCGGGGCTAGTTTGGCTGTCTCCAGCATTCTTGAGGCTAAAACCTCCCAAGTACACGTGAGCCAGTGCAGAATACAGTGTGTGTCTGAGTGTGGGAAAGCTCAGAACTGTGTGAAAGAACACCATTAGTGTGTTGTTGACTTGTTGCTTTTTTGAAGAATCAACTTTGTGTTCTAGGGAAAGGGAAGGCCAGCAGGCTATCACAGCCTGCTTTTTGAGCTTTATAGGTTCTGTCTGTGGTGCCGGACTCCAACTCCACAATGCACCCTCTCTGGAGTACCTTGGGTAGCTGTGGTAAAGCTCAAAATAAAAGCTGCCACAGATGAGGACATTAATTGGAATTACCAGCCTATCTTAGAGAGGGCGACATAACCAAAAAATGCAACCGAACCAGCAGTCACAAAATACAATAAAATCTCAATCCAATGAATATTTAAGACAGAAAAAGTGGCTGGGGTATGCTGGAATTCATAGGACTTTTTTTCCTGCCTAACCTCACTGTGAAGGGTCAGTGGGGCTTGCCATCTCCTACTCGGGAGCAAGCCAGGAGCCCAGCTCAGATCACCCAGGTGTGCAGGTGCTTTCCCTAGGAACAGAACACCTGGGGAGGTGGGGACGGTGGGGCCCAGGCAAGATAAAAGGAATAGCGAGGGAAGAGAGGAGGCAATGGCATAGAGACAGAGAGGGATGCAGCAGCCCGAGGACAGCGTTAGGCGAACAAGATGCGGGGGGTGGAAAGGGAGCTCAACCCCCACAGACTGGGGACGCAGGCAGGAGTCTAAGGGTGAATGTTACATATCTGTCCCCCCTGGGAAGAGGAGTCTCTGCAAAGGAGAGGCACAGCCTGTGGAAAGTCGGCAGCGGGGAAAGGCGTTGTCCAGCTGTGCGTGTGCATGGGAAGGAAGGGGACCGCCAGCACGGAAGCCGAAGCTCTGCCGAAGCTGATGGCAGCCCCTGGAGGCACCCACTGGACTGGCGTGGGGAAGGCGTGCTCCCTGCCCCAGCCGGGGCAGGCAGGAGTGTACCTCGAGTCAAAGGGACAGCCTCTTCTTCAGCCACGCCTCTGAGAAGCGGCCAGGTGGCCCTGCTGCCTTTGAACCCATTTATTGCATTGAAGGCATTATGCCGCTGACCAAGACGGCTCGGCTCGTGGTGATGGAAGCTGCAGAGCAGGGGGGTTCGAGATTCCCCTGCCCCCGATACAATCACACACACATGATTGCACCCCAAGCTTGTTATTTTTTCTGTCGGCTCTTTTCGAGTTCAGTGCCTTGTCCATGAGATGTGCAAGGGAGGGGTGGGAAAGACATTCACCCTGGCGGAGCTGCGACGAATGCCAACAGGGCTGACTGGCATGAGGAGAAAGCCCCCTTTGCACCCAAGCTCAGCTGTCCTGCCTTGCCTTTCTGGGAAATCTTCCCACTCCCCGCCACCCTTTATGTTTTTGTTTTTCTATGTTTTGTTTTGTTCCTCCCCGCGGAGGCGGCGTCTTCCAGAAGCAACATCTGGATGCCGCAGTGGCTGCCATCTTCCCCCTTCCTGCACTCTGCAGGTACAGGCCTTCCCAGAAGCTGGACGGCATTGCAGAGGGAGGGTCGAACGGCGGGCACCACATCATGTCTGAGCAATCCATCACTGCCCAGAGCCAGCACCACCAGCAGTTCATAGGTGAGGAGGAAGATGGTCCCTGGACACCGGCATGCAAGGAAAGTGGCACTGCAGAGTGTTCCTGTCCCAGACCCCCACTGGCCATGCTGCCTCCGTGATTCTCCGTTCCGCCCCCCTCCTTTCGGCTGGGTTTCTTCCCCTGCCGTCAGTGTTTGTGTCTGCCAACCTCCTTTGGGGTCCCTAAAGGGCTTGTTGGTGCTTTGCATTCTTGGTGTCCTCCTGATATTTTTGCTCTCCTATTTTTGCATCCTTGGTGCCCTCCCATCAGCCCCAGCCAGCATGGCCAATGGTCAGGAATGCTGGGAAGGGGACAGGTAGACGAAGGCTCTTATCTAGGATTGTACCAGCCTGCAGCAGGAAGCAGGTAATGCATTTAACATGCATCAGTAACGTCTCAGTCCCACAGCGGTGCTGGCCTGCCCAGCCCTGAACCATACTTCAGATGCCAGGCTGGGGCTCATGCCTTCAACCCACAGAAAATTGCACATGAGAAACTGCTCTGCCTGCCAGGAGACCGTGCGCCATGTGGCTTGGTTTCAGCTGTTAGCTGATTGGCAGAGCCCGTTTCATAGGTGGGACATCCCAGGTTCCATTCCCGGCGTCTCTCCAGCGCAGGCTAGGAAAGGCCCCTCTAAGAAAGCCAAGCAGTCCTTGCTGGCACTTGTGTTTGATGGTCAGATTCAATCCAGGGCAGCCACCTAACTTCCTATTTAATATCAGCGCATTATACAGAATCATGACGTTTGGAATCTTACTTCATTTCTAAGGGAAGTGGCAACTTTCTAGTGTTCTTCAAGAGGTTCAGATGTAAGAGTACTCCATAGTTGGGGGGTGGGGGTGGGGAATGGGTATTCAGGGATTTTTTGGCTTAACCCGGGTGTTGTTCTTTCCTTTTGTGAAGCCGTTGCCCACTGTCAAGCCTGTTGCTTTGGCATGACAAACATCAGCTGTTGAGGGCTTGGCTGGCTTCCTTATTGTCCTGTTTCTCCCTCGTGCCGCAGATGCCACCCGCATCCTTCCTGACTTCCCCATCCTCGATCTGGAAGATGTCCTTTTGCAGGAGGGAGTGGAGGTGAATGACATCAAAACCCTGCAAGTCTTCTACAGGCGACACTGTGAGGTGATTCTCAGGTGGTGGCCACCTCTGCCTGTGAGCTCCCAGACAATCCAGTGCAGATGGCACTCAGAACAGTCTTCGTGAGACTTGGCCTGGGAATTGGCCTTCTCTGCCAGACCACAGCTCCCAGGGCCCCTAAATCTGCGGTTCCCAGGGGTGCTGGAGAATTCCAAGCTCCAAGTGTCCACTGGTACAACAGAGAATAATTGATGCACAGGGTCTGGTTTTCATGGGCAATTGCAGATGGGGTGAATTAACCCTCTCCTTTGCATGTGCTGCCAACACCCCCCACCAAAATTCACCAAATACCCCCCTGCAGGGCAATAAGTGTCATTTTCGAAAGCAATGTCTTTCCATGGGCTGAGGTGATCTGGAGTGGCACAAGTGAACTGAAGAATTTATTTTATTGAGAATCTTTGGATAACGAATGAATTGGCTTGATTTGCCTCCTGGGAAATTATGTCTATGCTGCATATATTGATATAAATCAGCATATGCAGATTGGTGTCCCGAAGCCATGGCATTTGCGATTCTAGTGAGCCTGACATGTTGCTTCTCTCCTTTAGGCAAACATTGAAGTCATGATGAGCCTCCAGTTCTCCTATGTTGAGAAGCTCTGGCAATCTTTCTGGAATTCAGAGAGCTGCTCCAGTGAAGCCTCTGCCACTGTTGGTTCCAGGTAAAGCCAGTCATCTCTCTGAACATCCCCAAAAGTTTAATTTGCTGGAACCTGACACATCCAGGAAGATTAGATTCTCCAGCAAACAAGCACAACCAAAAAAATCTTCATTTCAAATTTAACTGCCATCTGAGCAGTGTACAATTGTTTAAAGAAAGATGCTTGTAATCTAAAAAGACATAACACAAGAGGGAAGAGTGATGCAGAGAGAAGAGGAAAAAGGAGCTGGGGCTGGCAGAATAGCCCTAAGTCCCTCCTGCTCTCCCTCTGCCACCATTTCCTGGTGGTCCTGACAGTTAAGAAATATTATTTCACTTTCTGTAAAATGGTGTTCTTTGAAAAAATAATGGTGTCCTTTTGCACCTGTTTGAAAGTTCTTCCCCTTTGTGAAATGTGAACCTGCAGTCAGGCTGAGGCAGGGGAAGATTTCTGGCGGCAACCAGGCAGGTGGTTTCTGCCAGCAGGAACACAAGCCAGGGAAGTGGTGTGGAGAGACTGGCTATGGTGAGCAGGCCAGGCAGCCACATGGCATGAGTGCCCACTCATGGGTTGCAGGTCCTTCTCGCTGCTGGCCCCACCGTTCCCGGTCCAAGGCCTCCCTCCACAGGGAGCCAGGCTGGCTCTGCTCTGAGGGCCCCCTGAAGTGTCCTTCCCCCAACGCCACGCCTTTCAGATGTGTCACAACTCCCATTGTCCCCCACCAGCACGACCATGGGGCTATGGCTTGATGGACTGAGGTTGGATCACTCTCCAAATCAGCCTGATTCCATGAGGGCTGGAACTTACGTGCTTGTGGCAGCAGGAGACCCTGGAGAGACTCTGCCCGCCTTTCCCACCTGGCCAGGGGCTGGTAGCCGGTGTCACCCAGAATCTCTGGAGGGCTCCATGTTGGGGGAAGGCTGCTCCCCTCTCTTCCACGGGTGCCTGTATGCTGAGCTTTGGGAGGGAGGATGTGGGGTCCCACCAACCTCACTGTTACCTCCCCTGACCCTGCAGCCGCGAGGAGCCCCACGAAGTCGCCCTCCCTCGGCACAAGCTGATCGCCCTGTGCAAATGCGGCCCCATCATGGCTTGGATGCGGGGCTGCGACCACATCCTGTGCCAGACCCTCGTGGAGATCCTCATCCCAGATGTCCTCCGACCCGTTCCCAGTGAGTAGGCAGGGAAAACAGCTCCCCGCTTCCCTCGCCCTTTTCTCCCCAAGGCTCTCTTCAGGCTCCCGCTCACTTTCCCCATGTTAATTAAGTTCCTAGTCCTCAGCATCTCACTAGAAGACCTGTGCTGGATCAAACCAGGGCTCCACCCAGCCCGGCATGCTGTTCACTCAGCAGCCAACCTACTCCCTCAAAAGCCAACACAAACAGGACAGGAGTGCGATGGCACCCTCCCGCCCATGAACCCCAGCAGCCGGTGGGTGTGGGCCTAGACGTCGGCCACCTCCACAGCTGGTCCTTGGTTTTTTGCTTCCTGTTCCAAAGGGCAGCAGCCCATAAGAGGGATGGTTGCGTGCCATCTCTCGATGCACCGTTGCAGCGTCCTTCTCGAAGCCCAGTGGGCAAAGGGTTGGGCGCTTGGGCTGCCACCCAGAACATATGAGGCAGCATCTGGGTCTGTCATGGGCACATGCAGAGGCGTTGCTGGCATCTTAAGCAGCCGGAAGGCAATGCAGATCAATGGAGAGGGCAAAATCACAGCACGTGCGGCATTTGAGTCCCCACTTTTGAGCCGCAGATCCGGAGAGGGCCAACTTTGGATCCCTGGTTTTAGTTTTCTTTTTTGATGTGGGGCCGGTGACCAGGCAAGGGCTGGGCCTGCACACATCCAGTCTGGAGGGTCAGTTATATGTCCCACCACCAAGTGGCATTTGGTAGGAAGAGAGTAGGAAGTGGCGGCACCCACATGGAGCCGGAGCCCCCTACGGCCCCCCACATGGGTGCCTCACAAGTGCCTGGACTTCCAGCCCTGCTCTGCCCTCCCAGGAGGACCAGCAGCCAGCAGAGTGGGGAGTTGCGGAGCCAGCAGTCCGGGGGGCGGGTGGGGGAGGGACCGGGAAGGCTGCCCATCAGATCAGCTCCCTTTAGGCAAGCCTGCCTCATTTCTGCTGCCAGGATCTAGCGTGGAGGGAAGAGGGCTGTGGGGGCGAGTGGGAACTGCCTGGAGGAAAAGGGCTCTGGCCAGCCTGAGCAAGCTGCGAGTCGTAGGCCTTTCCTGCTGCCCCCAGGACAGTTCTGCTGCACCCTTCCCATTTGTCACTGGACCGGCTTGGCATGAGGTCACTTTCAATCCCTGGCAGGTACCTTGACGCAAGCCATCCGCAACTTTGCCAAAAGCCTGGAAGGCTGGCTGGTCAACGCCATGAGCGAGTTCCCCCAGCAGATCATCCAGACCAAGGTTTGCTGGGGGGTGCGGGGGCTGGGGATCATGGGAATGGCAATCCAACTTCCCCACAGAGGGCATCCAGTTGGCAACGCCTGGCATCATCCCCCTCTGGAGATCTGCGAGTGCAGAGAGCCCCCTCCCCGCCTGCTTCTAAATTCAGATTAGAAGCTCCTTGCAGGTAGGGTGCTTTGGTTGCAACTGTTGGCCATGTTCTACAAACAAGCAGCCCACGGCCACAATCACCAAGCGGAGGGGAGAGACACGTGCCCACTTCTGAACTCCCTCCACCCAGGAGCCCGCCTCACTGTCTTTCTCCTCTCCCTGCCTAACCAGGTGGGTGTGGTGAGTGCCTTTGCCCAGACACTGCGCCGATACACATCCCTCAACCACCTGGCCCAGGCAGCCCGCGCTGTCCTCCAGAACACCTCCCAGATCAACCAGATGCTCAGTGACCTCAACCGGGTGGACTTCAGCAATGTCCAGGTGGGCCAGGGCTGCTTCTCTCTCCCTTACTCTTGCACGTGCCACCAAACCTCTGTGATGCTTTTTGTATGTGCAGGGAATGCCCCCCCCCCCTTCTGAATGTAACAACCACCAGAGATTAGTGTAACTCTGCCTCCCCAAACCTAGGGCCCTCCAAGTGGGCTTGGATTGGTGGGAACTGTAGTCCAAACACACCTGAGGGACCCAGCTTGAGGGTTCTCCTGCAACGTTGGCATTCTCTTCAGAAAGCCAAAATGTTTGGTTCATGCCCATTTGATTCGTCTGATATAGGAAGACCTTTGCCACCCTCCAAAATACTGATCCCACTTGTGCAGCAGGGCCGTTGGATGATGTCATGCTAGGAATTAGTGGGTTGCACTCGCTTTTTTATCATTTTAAAACTAAAAGTCAGCCTTTATCTTTCTAGTGGGGCACATCTGAAATGAACCAAGCCAACTCATTCAGTCAGTCAGTCAATCAATCAATTCTACTTCCATGTGGCCCCATAACCTAAGGGTTCTCTTCTTGGACTCTATGAAAACCTTATTTCAGATCACATTTTGAAACCTAGTGGTTTCCTGAAGGGCCTTCAAGAAACACACAGCAATGCCATTCTTAATTTCTAGGCAGGGCCTACAATCTTTTCATTAGTATTCTCCTAGACAGCCTCCTAAAGCCCTTAATGAAAGGAATTACCAAGCAAAATGAAATAGCACTTTTTCCTATTCTTCTGCCTAAATCTTATATTAGAATTATCCTTATTTTAACAATCACTGTTTTCTTTTCCCCTCCTGGTCCCCTTTTTTCCTTTTGCCTCCGAAAGGAGGAAATCCTTGATGTCAAACTGGGAGAATGAGCATCAAAATGGAAATGTAACACACACTGGAAATTTCATGTATAAGCTAGTGGGATCTGATGACGTGGTAATGGACCCTGATGGGGGTCTTGGGGTTGTGGTGGCCAGCTATCTGAAAATGTTAACCCAGCGCACAGATGCTGTGAAGAAGGGCCGAGTTCATGTTAGCCATGATTAGGAAAGGAATTGAAAATAAAACTGCTCTCCCTGTATCCAAATCTCTAGTGTGACCACCCTTCAAATAGTGGTAAAGCTCTGGTTGCCTCAGCACACAATGGACATTCTAGTATCAGACGGGGAAGAAAACGAAGGCTAAAATAATCCAGCGGCTTTTGGGCAATTCCGCTTGGGAGAAAGGGTGAGGAGGGGGAGACGTGACAGAGGGGTCCAGAGGAATGCATGGAGAGAGTGGCGGGGGAGGCCTTCCTCCACATAGCAGAACCCAAAGGGGTCACGCAGTGAGGCTTGGCTGGTGCAACATTCAGGACATACTGAAGGAATTAAACTAGGGGATGCACTGCCAGAGATGTTGGGATGGCTTTGGGGTGGGGGGGGGGTTGGACAGTTCTTGGGGAAGGGGCCATCCCTGGCTGCTAGTCCCAGAGATCCTGCACTTCACCCTGCTTCACCGGCAGTGCACCGATGTGCACAGCTGATGGGAAATATGGCTGGGGCTGCGCGGCGGCCACCCTGGGGCTTCCCACGGGGAGCTGGGTCACCACTCCGCAGACGGGGTGCCATGCACACACACCCAGGCCCACCCCGTCTCTCGCCCCCGGGTTTCCAAGCGCGCTGCTTTGTGGGGCGGTTGGTGCGCAGGGGCAGCCTCGCTCGCCTCGTGGCCCTCATGCCAGCTCGTGCCTGTGCCGTGCCGTGCCGCCCGCTGCAGGAGCAAGCCTCGTGGGTGTGCCAGTGCGAGGAGGGGCTGGTGCAGAAGCTGGAGCAGGACTTCAAGCTGACCCTGCAGCAGCAGAGCTCCCTGGAACAGTGGGCCGGCTGGCTGGACGGCGTCGTGACCCAGGCCCTGGCGCCCCACGAGGGGGGGCCCGGCTTCCCCAGGGCGGCCCGGCAGTTCCTGCTCAAGTGGTCCTTCTACAGGCAAGCCGTCGCCGCCTTCTCTTCGGGAGGGGCTGTGGGGGCTTTGATGCAGGGCCAGGGGTCCCTGCCCTCCCCTCCCCTGTGCTGCGCTCAGGAGGGGCCTGCCCAGGCACTGGGAAGCCTGCACTGGGCCCCCCAGCCAGCGCAGCCTCCTCTCTGGGTTGCATGGGGTTGTCTGGGGGGCAAACCCCATCCCGGAAACAGGCCCATCGGAAGGAAGGTTGCAGCAAATAAGGAGCCGTACTGGCACAGTGGAAACGGGCGGGAGGGGCTCTTGGCTCACCAGCCCAAGTGTCTCTGGTCAGTCAGAGGGGGAACTGGCCATGCCAAGAGGCAGGCTTCTCGACAGCGAGGAAAGCGGCCTCCGAGCAGCTGCCCTGCTGCGCTTTTCTTCCTGCGGTCTCGGCGCCCCCCCCCCCCGCCCGGGAGTGTGTGCCAGGGCTCACGGGGCCTGCTGGCACACGGGGGGCAACTTTCATGGGGGCTGCAGCTGGGGAGGGATAGGCTCCCCATGAAAAAGCCTCTTCTCTGCATGGAGGTTGAGTTCAAGGGAGGAATGTGAGGATCATCTGGAACAGGGCGGAAAATTTGGAGGAGGACCTCGTTGCTCAGATCAGCCTCTGAGGAGCAGAAATGAGCGGCAGCGCTTCCTTCTGCTTCTTTCCCACTGTGTGTTTTTGTACTGGTGGCTGGTGCCCTTCCAACCCCCAGTACCAAGCTTGGTTTGTGCTCACAAGCTCCATTCTGAAGCAGCTTTGCGTTTTAGCAAGTCACGTCTCTGCATCTCGCCTTGTTGCCTTCCGGGAAGCGAGTCTTGCCACCAGCCAGCCGCAGCTGTTGCTCCCCTGGGCAACCCCACCCCCTTTGCAAGGGCCCCGTGGCGTCAGGGCTCCTGGTGTCTCCCACGCTGCCCCAGGGGCTCCCCCAGGCGGATTCCGCATGGTGCGGACCTCTCACCTTGTGTCCCCCTGGCAGCTCCATGGTGATCCGAGACCTGACTCTGCGCAGTGCGGCCAGCTTTGGCTCCTTTCACCTGATCCGGCTGCTGTACGATGAATACATGTTTTACCTGGTGGAGCACCGTGTGGCCCAAGCCACGGGGGAGACCCCCATTGCCGTGATGGGAGAGGTGAGAGCAGGAGAAGGGGAGGGGTGGCCAGAGGGAGGAAATGCTGGGCTCAGGCGGGGCCCCAGAGCAGCAAGTGCCCAGTGGCAGTTGGGTTTATGGGGGAAGACCCCACCCATTCGGCTTGTTCCCAGCCTAGGCCTGCTGCAGAGGGCCGTACCTGAGTGATAGAGCCCAGCTGCACAGGCAGAAAGTCCTGGCTCGAGCCGCAGCCCCTCCAGGTGGTGATCGAAGCCCCTTCTTGAAAAGCTGAAGAGCCACAGTTACCCAGTGGACTGGATGAGCACAGGTGGGGTGGGAAATATGTGGGGAGGGGGAAGTTCTCAATAATCTAAAAGCCAAATGTAACCCCAACCCCAATTTTCCCTTTCCAGTTCAGCGATCTCACACCCACATCCCCGGCTCACCTGGACAAAGGTATTTGCTTCTTGCCCCCTACTCCATTGTTCCAGAGGGAGGGGCAGTCTCACAGCCTGGGGGCTTCTCTTCCACAGCTGTGACTGGGGTTGATATTTCCCCCCCAGATGACGTCAGTGACTTTGGGAGTGAAACGGAGGCAGATTCCCAGTGTGCCAGCGAGCCCCCCATGAAGCGCGAGCGGGGTGACCCGGCCCCCTCTTTGCAGGAGATCCAGAGTCCTCTGTCCCCCTGAGGGCATGGGAGAAGCAACGTTTGGCTCCGACCCTGAAAGAAGCTAAATTCCAAAGTTTCCGGGATCCCTTCAGCTGGATTTCCGACTCCTCCGCAATATGAGTGCCTCGTAGTTTCCTTTTAATGTTTACTTGTCTCTTTGCAGAAGAGCCGAGTTGGGGCTGGCCTGGCCAGGCTGCACTGAGAAACTAGGCATTCCTCAGAGCCGCTTTCTGTCGCATTCTCTCTCTTTCTTGCCTTACTGACATGTCCAACAGACTGCAGAACTGTCCAAGAACCAGGGCTAGGGGAGCAGTTCCCAGCGGGGGGCATCGGTGAGACCAGCCACCCCCCCCCCAGCTTTCTTTTCAGGTTTTGCCCAGATACCACTGTGATGTGGATCCACTTGATTCTGTGTGGTCTGCCCCTCGACTGTGCCTCATTTGGGAGAGGGGAGGGCAAAGATAGGGCTGCCTGGCACCCTCCCATCCCCCCACACCTCCCTGACTTGCCAAATAAATGTACACTGTGGGCAGAAAGGGTGGTGTGTTTTTCTTGAAACTCCCTTGGTGGACGGTCGTATTCCGGGGGTGGGGGGGTGGCGCACTCGCTTCCCGTGTGCCTTCACCCGCCTCCTCCCACACCCCGCCCCGAACCGCCTTCCCCCCCCCCCCGCCTTCAGTTTAAGTGGGAAGGGACTTCTCCCCACCCCCACTGCAGCTGGGCATCAGTGCTTGCGGGATCAGTGGGACTTCTGAGAACCCCAAGGTCTGCTAGCAAGGGTCAGGTACAGGATGTGGGGAGCATACAGCAGTGGAAGCAGTCTCCCCACCCCGCACAAGTCTGCATTGGATGTTGCGGCAACTGCAGGACTCCAAGGCAAACCTCCCGAAGGCCAGCAGAGCAAACGGCAGCCCATCCCTTGCTCCCATTTCACAGGTGCGGCACACAGAGGCTAAGGACAGGTGGCTGGACAAAGCCAATGTGCAGCCGAGCTGGGCAGGGGCTGCATTTTCAGCATTGGCGGCTATTGTGTACGCAGGTGCAGGTGCGGATCTACTGCCAGCCACCATGTGGTCTCCCAGTAGCTCCCAGTTGGCCTTGCTCTCTCCGCTCCATGCCCTTTAACTGTTCTTGGCCTAGAATTCGAGCGGCGCCAAACATCTGTACTGGAGCTCAGCAAAGCCTGCATCTAGCTCCAAGCTTCAGGTGTTTTTCTTTGCACGTGAGTAGCCACTGTTGCCAGTGGGCACGCTGCTTGCGTGCTCCTTCAAAGTACGTGTCCTCCCCTGATGATTAAAGCTCATTTGCATCATTTTTTAGAAGCCTGCATTTCTCATGTGCGTTTTTCAGACAGACACAGGCTGCTGAACACTTTTCTTTTGCTTTTTTAAATTCATGAATGCTTGGAAGCTTGCAAACTTGAGAATGTACAGACTGCAGCCACAGGTTGCAAATTCAGTGAATCCCAATCAAAACTGAACTGGAACAAAATTCTCATAGAGGCCCACTTGGAAGGAATTACAACCCTCTGAGGTGCCCGTGGCCTCCTCTGCTGGCCATTCTGTAACATGGCAAAGGTTGACGTTAAGGAGGAAATGTTGGGCAGGTTTGCACCTTGTGGGTCTCTGCCATGACCCTGTGAAGCCCTTAGCCCTGCAGAACCGGACTTGCTCCCCAATGTGGAGGGCGCCCACAGACAACTCCCCTGGAACCTACCAGGCTCCCCACCTTTCCCAATTTACATCTGATTTTTTGAAAGAGATGTTTTCATTAAAAGTAACTGGTTGCAAGACTGCCAAGCGGTGCAGTGTTGCCCTTCTGCAACATTCATTTCCAGGGACATCACTGCAGCACCTCCGCAGTGCGTGCATCTCAGCACCATCACTTTGCCTTCTGCAAAACGGGACTTTGTTGTGCCTTGTAGCACCAAACACAGGACTCTCCCTGTCACAGCTCGTCCTTCACTCTTCCAAGTTGGCCAAGTTTTCCATCCTGGAAAAGAAGCCTTTTGTGATGGGCGAAGCCCACCGCAACCATGTGGGGGGCTCTGTGAGGGGCAGCACTGCAGGGAAATTGCCCTGAGCATATCCTTGGTGGCTCAAATCGGGGGCCAGACAGACACACCCTCCCCAGCTGGAGTTCTTATACTGGTGACAGGACAATGCGAAGCAAATTTTTCTGTTGCAGCTCTGAACTCACTTTATCATCCTTAATCAATCACACTCCAGCTGCTCTGTGAGAAATGGTGCCATGTCTACCACACCTTCCCCCAGGCATCTGGGAAGGGAGATGCAAAGTGGGGGCTGGGGGGCAGCAAGCCCTCCACAGCTGTGGGTGGACTGGGCTCAGCCAGCGGACCCGGGGAGGGGGGGGGAGCTGCAGCTCCCCCCAGTGGGGACCGTCTGTGTAGTAACTCATTCTCAGACAAGGCTTCCTCCTGCTGCTGCTCTGCTTGAGTCACTGCTTGCAGGCAACTTTGGAGCAATAGGCATGCCCAGGGCAAGGATGTGAAGGCAGGCAACTGTTACTCCTTCACCATGCAGAGATTATGATTTGGGGATGGGGGGAACCAAAGGCATTGGGCTGTTAGCAAATGCAGTGCAGGCTAGTTTTCTGGAGGAGCCACATTCAGAACTGGCAGGACTCGGGCAGATGCCAGGGGGCCACCAGGCCTGGCTTAGGATGTTCTGAAGTCAGCAAGGAGAGACATGCTAATCCAGCTGCACCACTTACCCAAACGGGTGAACGATCCCCCCATGGCAACACCTACCCCCCACTCACAAAAAAGGAAAAAACTGGTGCAGACTTCAGATTTCTAAAAACCTTGTGTATGTTTTTAATAGACAAGAAGGTCTAACCAGCCTTGCTTCTGCTTCAGGTCCACTCTCACCGATACACCAGTCAGACTGCTGGGAGAGTGGGTTCCACCTCCCGAGCTTCCCCATCGCCCCTCTGTGCTGGTGCCAGATTTGGCTTGCCAGTTGTGGGTTTTGCTTTCCTGGAAGCCGCAATGCCGCTCCGCCTTTTCTGCTGCAGCTCCAACTGGCACTCGTGTTTGGGGGCGGGCTGGGAACTCAGCACCTCCCATCGTGTGTCCTCCCCAAAAGCATTCACGTCATAGAGATAATCCAGGCTTGTCACTGCGTTGAGGATCTCGGGGACGCTGTAGTCGAAAGACAGGAGCTCATCCGGCAGGTTGAGGGACCGGATGTCGCTGGAGGAGTCCTCGCTGGAGAAGCCGGCGTCGTGCAGAGTGTCGTGCTGGTGCCCGTGGGGACCGCCGCTGCTCAGGTCATCCAGGGACACTTCCGTGTCAGAGTTCGCCGGAGAGCAGTCAAAGAGTTTCATGGCATCTTCCAAAAGGACCTTGTCAGGGAGGCTGAAGGGCTCCTCCGGGTCTTCCAGCAACGCGCTTTCGCTGGTGAGCAGGCACTCCAGGTCTGCACTGTCCCCTGTGCCTGTTGTTACCTCTGTGCCAGGCATACCAAGGCTTTCAGGTGGGACACTGGGGCCCGGAGAGGTCGCTACAAAATCTTGGCTCCCTTCGCTGTCCTTAAATCTGCCATCTTCTGCTGGAAAGTCCTTGAACACTTGGAAGGCCAAATCCGGGCAGGGGTCCAGCTGCCCTTTGGGCTGTTCATAAGCAACGACAACCGGGCTACCAGGCGACTCCTTTGCGGGGGGTCCAGGAATCGTGATTGGCAGCGCATGGTCCCCGCTTGGCACCTGGCCTTCGGCGGAGAGACGGGGCACGTCCGCAAACAGGGAACTGTGGACTGGGTGGCCGATGAGGCTGACACGGTCCATCAGGTTGCCCCCTGCAGGAGCCTCGGTCTTGAAAAAGGGCAGAACAAACGGGGGGTTGCTGGCAACGTGTTGGTACGGGGGGTAAGGAACAGGCTGGACGGGGCCCTTGAGGTACTTCTGGCCATCCAGAAGATACGTGCTTTGTGGGCCTGGCCCGCTGGAGACTTTGTACACCGAAGGCTGGACAAAATTGGCTGTTGCCCACTCGATGCGGTAGATCCTGGGGTCGAAGAAACAGCCACACGGAGCCATGTGGAATCCTGGGAGGAGGAGAGAGGCATGAGCTGCAGAAGGGATTCCGCTGGGGGACTGCAGGTGTGCCAGGCGTGGTCTGCATCCCATCCGGAACGCGGTCCGCTTCGAACAGCAGCAGCCAACCCTTGGCACACCTTCCTTTGCTTGGTGGGGAAGGGACTCTGACTAAGTGCTCCACCGTTGGGGGCGGGGGATGTCCCTGCATGCACTTAAGCAGGTCAAGGGAAAGACAAGTCAAGGGCCCTGAGAGGTTGCTTTCTAGGTGCAAGCTGTTTGAGGCTTTTCTGTGCACAAGCCATTCTCATGCCATGAATGACCCAGTAATAGCCACATCTGAGATGGCAAGTGGGAAAGATCCTGGAACTGCTGTAGCTCACGAGTAGAGTCCTGGCTTGCATTATCAGCAAGATCAATCCATGGCTGAAGCAAGAGCTCCTCCCTCAGCCCAAATGGGTGCAGGGAACCTTACTTAGCATGGGGGCAAATCTAGCCACCTGACACTCGGGGCTTCAAGTTACAAGAAGCTGTCCTTGTGTGCTTGCTTTGCTGCTCTGTATCTTTTGCCCTAGAAAGATGCCTTTCTTATATTAGGGCTCAGTAAGGGAGAGACCCAAGAGTGCCTGGGGGCGCAGCCTGAACTTGAAGGAGCTGTCCATGGTACTTAGCAAATTTTGGAATCAAGTTCAAATAGCTGGAGGAAGATGCTAGTGGAACAAGCAAGGTGCAAGCCAGTCTCAGGCTCACAGCCTTGCCTACCTGAAGGGGTTGTTAGGAGGATTAAAATGGATGTCCATGCTGAAAATACTTTGGAACATTCTGTAATATTCTGGAGTAGAAGTTGATAACAGTATGAATCGAGCTTGATTGCTCACAGTTGGAGAAATGCAGAAGCAATTCCAGATCCAACAGGTCCGATGATAACAGTTAATCTCCTGTAGTCAAGTCTTTAGCTCTGAGAAGAGTGGCAGCATGAAGCTGCAAATCAAAGCTTGGGGACTTTTTTCCAGTTGCCCCCCCCCCCAGATTTCCCCCTGAACTGCAAGCCTCACTCCCCAGCAGCGATACACTGATGCAGTGCAAAGTGTTTCGGGGTTGAGTGAGGGCTTGGACTCTGGATGGTGATGAGGAGACTGTGTGTCCTGGCTAAAGGTGGAGGGAAAATGGAGAGAGCTGGTTTGTGCCCTTGGGTGGTCAGGCATTTCTCTCAAGAGCTGGGGAAAGAAACTCTGGAAAGCTCAAGCTGGTGCTGCTCCCTTTCTCCCCTTCATCCAATGTTGGGTGTCCCCAACATCCCAACTGGTTCTTTGGCACATGTGGCAGCATACAAGTGCACCAAAACTTACAAACTTGCACACGGAGGTTCAGTGGCAAGTGTAGAGGTGCCATTTCCACAACCACGACCCCAGGCAGAGTCCAGAAAAGGCAGGCTGCTGGGCAAGCCATCTCAGCAGGCCCGTTGTAGCCACTGGCCACTTGTCCAGCAAAGAGCTCAGGGGTGATCACGCTGCCTCAAAGGAATCTCTTGGCCCAAAAGGCGGGGCCCTGCATCCCTGCGGGCTTTCATCACGCTGCTTGCGCCACGTGGACACTGGTCAAGAGGCACCTCGGACACACGGGAGCCCACGTCACACCCCCCACCGCCCCTCAGGCTGCTGCCCATGTGCTGTGGGAAAGCCAATCCTGTCCCCAGTTGGGCCCATTCTTCTGCCCCCTGTCCCTCCATGCAGGCCGACCCTCAGCTGCGAACGGGCCATGCGGCGTTACCTGCTGGGGGTGCTGCGAAAAGCTCTTTCTCTTGGTTGGGGGGCTGGTACAAGGCAGGCGTCCCTGCAATGGAAACACAAAGAGAACCCACTCTTGCCAGCCTGTGCTGAGCATGTCCTGGTGGAGGACAGCCCTTGCCCCAGCCTCCTTCGCCAGGCGTCTCCCCCGCGTGCCCTTGCCACTTTGACCGCCACAGATAATACATTTGCCGGCCACCTTGGATCCATGAAAGTGTTTGCCAGGCTGCCGTGGCCTTCCCAAGACTTTCGCTGCTCGGTGAAAGGGCCCCCGGACAGAGGAAGGCTGCTTGTTGGAACATCTCAATGACTGTCTTCTGTGTTTCCTTGCCAGTGGCTGCCTGCGCGCTGCTGTGAGGAGACAGCCCTGGGTTCCAATCCTGTCCACAGGAGACATCCCTGGAAGGCACGCCCCTTTCTCAGGCCACTCCTTTTTTCTGGTTGGGAGCAAGAGGGGTGGCAGGCAGGGGGAAGTCCTCCCACGGGGTACCAACTGCATCTCAGGTGCGGGTTCAGGTTTGAGTGGTGAGGAATGTCTCAGTGAGCCTGGGGAGCAGGTTTGGCTCAAGGGGTTGGGATGGAGGCCAAGTGATCAGCCAGCGCCTCACCTCACCAGGCAGATCCTGGGAATGGGCTGGACATACAGCTGTGGGAGGGACTGCAGGGGACAAGGAACTCCTTGACGCAGGCCGACCACCCTCTTTGAGCCGAATCCCTGGCATGGTGCCCACAGAGGTGAGAGACCCAACTGGATGAGCAGCATGCCAAGAGGATGCCAGTCGGCAGGCCCACAGGGAGCCCCTCCCACAGGATGGGGGCTCAGGTGCCAAACTGCAAGGAGAGCTCCTGGAAGTAATCACTAGATTGGGTGCAACAAAGCACTCTGGGCATGCTCAGAGATTTGGTCTGGGTGATTTGTACTAGAGGCAATAAAGAACAGCTGCAAAGAAAACAGTCTGTGGCTGGTATTTGTTTGAAGGAGAAAGCACGGCCCCCACATTTCCTGCTTCTGTGCAGTTTTTCTCCCTTCCAGGAAGATGGAATGTGTCCCTCCAGGTTCTGGGACTCGTGGCAAGAGCTTCAAGCTATGACGGGGGGTGATCCTGAGTGCCTGGCCCGCCCACTGCAAGAGTGCAGCTCCAGAGGCAGCTTCACAATCACATCCAGCCCTCGGCATGGAAGAGGTCCAACGCCCTTCGCTCTTTTGTGTTCTCTGCATTTGTGCATGATGGTGCAAGGTGTTTTCAAACAGCTCAGTGGCTGGCACAATGCACCGTGTGGAATTCCCTCTGCTCTTGTTTGAAGAGGAGCGAAAGAACAGAACATTGTCCCATTGGCATCATTCCATGGGAGGAAAGCCTCTCGAAAGCACTCCGTGCACAAGGTGGAAAAGGGTCCTGACTGGACACCCAGCTTGTCTCTCATGAGAAGGGAAGGGAGGTGGGCAGAAATGGAGCACCTGCAGTCAAAGGATGGGCCCAACTCACCCACCCTCCCTTGCAGCAGGGACCAGGAAGCTGAAGTGGGAGGATGTGGCGTGGACACGTGTGTGCCATTTCATACAACCGGGAGTTGCAGTGGGAAGCACAGAAGCAAGGTGGCAAACTCCGGCCCCGACCTGGTGGACTTTCCCTGCAGTGGGGGACAACTTCAGCTGCAGCACAGTTGTGAGCAGCTGCACCCCGAGGGATCATTTCAGGCTAATGCCAAAGGAAACCCTCGACCGGCTTCTGTGCTGTCCTACCTACGGAGGCAAGGTTCTCTGGAAGGACGAAAGCTGAGAAGGGTAGATTTGGCTGGCCCTCCGGTCGTTCTAAAGGCCTGGTGGGGTATGTCTCATGCTGTGGGTAAAAGATTTTGGGTTGCTGCATAGTCCCTCTGTGGCACTGAAGTGCAGTCTGCCCATGTGGCGGACGCCCTTTGTGGGAAAGGGTGGGGGAGGTGTATCCATGGGGATTGACTCCCGGAGCCGTTGCCATGGGGCCAAAGCATTCTGTTGTGCTGGTTACTTGGGAATGCGTTCTGGCTCAGCACACAGAAGTTCTGAGAACCTGGCAGAGGCGCCACAGAGGGCGGGAGGTGTGGTACCTGATGCGTGCTGAGGCGCAGGGCTGTGCACAGGGATCCTGGTGCTGCCCGCTTCCTGCTCGACTCCCCTGTGCCATCTGAGCCCACAGCAGTCCCCAGGGTACGGGGACCATGGCAGGCGGCCTTCCCCAGGATTGATGCAACAGCCCCATTGCAGAGCAAAGTCCCCTCTTGCTGTAAGGCCAAGTGTTAGGAGCACTAAAGGCCCGTTTGCGAGGCCCGAGACCTGCTCCTGGCCGGGCAGGGATAAAACCCGCTAGAATGGCTGGGGAGACAGATGAAGCCCCTGAGGGCATTTTCTCTGTGGGGTACTCTGCAGGCAGCTCAAAATCGGCCTCTCCACCCCCTGGTGCAAAACAGCACCCTGGAGGGGGGGCACACACAGGTGGGGGTGAGTGTGTTACTGGATTCATCCAGGCAACAGCCAGAGCAAGCCCAGGGGGACCCCAGACCCCAAGTCAAAAGGAGCCTGAGACAAGACTTAGAGCCAAAAAGTTTTATTCTAGTGCACTTTAGAATAAACAGAGACAGAGAGGCTTCCCAAACCAGAGTCTCAAAGTACCGAAAACCAACATTATATACCCTATGTCACAGGTATGATGTCCAGAAACATGCTAGATACATTCATATATTGTTAATTGGCACCTTTTGTTATTTCTTTGAAGGAATCCTTTATCTTCCCAAGGACTTCCTCAACATACGTCCACTCATAATCTTGCCACCATTCACACCAGCCTTGTGTGCTGTAATTCATAATGCATCTTGCAACTTGCACTGAGATTCCGAGTGGTTCCAGGCACCATGGCTTCTCCGCATTTGCCTCTCCTTTGAGATTCCTCTGCCTTGTCACAGGAGTTCACATGGGGTCACCGCTCCTCCTCTCTCCCCTCCCTCCTGGACAGGAAAAGCAACATGGCTGCCATGCTTTCGCTACGTGCCCTTCCATAGGCTTGCTTCTACTGGGGATTTTGGGGGTGCTGAAATTGGGAACAAGCATGTCAGACTGGGCCCTGGGAGACTCAGGTTCTAGTCGCCACTTGCCCAGGACAGGTGAGGGTAACATGGAGTGGAAGCCACTTGAGAGTCCTCGTGAGAGATAAAAGGACAAGATAAAAATGCAATGCAACAATAAATAATCATATGGAAATGGATGCAAAGGATCTAATCTAAGAGAGAGGCAACGTCACAAACAGTGGGGTCAGCAGTGCCGGTGTTGTGAATGAAGGTTTGTCTGCCATTTCAGCCCTGCCCTTTGGCCCTTGGGATGTGGGAAGTTCAGCACGCCCCGACGTCTGTTCCCTGCCCAGCCTCCCTCGCACGACTGCTGGGAGCAGGAAATGGAAGAGGGACCACATAAAATGCCACCAGGGGTTCTTTGCAAGCCAGCTGCAATCTAAGGACATCAGGGATGGAGCCAACATGAAACCATGTTCCATGGCGACTCTTCAAAGTATGTTGAGGCCTGTACGTCTTTTCTGTATCAGTTAAGCAGCTCCAGATTCCAACCAGGCTCAGGCTCTGCTTGCTACATTTTCAACAGCACAGATCCTATCAAGGGGACCTTTTCCACTAAGTATCTGTTTAAAGAAATAAGACACCAAGCAACATGCCCACAAAAAAGCCTCATGGCGCAATGAGCTCCTTACTCCCGCTTTGGAGCAGGGAAGATGCACTGACTTGAGCAAACCTGTCAGGGTGGGCAAGGGATGGGGAGTCCCCCAAAAATTCAGAATCCTTCCAGAGAAGGAGCAAAGGCGAGGCATTTGAGTCCCCTCCCCGCCCCCATGCTGTGCTTTGTTTTCTTTCTCTCTCTCTCGCTGCTCTCCTTTCTAGGGGAGACAATTACGTGTGCACTCCCCTCCATGTGCAGAGGCATGTCTGTGGAGCCCAAACCTGATCTGCCCACGTTTGCTTTGTCCTCTGGCTGCATGTCTGCAGTTGGAGGGGGAAAGGCAGGTTTGCTCCTCTGGGACCTGGAGGGAGCCTCCAAGGCAGGCCTTGTGCACCCCTTCCTCTGCCCTTGCACAGGAGGGAATCCAGCTCTCTCAGCCCCTGTGGTGTCTTGCAGGGAGCCCAGGATTCCAGCCACCAAAGACCAGGAAAGCACCAATGGTCAGTTTTAATGTGTTCCAAAACAACTCTGAACAAACGAGTTGTCCATTTTGCGTGTTTGCCTTTATGAAAAACTAGAATCACCCCATAGCCTGCCAATGCACACATGTGCCACAAAATAGCTGTAGTTACCAGCAATCTAGAAAAATTTTCTGAAACAAAATTGCTGCTCTGTTCAGACACTGCTGTGCAAACTGGAATGAAGCAGCACACTTCCAAAAGGACCCCACCCCTCACCCAAAAACCCCACTTTGGAGCATTGCATTTTGAGAAACTTGGCATAGAGAGGGTCCCTGGAGAGCACAGATGTAGGGCAACCATATTTTAAAGGTGAGCTTTTGCATGCGTGTGTTTGCGATGTGTCATAAGATCCAGGCTTGAGGAGCAGAACAGACTTTGGGTGGGTGAAAATCTGCAAAGCAGAGGCAGCCAAGTGGTGCTGCCTCGTCCTGTCCCATAAATATCTGCATTGATTAAATACTTCAGTGCCAGGGTCAGTGCAGAATTGCCCTGGTGAAGCCAGCGGGGGCTGGCACATCTATGGCTTCTGGAGCGAGAGGTATGGCAACGTCACGGGGCTGCTTGCACAGGGCCAGTGCACTATCTGGGGCTGGGTGCCTGGCGCACGGAACAGGACGTCGAAGTAGATGACCAGCGTGATGCAGTGCTGCACACTGATTGCAATGAAGATGTGCCTGTGGGGAGAACAGAACACATGGCTGGGTGCAGCGTGAGTGGCATTGTGCGAGACAGAAATGCCCACCACTGTCGCAAGAGTGGCAACAAAAACTTTAAGGTGTTTCTTCAGGTTATACATTTGATTTGTTTTAAATTTGGTTTTAAGTTTTGTACTGTAAACTTTTTGTGATGTTTTAATATTATGTGTCTTTTCAGATTCGGAGAATCCTTTCTGGACTAGTAGGCAGTATATAAATTCAAAAATTAAAAAAAATAATTAAATTCTGCAATATCCTTCTTGTGAACTGGCCAGAGAGCTTTGGCGATTGGGTGGTATAAAAATTAAATAACAACAACAACATCATGGCCAGAGTTGGCTTCTCTCCATGTCTCCTTCCTCCAGTTCTGAGTTCACATCATTCTGAACTCAGTGAAGGGTTCCTTTTTTATTTTTCATGCATGCATTCATTCATTCATTCATTCATTCATATCCTGCCTTTTTTCCATCCATGGAACTTGAGGCAGCTTCCATAATCCTCTCTGTCCCCTTCCTTTTCATCCGCACAACAACCCTGCAAGGTGGGTGGGACTGAGAGGCACCAAGGCTGCCCAGTGCTCCTCCTTGGAGTCCCCCAGTGAGTGGGGACTGGGACCCCAACCTCCCAAGTCCCAGTCCAGTTTTCTAACCTCCGCACCACACCAGCTCTTCACGCCTGAAGAGTCTTTCAAATCTTAATTTCCAATGGCCCCAAGTCTGCAAATTTTGCATACAGCTTTTTCCAAACAGCTCTTGCCGTACACATGGGTTTTTACACAGTATTGCCTAATTATTTGGTAAGCAATGTTCCAAATTGAGCACATTTTTGAGATGGTATGCATGTTTGCCATTTTTGTCCTTCCTCCCAGACAGCCATCTGTGTAGGGCACTGCTTTGTCAGGAGATGTCCCCTGCAAAATTTGGACACATAAGATTTTTGAGGGGGGGCTCAGCTCACGCGGCATTTTGGGAATGGAAAATCAGGCACGTTTGTGTTAAAATGTGGGCTGAACATCCTGCTCCCCCGTGCCTGAGCCCCACGCACTCTCCTCCTCAAGGATCCAGCCTCTGCACTGGCTGCGACAGAGGGAGGAACTCCAGTGCGAAGCTTGCTTGGGCCCACCTGAATCCTCTGCTTGTCCCGGGGCCTGTGGAGCCATCCCCAGCAGCAGGCCTCCACCCTCATCTTGGCAGGAAAAAGGAAAGGGCTGGCACATTGGACACCTGGGAGAATCCTCCCTCTTGCTTGTGGCCCGGTAAATTCTGACTTGTAGGTTAAATGGAAGAAGATCTGGTCTTTGTTTGGGCAAGGACGGCTAAAATGGGTGCTGGGGTGCAGTCTGTGCATCCTCTGCCGTGTGCTGCTTGGCCTTCCCTCCCATTCTATCCCCTGCTTTGAAAAGCCGCCCTTCGCTGCTCCTGCTTGTGCTCTAAATCGCACACTTCACACTGCTCCCTCCCAGGCATCCTGCAGCTCACCTCCTCTGCTTTGTCTCGTTGTTGGATTGGACTGGCAGCTGCTGGCCCCCTCAAGCTCCCACCTCATTTCTGCCCATTCTGGGGCCCCGTTGGAGCATAAAGGTGCTGTCCATGGTGTTGAAGTGTATCCCCAACACAGGATTGAGAACCTTCAGCCTACAATCTGGAGTGGATGTGTTGCCCCCTGTCATGGCAGCCAGCAGACTCCGCTAGGACAGCCCCTGCAACATCAGGCCAGCGAGGGGGCAAAGCCAGGCCTTTGGGCACCCTCAAAGTCTCCACTCTCTCCCCTCTGACCATCAGTTGTTCGGAAGTTTCCCAGCTTTGGTGCATTCCTGCCTCCCGCTCTCTGAATGCTGACTTCCTGGGAAAGAGGTTCCACATCCCTCTCGGAACTGCTAGCCCTTCTTACAGCAATGCAAACCTTGAACCAGCATTTCCATGAAACCCCTCTCTCTCTCTCTCTCTCTCTCTCTCTCTCTCTCTCTCTCTCTCTCTCTCTCTCACACACACACACACACACACACACTCTCTCTCTCTCTCTCTCTCTCTCTCTCTCTCTCTCTCTCTCTCTCTCATTTTTTCTTACCACAGACTGTGAAAGTAGGTGAAGTTGATCTTCTGGCAGAATCCACATAGAAGCTTGTCCACCAGCCAGCAGCTGATAGCAATGCCCCACAATATTGCCATGCTCACAGCCAAATGATGCACCCGTGGATTGTTACAGCTGAGGAAGAGGCCAAGAGTAAACTCAGAAGAGAACAGCTGCTGTTTTCCTGAATGAGTTCCTGTTCTGGGTTGTCCTTCCCAGCCTCTGCACCCAGATTGTGCCTACGCCAGAGCAGGATCCCTGTGTGTGTGTGTGGGGTGGGTGCTTTCCTTGGACCCTTCCAGAGAGCATGCACTGATACCCGCCACTGACCCATCCAGAACTTCCACTGAGATAGAAAAAGAACTCTGAGGAGGGGCGATGCCTTGGTCTGCTCCCAGGCCACCCAAAAAGTGTGGCTCCTCTCCTGAATCTCTGTTAGTGCTGCGGAAACCGCCACACCTGTCTGGGAGGCCGCAAGCCTGGAGCAAGTCAATGGCTCCCTCGCCCAGCTGCATGGGCTCAGACTAGCGATGTCTGGGGGGCTAAGCGGCTCTCGTGTGGACAGGGATCCTCATCCGTCACAGTGCTTCTTCTGAGCTTAACAGGAGTTCTCCACCCCAAAAACAGGCTTGCCACCGTGCTGGGAACGCCTCGCATTCCACTGCCCTCGCTTTGCCAGCCAGCCATGCTCCAGGCAAGGGGCTGCTTGTCCTTTTCCGCCAGAGCACAAGCCCAGAGCAGCCGCCCCTCCTCCACCAGCTCACCACTCATGCACAAAGATGTCCCAGACACCTGTGGTGCCTGGAGGAGCTCAACAGCCGGCGGGGGTGAATGAAGCCGCACTCTTACCCTCGGAGCTCCAGGTACGTCATGTAGAAGAGGTGCAGAGCAATGCAGTTCAGCAAATATGCGTTGAAAACTGGTTTAACGAAGGACAAGAAGGTGCACAGAATGGTCATGACGGCCAGCAGCCACAGGAATTGCTCCCTACAGGTGGTGATGGGGAATGAGCAGAGTTCTCTTTACTTATTTATTTGAGTTCTACCCTGCCTGCCTCCTTCCAAGGAACCCTGCGAGGTAAGGCTGGGCAAGTCAGTGACTGGCCCAGAGTCACCCAGCTGGCTGCTGGGCTGAGCAAGGGCTAGAGCTCGGATCCCTGAGCCCCATCTGGCGCCAGGGGTCAGACTAGATGGCCCGGGAGATCCCTTCTGACTCGCTCTGTTTCTATGTTTCTGTGCTTTTAACCAGGACACCACTCAGGCTGCCTTTCAAAGACACTTTTCAAAGCAGTGCGGCTTCCAGAAATGGGGCAGCACAGGACAGAGAGACAACTTTGGAGTCTGGCCTCGGCAGACATTGTTGCAGGTGGGCCAAACCGGGGCTCAGTTCCTTTGTGTCAGCCCAGTGGGACAATTGGTGGCCGGTCCTGGGCCATGGCAAGGGGGTCAGAGTGAAACAACAGGAGGGCCAGATTTGCGCTCACCAGCGCTGCCCTACAGGATTACAGATATCGTGCAATGTTGAAAGCGGGCACCTTGAAGGAATGAAGAGCAGGGCCTGTCGAAGGGAAACTGCTGGTAGATCTGGATACTTTCCCCCCTTTCAGTCAAGCAGCTTCATCAGGTTTTCAGTACCACATTAGAAACCTGTGAAACCTGCTTGGCCAGGGGATCAAAGGATGTTATGGAGGACCCTCCTCTCCCAGCCTGGGAACAAGGCAAAGTAGGCACTCCGCTGTTCCAGCCCCTGGGATTTCCCAAAGCGACCGATGCACCCCACCCCCCGCCCCTCTACCAACCTGGAGAAATCTCCCCTAGAGAGAAGGTGGCAATGCGTGTGCACACGCGTCTGCTTCAGTCCTCCTCTGGCCCCCGGGGGCACTTGTGACCACCCCTCTGCACGGCCATCCGCCTGGGTGCATCTCCCCCTCTCCCCCTCTCTCTCCAGAGCATCTCCCTCTGCCTCTGCCAGCCTGTCACTTGCACGGCTCTCGATCCCTGATGTCCCTTCCTGCCTTGTGCATCGGCCTCTCCATGTGTCCGCCCTGGATTTTGGCCCCAGAGGCCTCCCTTCCACCTGCCCCCCCAACAAGAAGCGGCTCTGCCGGCTCCCACCTGTTCTTGATAAATCCAGGGAAGTAGCGGGGCGGGAACCAGCAGCCGTAGCACACGCTCAGCCCCCACAGGATGGAGAGCTCGTCCAGCAGCTGGCCCACGTAGCTGAGCGTCATGTGGAAATAGATGGAGAACAGGCCTGCCGCGGAAGAGGAACATGGGCTGAGCGGGCGCCAGCAGACCCTGCCCTGCGTCCATGGCCTAAAGTTCAGGCTCCAACCCTGAGTGCAGACACAGTGCAACCAACACTGGAGCAAGGGTTCCTCTGGTCATCGGTCTGCACAGATCCCTTGCTCACCACTTTTCGTCCTAAGAGTCCCTGCCCCTCCACAAAGCAGTTTATAATTATTCCAGTGAAAGACAAGAAGGTCTCTGGGCATGTGCAAAGCACTTTCCCCACATGACATCCCTCCTCACCCACTGCAAGGACCTCACTTGCACCCAGAGTTTGGGGCAAGGGCTTCCCACCCTTGGCACCCACTGGCACAAATGCTACAATGGAAGGTCCTAGACCTCACCAAGGCCAGCATGCCAAAGGTGTGCGAGGGCTACAGTGGCCACCTCACTGCCAGGGGGAGGCCCCCTGTGGCAGTCTCCCTAGTAAGCGGTCCTCCAGACATGTCTGACTACAACTCCCATCATCCAGCTTGCCATGCTAGGTACAGATGTTGGAAGCAGCAGCCCATGTGTCTTGGCTGCCCATGCCAACTGGGTTGGCAACAGCTCTTTCTGGGCTTGTTTTTTCCCTTCCAATACACATTCCAACCCTTGGGATGAAAGTGGTCCGAGATGCACTTCTGACAGTGTTTCAGCATGCGCTGCAGAGAGGGGCAGGGCTGGTTGTTTTGTATAGGGTTTCCCCATGTCTCTAATCTCCTTAAATCTCCTTGAATTTTACCCCATCAAAGCCTGTCCGTGGAGGTATCTTTGGAAGGAAAGCCAACAGCATCTTCTGTAGGGGCTGAACTTGCCTCTATCCCATCACGGAAATGCTTTCACACTCATCCCTGTCAAGGCCAGACCATCCTTCCAGTGTCCTTGATGCACCTGAAGGGCAGGAGCCGACCATGCTGGAATTTGGGGGAGGCCGCACACCCGAAGAGACACAAAAAGCCTGCCAATTCCCCCTCAACCTACCAATGAGCATCTGCATAACAGAGAAACATCGGAGAGGCTCTGGACGGTAATTCACATAGTCGACGTTCAGCTTCAGTATCACAGGGGACAGGATGAAAAATATAATGCTGCTGTACTGGGAAACAACAGAGAACAAGAGAGGTGCTGGCACCAAGGTGCAGCATAACCGTGCGGCGTAATTATCAGCAGGGCTGCTCAGTGGAGTTCGCGTCGGGAAGGCTCAGGCTTGAAAATGCTCGCTTTTAGCCATCGCTTTCTGGAGACACCCTTTCAGGTACAGTGGTATCTTGGCTCGCAAACTTAATCCGTTCCAGGACTCCAGTCGCAACCCAATGTGGTCGTGAGCCAAGTCAAATTTCCCCATTAGGTTCAATGTAAATGAGGTTAATCCATTCTGCAACTACTTTTTTTTAATCAGAAAAATGTGAAGAAGTCCAAACATGTCAAACGGATGTTGGAAATGCAAACATAAACTGGGTACCTTTTATCATATGTGGTGGACCTATGATAAGGCAAAAAAAAATACTGGGCTAAAATACACAAATGGCTTGAGGGAATGTTAGAAAAACGTCTAATATTTAAACCTGAAGTTTTCTTATTAGGCATTGTACCTGATGATGTTGGTAATCAAGCAATGTATTTGACTCTACATGTAACTACTGTGGCGAGGATCGCATTTGCCCAACACTGGAAGAGTGAAGAGCCACCTACCGACGAACTGATTCTAAAAACGATCTTGGACTGTGTGGAAATGGACAGATTGACTTTGTCTCTGAAGCAGAAAGAAGATACAGACTTCTATCAAACCTGGGACTCCTTTTACTATTGGCTAGAGAAACGGGGCTAAGCATAGACTTAAATATGTTTATGGATTACTATAAAAAGTATGGGGGGATGACCCAGACGCATTTGATGATTGATGATTTTTAGTTGTTGTTTTTTTTGGTTTGGTACTTATTAAGAATAAACTTATTCAAAAAAAATGTGAAGAAGAAAACTGTGAAGAAGCAAAGTAACAAAGAACAACAAAGATCGTGGCCATCTGCCCTCCCTGCACCAGCAGCACGACCGTGATTGCAACCACGCCCGCAATTGCACCTGTCTAGCATGCTCGGGGGAGATGGGCAACATCGCAGGCATGCTTGGCGGGGGGAGACAGGTGAAATTGTGCTTGTGGCTGGGGGGAGACGGGCGCGATCGCAGTTGCACTCATGCAGGAAAGACAGGCGCGATCTTGGCCATCTCCCCCCGCGCCCCACAGCACAATTGCAGCCATCTCCCCCCCCCCCGCCCCCGAGCACAACCACAATTGTTGGGGGCGGGGGGAAGAAGGCTGTGATTGCAGTAGCCACCCAATGCGGAGTTTGCAACCTGAGTCAAAATTTTTATGAAATGTTTGTTTGCCACCCAATTTGGTCATGAACCAAGGCATTTGTGAGCTGAGCTACCACTGTAAATGAAAGCGCCTGGCAAGATAAAGTCCAAAATCTTAGCAAGAAGTGATTTTGCTAGAATTGTCATTACTAAAGTTTAAGCACTGTTTCCTGCTGCAAAGGCCTCAGTGCCATCTGGCTGCTTCTGAGGGCCTTCTGGTTTTATCTAGGGGTCCACAGCATTCTTCAGCATCCTCCAAACCTCGGTGCTCAGACTCTGACTGCGGAGACCCTGCCCTGGCCCTCTTGTAGCTGGCGACCACATCACAAGCGACCAGCCTGCGCGGGTGAGATTCCAGCCTCTTGCATGCAAGGATGGTGCCAGGCATCTGAGAGATCCCAGGCATGGGCCCATAAGACAAATAATTAAGCATTAGCATAAAAACCACAAGCTGGTACCCACGCCACGGTCTCTGTGTGCACCCTTAAAAGACCTTCTGTCCCTTATTTGTAAAAGGAGACTTCTAGGCAAGAGGGAGGATGACACACGATTTCAGAAAAATCCTCCGGCAGGAAGATGAAGGGCCCCGAAGTGGGAGAGGAAGTCAGGGCCCAAAGGCCCTTTAATCCAGGGACGTTCTCTCTTTCAGCACATGCCCCTGCAGAACCAGGCTGGTGGGGCAGAGGCTGGGGCTCCCAGTGGGTTTCCTCCCATCCCCACTGCAGCTGGCCAGTCCTCCAGAACTGAGGGCGGAGTATGGCAGGCGGCTGAACCCGGAGGCATGGACGGCACCGGAGTTTTACAGCTAGTTTCGCTCTTCTTTGATCCCAAGACCTGCCGCTGGCAGGACACCAGTTGGCGGGAACGGGGCTGAACTGGTAAGTCTACTTCAGTGCTGCGCCATGGGGGCAATCCCGCCTCACCGAGCCAGGAGGGGAACACTGCCCCCACGCCTCGCAGTATTTCCCATTATCTCCTGCCCTCCAGGTCCCAAACCAGCTCTGGAATTTGCACGACCCGAAGTAGCCATGCCTCAGTTGCACCAGTCGGCAAGGACATGGTGGTGCAAGGAATCTGCACAGGATTCAGATTCCTAGCAAATCTGGTGTGGTTCCCGAGGAGGCTGTCCTTTTCTCCCAAGCTGTGCAGATTCCACGGATTTGCAGACATTTTTAAAAACCATTTTTTTGCTGGTGGAGAGGGGACTCTCTGCCTCAGGAAGTGATGACTAAGGGAGAGTGTTCCTCTGGGCATGTGCAGAGTACTCAATTTTAGTGAAAGACTAGTCTGAACAAGAACTTCCTCCTAACCCATCCTCAAGTCTTGACTTGTTATTTCTAACAACCGCTACTGTTTGCCAACATCAGGGAGTTTTAGAAGAAAACAGTGCCTCTGACCTTGTGCAGAGTTCCCTCACTGACTGCAATCTGGGCTTAAGCTGAATCAGTGAAATCTGCCCCAGATTCTGAGACAACACCAGCATTCTGCCCCATGCAACTCTTCCCCATCAGGTCCCACTGAGTTCCATGGGGTTTCTTCCCAAAAAGGTGTTCAAGCCCTCTAAATCTTCATTTTTATTGGTTCAGTCATGCTGAAAAGCGTTTCTTTAGGCCTGAAAGGGGCTTGGATGCCTGGACTCCACAGGAGCCCATGTTGCACCTCTGATCTGGTGGGAGGCAGAGCTGGCGGGGAACTGTAGAGCTCAGGTCTCCAAAGCGCTGCCCAGTTCCCTCTTCCTCCTGAATGTCTTGCTCTGATTTCTTAAGATTTTTTAAAAACATGGAGTTATTATTTTTCATTGGAAGCTGGTGCACCTCCAACTAAGGCACCATTTTTATTTGTTGTGCTTCTATCCCTACTTTCTCCCATGGCGACCTCAAAGGCTGGATGCGGCCCCAGGGGTCTCCCCTCCCTGCTCAGGCCAACCCTGGAGCATCTTTGCTTCAACTTTACTGCAGCCCCGAAGGGCGGACCCACGCTTGAGAGCGCAGCTCCTTTCCTTGGGGCAGGAGAGGCTCAGCAGATCGCCAAGCCTCTCCCCATGGAAGCCATTTTGTGAGAGCACCCACGGCACCCTCTCAGTACCCCAGATGTGCCCCAAGCCCAGAACAACTGGGGGCCCGAGGCATGGCACCGCCACCTCTTCATGATGCTTTGGGTGCACAAAAGCGTTTCCCCTGCTACACTATCTCTTGTTTGCAGAATGGCTGGCGTGGCTTATTGATTCTGGTGGCCACGAGCCAAATTTTGTCACTACCAAACAGGGTAAGCAGCTTTACCGTATTGTAATATTCAGCAATGTTCTCCGAATGCTCAAAGTTCCTTTCGCACCAGTCCACCTCAGCACTCTGGTATGCAAATATACTTGGCATCCTGGCGACACTTTCCCCACCAAAGCTGCAAAAACGCAGAGAGAGAAATGGTCTTTTAAGGCTTTTGGCATTTCTATGAGAACACATGAGGCAAACCTGCCTATCAGGATTTTCCACATCTTTTGCAGTGCGATGCAATACACACTCTTGTGCCAGGTTCTCTCACAGCTGGCCAGTCTGCCTGAAGTATGCGGATTGCACACTGCCAAGGAGGTCTGTGTTGACCGAAAGCCTGCCAGTTCCTTGGCCAGCCAAAGCAGTCTTGGGAAACCCTCTGTGTCCCTGAGGGGAACATGGGCTGGGACACATGGTAGGCAAGCATCAAGTGGCCACCATGCCAAAATGAAGCCACCGTCAAAAGAAAGGAAGGTCTCGCCTGGCACCAAAATCTAGCGGGTCACCCCTCTCCTCCCAAAGAAAACCAGTTCTGGGAGGGTGAACCAGTTCGGCACCCACAGGAAGTTATGGGCTGGGTGAAAAAGGAATATAGAAAATGGGCGATCCTTGGGAAGGAAGTGGGATCCTGCTGGAGGGTTTGGCTGACTGGCTCCCTAGAAAGGAGGTTAGGAGAACCAGATCAGCCTTCTCTGGAAATGCAGACAAGCTTTTTCTGTGCTGCAGGGTGAAAAAATAGCTGTAACTCAGAGAGCAGCCAGCCAGGGAGTGGTTGCTCACCTCCCATTCAAGGTTGAGCCATGCGCCTTTTCTGAGAGCCAAGAGTTCAAGAGCAAATTTAGATTACAGTTGATAAACTGATTGAGATCTGCGCTGTGAACTTTCCTCTGAGTTGTTTGGAAACAGCCAGGAAGCCAGTGGTGTCAGGTTGCACACTGAACACAAGGGGTGTGTGTGGACTGTCACTGTAAGGTGGGCTGTTGTTGAAATGCAAGTGATCAGCTGTGCCAACAAAGCATGGCTTGGTAGCCATGAGCGACCCTGAAAAGAACCCATGGTTCGTGGCTGTGGGTTGTTCTCCATGGTTTCTTACCTTGGCCGGCCTGACAGCACAATAACTTGCTTTTCGGTGATAACCCATGGTTCAACAAACCCCACACCAAACCCTTGAGGTGAGGTTCTCATGTTATCTGAACAGGAATGGTTCGTCCATGGCCCACCTGCCATGTTGCCCACTTTGGACAATACAGCAAGCCAGCCCTTGCTTATGAAGTTGCGGCCTGTTCTGTTGTGTGAACCCAGTTGGCAAGAGCTGCTTGGCAATGGGACTGGGAGCCTTCTGTCGCCTGAGGAACCAAAGTGGGGACCGAGCATGTGCCTGTTGGTGTCTCCCTCCCAGAGCATCTCAGTAGGTAGGCAAGGTGTGTGTTTTCTTTTGTGGTGCCACCTCAGTGTCACCGCAGCTTTCCAGAGCAAAGCCTGAGCCTTTCCCTTTGAACAGGAGAAAGCTTTTCCCTTCCTTCTTGCTGAGCACATGGAACATTTGCCTGCCTTTTTGGTCCCCGGCACACATAAGGGAATGGAAGAGGCTGCCACGGATGCCCCTCAAGATGCCTAATCGGCCGCTCCGGCATCAGTGTGTCGCAATGATGGCCTTTAGGCTGCATTTTATTCTGCAAAATCATTTGTTTCATGCCTAATTCTAATTCAGTCCATTGGTTGGGGAGCTGTGCAGGTGCTTTTTGTGGGTTTTCATTGCTCTGGGTATATCCAGATCCGCCGCTAGCTCATTGCTAGAAGGCTACATGCATTTCAGGTGCATTCAGTGCTCTGGATATCTACAAATCCAACCATGCATATTTTCTCATGGGGTGTTAGAGAAAAGGGGAGCCACTTTGGGGACTGCTGCTTATGGAGAAGTCGAACAAGGTCTGTCTGGACCTGCAAACTGTAAAGTATGAGGAAGAATGAGGAGGAAACGGGAAGCCATAGGAGATGCACTCCAGATCTGTCACAGTCTGGGTAAACCTCCATCTCCCCAAACATCTGAGGGCTCTCTTGAGCCAGGCAGAAGACTGCAGGGATCCCAAGGCAGCATCTCACTCATCCTCTTGCATGGGCATACAATATCTGTACGTGCACAGAGTAACAGTCATTCTTATTCAAAGTAATTCAATAATAATAATAATGGTACTACTACTAGTAGTGGTATTCTTGCAGTAGAGCAGCAGCACTACCTGGTGGCTGGCAGCTTCTAAAAGAGGAGTGACAAAAGAAAGGAAAGACAGAGCGACCCTACAAAATTTAGGCACAGCTCTCAGCCCTGCCAAAGAACTGCAGCACACCCTTGAGACCACTCAGGGCAAGAGGTATAGCTTCTTCAGCTTCAAGAATTGTGGGACAAATCAGCTCTCCAGCTCTCTTTCCAGGCCAGCCCCCTAAGCATGGGCAGAGTGCCACAGGGAGAAAGTCCCTGCAGGACTGAAGATGGGGCTAGGCCCCCAGCTGAACAGGGCTGTGTATCTCCATCTACCTTTTCTTCCTGCCTTCTCCCTTTCACCCAAATCTGATCCTGCCCCTGCAACAGGCAGAGGCAATTCTCCAAAGCCACCGCTACTTGGGCCGCTTCCTGCCACCATTTTCTCCCTCTCTTTCCCTACCTGCAGCTTCTCCTGTCCTCCACGGAGCACTGTCCGAAGAGCTGTGAGGGTGTCGTGGGGGAAAAGCAGGCTCCTCCGCAACTGACCAGTCACCTTCTCTCGGGAAGCGAGGTCAAAGGGGCTGCTGGGAACCAGGAGCTGCAGTCCAGACCCAACCACACTCCTTGGCTGCGTGTCCATCAGGCACCTGCATGTGCTCTGGAGCAGCATTTAAATACATCCCCACGAGGAGGCAAGCAGGGAGGGGTGTGTGCACAGGGCTTAATGCCGTGGGGAGGTGGCACAGCCTGGGCGGGTCACGGAACGGCTCCCACAGTCAAGTCACCCAGCCGGTTATCTCCTGCTCTGAGACAGTCATCTCTGCCACGCCCTCCTTTTCCTCAAAAGTAAATCCATTGGCACCTGCTCCTGCGTATTTCTCTCATCCCCATTCAAGTAAAGAATTGCGCCCACAGAAAGTGAGACTGTGCTGAGCAATGCTGGATGCTGAGCTGGGCTGGGACTTGGTGCCACAGGACACACCCTCCCCTGCTGCCAAATGCAAAACCTCACAAGAGCACAAAGCTGCGCGCACTTTGTTAGATGGACCCTGAAGTTGTCTGTGTGCACCATGCAGACCTGGCCTCCTACAGACACCCCAAGCTGTAAAGTGGGATGCTTAGACAGGCATGTGCTTTTGGGGTGAGGAGAAGCCTTGAGCAGGAAGAGCCGAGAGGGGATGGCCGGAGAGGGAGCCCCTCTGGGTAACAAGCCAGTTAATGTGTGTGGGGGGGGGGGATCAGGCCCAACTGAGGTATGTGAGGGGGTGCCACATGAAGTTGGTAGGGACCTGTTCTCCCCTGCAAAGGAAAGCAGGACACACTCCAATGGAGCCAAGTTCAGGCAACCCAGGTTCCATTTGGATGCCAGGAAGCACTTCCTGACAGTCGGGACCCCGAGGGTGTGGAATGGGCTTCCCCGGGAGGTGGTGGAGGCCCCATCGGTGAGAGCGTTCAAGGACAGGCTGGACATGCACATGGTGGGCATGTCATGAGCAGAGCTGGCTGGAGCCGGGGGTCAGACTAGATGACCCGGGAGATCCCTTCTGACTCGCTCTGTTTCTCTGCTTCTAACTGGGACCGCAGAGCCCCTGGACCTTTCCTTGAGCACCCATGGGCTGAGGACCTCCCAGAGATGTGAGGACCCCAGTGAGCAACAAGCTGGGGCTTCCTTGGCACTGCACTGGACCCTGCTTCCTTTCCTCTCCTGTTTCCAGCAGGAGAAATTTCATAACAGGCACGCGTGTCTTGGGTGCCAACTGGCAAAGGACGCACAGGAACTGCCCTGGGCCCAGTGCTGATGCGGCCAAACCCTGTCCATTCGCTGTGGGCACGTCCTTGTGCTGCTGGAGCAGCGAAACTGCTGTCCTCTTATGCTGCAGCGATTACCAGGAATACAGAGAGAAATGGGAATTAATATCATTAATGGCAGGCCTTTGTGGCAATAATTCTTCCTTTTTGGGGGTGTCAATTTGTTTAATCTTATATTCTTTATTTCTTTATTTAAAACTTTTATATACCATCCACTCCCGAGGTCTTGGGACGGTCTTACAATAAAACAAAGTGGAACACAGCATCGAAATTGATTTTCTACACAATAAAACCCCACATTAAACCCCACGTTACTGCAAATGTTGCCAAACTTTGCACAACTGCAGTGCAAATTAGTCTCCTCCTGAGTGAAGGAACCAGGCTATGTGGGACAAAGTCTAAATCCCCCCAAGGGTGCCCCCCAGTGACCGGGGACCCCGTTCCCCATCCTCCTGCCATTGGCCCTGCTTTCCCCAGTTCTGCAAGGCTGAAGCAAACCGGAAAGCAGCGTGGGTGCAAGCTAACCAGACTGTGCAGAGCGGGTGTCCCACTAGGGTGTTGCCCAGTCACTTCCTACACTGTTAACCTGCCTCACAACCCAGCTAAAAAACAGAAAGGAGGGAGGACAGTTAAAACATAAAATTCAATACAAATATGTTAAGGAATAAAATGACATTTCATGCAAAACCAGAAGCGGCCTGGACAGAAATGTTGGGGTCATGGCAGTCAGCGCATTGGGAATACCAACCCATGCACAACAGCTGTGGAAAAAGCAAATGTCATTATTATTGCTGCTGCTGCTATTCCCAATTATTTTTATTGTGAATGTCAAGCCCTGACAGAGCTACATAGAGCTACACATGCCTTCAGCAAGGGCAGAGCAAATAGCCACTGATGCCCCTGTTTGGGAGTGGTTGCGATGAAAGGCAGACGGCGAGCGGCTTGTCCCCACCCCGCACAGAGGACGATGGGGTGAGTGGGGCTCCCCTCAGACAGAGCAATGAGCAAGCTTAGTGGCACCCTTCAAGGCATGCTATTGTCTCTTCTTGGCTTGCTCAACACCCTCTTCTTCTGCCACGGGAACCCGATGTCCCTTGCTCCCGGACAGCCCCAAGAGGGATGCTCTAACAGAATCCTGCACTGAGCAGCAGCTTAGACTCCGGTCCTGGCCAGTTGCTGCTGGCTCGGCACAGCCAGAGGCCTTGCTTCGTCTCCCAATCGACCCCCGCAGGGCACCTGCTTTGGCACACTTGGTCAGTACAACACACCCCTCAGGGTCCAGTCTGGGAGGGGCTGCTTTTTATCTGCAGAGATGCTGCGTTCTCTTTTCTGGAAGTCAGTTTTTTAATCTCTTGTAACGAATAAAACATTTTTTAAATTACAGGTAGAGAGACCAGAGAGGTGCACAATAAATATCTAAGTGTCAAGATCATCAAGCAGAAGAATGTTTCTGGGCCAGATCATTCATGCTCTTGTACTCCCAATCAAGAAGGACGTGGGTGTGAAAGCTGGACAGCAAAGCAAGCTGCCTGGCAGGACACGGGTGTGCCTGACACACGGTGCTGGAGCAAAACTTTGTGGACATGCTGCTCTGACAGAAAGACAAGCTGCCTGTCACAGACCGGCACGCTCACCTCCCTTATGCGATACTAGGAGGATAAAATGGGGAGGAGGAAGACTCCAACGTTCTGCTCCAAGCGTGTCCCAGCCTCCACGGCACAGTGCTTAGGATGCTTTCATCTGGGTGGGGAAGGGTGGCTGGAGTAGGCCTTGACCCTCTGTCATCATACACAGGATTATGGCGTATCTCTTTGTGCTTCAGTCAGGGAACTAGCAGGACAGATATAATGAATAAACAAGTATGGGGCTCATTCCACCTCCCATGCCACCAGAGTAGCACAGCCTGCTGACTGCAGCCGCGACGGGGCTGGGGAGACCCACATTCCAGGCCCACATGGCCACAGAGCTCAGGGATGACCAGGGCACCAGTCGCTCGCCCCCAGCCTGACTTACCGCACAGGGCTTTTGGGAGGATAAAACAAGAAGTGGGGGGCTGGGGCTGCCCGTCTGGATGCTGCCACCTCCCTTTCACACATTCTGGCCCCTCACACGCACACCTCCCCATCACGTGGCTCCTTGCCGGCCATGGCTGATTCGCCCGCTGTGGGAGCCCCTCCTGAGAGTCCCAGGCAGCACAGCACAGGTGCTTCCTGAAGCAAGTGGCTCGCTCTTGCCCAGTCACGATGGAGCCACTCCCGCATCGCTGGCAAGTGATGGGGCCGCGACACCACAGTCCCTGCCTCCCAAAGCAGCAGGCCACTTGGAGTGCCAGCACGGCATTCCCATGAAGAACGGGGAAAGCGCAGTGGGCAAAGGAACCGGGCAGCAGAGGAGGCCGGACACAATCCCAAGAGGCTGGGCCAGGCCTGTCCAAAGATGCAAACGTCTTTGGGCGAGGCCTCCAGAATGGGCAGCAGCTGAGTGGGGGATGAGACGGGCGACATGCAGCCAGTGGCGTCCCCTCCAGCCGCTTGGAGCCACCGTGCCTGGTTGCCTCACATTGTGTTGCACAAGCTCCCGTCGAGGCGGGGGTGCTTGCAGCTTTTCCAGACTAGCAGCAGGGTTCTTAAGGCCTGGAAGCTGCTCTGGTAAGCATTCTCACTGATCTGCAGAAGAGGAATTATCACCCAAACCTGGCTCCCACACGGATTAAGCAGATCAGAGCCAGCAGAGCTGTTCCAGGAGAGAAACTGCTTGTTTCAAGTTAGGATGGCGCCAAGATTGCCACAACCTGGAACGTGGACCTAGCGGGGTGTGTGGCTGTCCGTGCAGTGTGCTAAGAGCAGCTCAAGCATGGACAGGAACGTGTCCTACGGTTCCCAGCATCCCCCAGCGTGTAGGCCATTTTTTCTTGTGCCTGCCTGGAAATGCATCCTCCAGTGCCTTGCTTATTCCTTGCTGCTCATGGATCAGAAGAAGACAACGTGATAGTCACCTTTTCTCCAAGCAGGTGCTGGTTTGGCAGGTTTGTAGGCCTTGAGCAAGGGTCCCTCCCTGAGTGCCTCCCCCTTTCCCTGCCTTCTCTGCAGCATTTCTCCCCTCCAGCTAGATTACCATGAAGCCTACAGCACTTCCAAGATTTCACATGCATGCCTGCCTCTTGAAAGGGAGCAGAGGAATCTCATGCCACCCGCAAGGCACATCTCAGGCAGGCATCCCCAACAACACTTTGCAAGTGCTCAGCCTCTCTAGCAAGCCGAACCCCCTTGCACCTGCTCCATTTCTCATGGTGTACACCAAGCTCCAGTGAATCCTTGAAACAATCCATCCCATGCCTGGCACTCTGCATCACAGTCACCCTTTTATCCTCAAATCAACTGCCCAGAGGGTGGTATTGCATTTTAGAATCCCCCACCTCAATTCTCATTTTGGAAGAGTTAAGTTTCTGGTCCTTATGAAGCAGGCAGACAGACAGACAGACAGACCCTGGAAATGTATGGGTTGCTTAAGTCTCCTGAATCAAATCTCCAGTGGTTTGCATGTCTTCTTTGCAGACCTGAGAGTTTGAGGCCAGGGCTGGATCTGTGGCTTCCGGGACTCTGGGGCAACACGCCCCCCCAGGAACCCCTCCCTCCATGTGTCCACCTTCTCACCACCATCACCATCAGGTGTTCTTCCCATCCCCTCCCCTCTTCCTCACCATGGCTGCCACCAGCTTGCTCGGCGGACTGAGTGCCATGGCGGACTTGGCTGCAATGGGGCCGAGGATGAGACTATCGATGGTCTGTGGGCACTGGCCAGAGTGGGGCCCGCGGCAGCCAGCCACCCACTTGGGCCCCGAGGCTCCCTCCTGTGGGCCAGAAGGGGAAAGCACGCAGGGGACCGCCTTGCACTCTCCTGCTAGGAGGAACGCTTCCAGAGATGTCGAAACAAGAGGCAGTGGCCGTGCTTTGCTATTTTCGCTTCTTCCTCTAAGGATAGGCTCGACAGGGAGTGAGCAGAGTAAGTGGAGAAACTCCCCCGTGACACTTGAAATCAAGGTCATCCCGTGAAGCTGACTGGTGGGAGGTGTAGGGCTGATGAAAGGGAAGACTGGCTCGCACCGCAACTGGCCAAACTGTGGAATTTGCTGCCACGGGAAGTGGCGCTGGCCGCCAACCTGGGTGGCCTTCACAGGGGACTGGAGAGGCTCAGGAGGGAGGCGGCTCTCTGTGGCTACTAGCCCTGCTGGCCAGGGGCTCCCTCCTTCCCCAGAGGCGGCCTGCCTGCATGCACCACCTGCCGAGCAGCTGGACAGGAGGTCTTGCACCCGTCCTGCTGGAGGGGTCCTGGGGCAGTGCTGGACTAGATGGACCATGGCCAGATCCAGCAGGGCTTTTCTTGTGCTCTTATGTTCTGTTTTGCTAGACTGTTTTCCAGAGGGCCAGGAATGCAATATTCATCCTCAAAATCTTCCTTGGGCTGAAAGGCTCAGTAGACTTTCTGGGAGTGCGAGTGATGGACAGACACCATGGAAGAATTTGGTTGTCTGCAAGCAGCTCCGAAACTGGGGCAAATTCCACCCTTGGCCTGATGGCAAGAGAAAGGAAGCATCACGTTGACCAGAAGGCCAGCTCAGAAAGACCCAGGCAGCTTCGGAAGGAGGAACCGAGCTTTCCCGATGCAAATTTTCTCCAGGCAAATTCACCCCGTTCTGCTTCTGTTTTCAGCCATTTGGCAGCCCCATGGTAAAAAGCTTGTTAGTTGGGAATCTCTGTCTGGCCTTAAGATGGAGGCATCCTTTGAGAGACAGAGGCGACTCACAGTGGCTGGGCAAGCCCACCCCTTTCCCAGGAGGAGTAGAATAATAATTGAAGTTTTTAGAAACTGTGACCTTGTGCTACTTTGCACGGCAGGTGCAGAATGCCTGTGCAAAGAACACACAAAACTGGATTTTTCTGATGAAAATGACATCATAAATATGGAAGCAGAAGTTCCTTGCTTGGAGGGAGAGAGCTCTTCGGCTGCTCCATCAAAGGAGAAAGCAGGCAGGCAGGCAGGAGGCAGCAAAAGAGGGAGGGAGGGAGGGAGGGAGGGAGAAGCGGGGAGAGGGAAAGCAGCAAAGCAGAGTGTGGGCTGAGGGAAAAGGAGAGAAGGGAAGTGGCAAAAGCAAGAGCACTTGAGGAAAGATGCAAGAAAGGGATCACCCTGAGGAGTATTCCAGCCTCTTTGGGCAAGCTCTGCCAGCCTCCCAGCCCCAGCAGGTGCTCCCTGATTTCCAGCTTCTTTGCTGGACCCAAGTCCACTGCAAGATGGACCAGCCAGCCCAGCCGCAATCCACCTCATGCCCCTGCATGGCCCCGTGAACTCACCCAGGGTGGCAGGGCAGGGCACTGGAGGGGTAAATCGCTCCAGCTGTGACTCGAACAAGCAAGCCAGACTGCATAGGAGCAGGGTACCTCACTGGACCCTGAGGGTTTGCAGACCTCATAAGCAGGATCTTTCCTAAAGAAATCCATCTTCCTCAGGGGTCCTTCCCATCAATGCACAGTCCTTTTAACTGGCATTGAAGCTGCTGCACAGTCACTGATCCTAAAGGTCAGGTAAGTATCCAGTGCTCAGGGGCCAAATAAAATAAAAGGCTAAAAGGAAGCTCTCGGCAAAGTCTCAGGCAGAGGAGGGACCTTCTGTCCGCCTTTGGCCTAGTCAGTTTAACCACAAATGCACCTGGGAACTTCTGGCAGCGAAGCAAGGACAGCCCCTCCCTGAGATAAGCGGGCTGGCTTCCACGAGTTGCTTGCGGGGTTTGCTCTGCAGCTTTCCCTTGGGCACCTGGCCAGCCTCTCTGCACACGAGATGTGGCGGCAAAATGGGAGCAGCCCACAAATGAGCCCCCCATTGCAGGTGGCCTCCTGGGGCATTGGTGGGACCCACACGAAACCGGGTCTGACCCAGCCAGGGGACTCTTCTGGGAGAGGGTCAGACAGTGGGTGGCGGTCCATCTCAGCGTCCGTGCCTGGTCCTTCAGCCGAAATCCTCCCCACTTTCTTCCACCCTCTTCTGTGTGGGATGTTGGAAGCTGCCTCAGCAGTTATAGGCAGCCTATAAATCCGTGTACAAATAAGTAAAATATAAATATAAACATAAACATTTCATAGCATCCCAGTGTGGGACAAGGAAGAAGTCTGTTTTAAGAAAATAAGACCAGCAGGGCTGGATTAGACCCAAGGCCTCTTTGGTGCAGCATCCTGTTCCCACAACGACCAACCCACTGCTCTAGTGGAACTCACAAGCAGAATGAATTGCAACAGCAGAATCCCATTTATATTCCCCAGTTTACTGCCTCTGAGCCGCACAGCCATCAGGGCCAAAAGCCACTGAAAGCCACCGCCTCCAGGAAACTGTCCAATCCCCTTCTCAAGCCATCGCCCCTGGTAGCCTTCACCATGCGTTGTTTGCACACCACTGTCATGTCGCTTGCCTTCCTCCCCACCAGTAGAACATCAAAAGCGTTCCTGGGTGTGGGTGGAGGTGCTCCCCCACTTCCATTGCTCTTTCGAGCACTTCTTCCAGCTAGGGCCATGGAGATGTGAGTTCGAATCTTTCCTGTCTAGCTGTTGTGATGCTTCCTGGACTACCCCAACCAGGCCTTTTCTACCTCCACTCAACCTGCCTCACAAGGAAGATTCAAAGGATACCCCTGTAAGCTCCTAAGAGGCAAAGAAAAATAGAAAGGTAATGAACAAAGTCATGATCTTAAATAAAATGGCCTGGCTGGCTGAGGATGGTAGGAGTTGCTGCGTGCAGAGGGAATGTTAAATCCAGAATTATGCAAAGATTATTTTCCAAATTACGTCCTTGGCTTCTGCAGGAACTCAAGGCCACTCACAACAGAAAACTCATTAAAAACAAAACCTCAGTGAAACATCCCATTGACTGACAACACAGTTGAAAACACAAGACCAACAGACTTTAAATAAATGGCACCAACCAAAAGCTTTCTTTGGGCTGACCAAATCAGCACAACATGCTGTCCAAAGGTTTCTGTCCCTGGAGAGTGGACCGGTCTCCGAAGCATGCATTGCCATTCCTGTCCCATTTTCAAGGATGGGGCATCTGGCATGGTTGTGCTATCGCAGCGCTTTATTGTTCTTACTGTAAAATTGCATTCATACCACACCTTTCTTCTTCTGGCAAGGAATTCGAAGCCGCTTTGGGATGTCGTCTGGCAGAAAGCACTTTTGCAAGGGAAGATCTCACGGAGGTTGCCACTTCACGCCTGCTAAGGTGTGATGGTTAAATCCAGTGCTGGAAGAAAAGAAAAATCTTCGGCAGGATGTCGCAGGTGAGAACTTGCGGGCCAGGACTGCTCCTGGGGCCCAGCCTGGAGCTGAGCTTCGCGTGGCGGAATGTGCCCTCGGGGAAAGCCGAGCTAATTCTGCCGCGCACACGCTGGTCCATCGCCTTGCCAGGAGCGCCCCCTGCAGGCCAAGCAGGGTTCAGGAAGGATTCCTAAGGAACTGCGGTCGTGAGACAGGCCGCGAGCATTCCTGCGAAGGCACAAAACGGGAAGAAATTGCAGGCGTTTCAGCTGAGCTACAGAGGCAGTCTGGCCTGGCCTGGCCTGGCCTGGCATACCTTGTATTATTCTTTTTTATTCATTCTTACTGCTAGTCTTTAACAATAATAATGTTATTATGTGTGCATTTGTATTAATACTAATTATTGGGTTTAGATCCCATTTTCTTTCAATCTGTCAAGACCTCAGGGCAGCCTACAAAATCCTTCTCCTCCTTAACCATTTGTCCTCACAACAACCCTGTGAGGTGGGCTAGGCCAAGAGTGATTGGTTGGCCCAAAGTCCCCCAGGGAGCTTCCTGGCTGAGCAGGGACAAGCTCCCCAAACCTGCCTGGGCACTTGCAGTGGGAAATCTCCTTAGCTAGCTTATTTTGCCTCTTTTGGCAGTGCCTTGGGATTCATCTGGGAAGTTCCTGGTGACTTTGGGCCAGGCTTGCAGGGTTGTTGGGAGGATAAAACAGGAAGAGGAGGAGGACTCTGTGAACCATTTTGGGTTCCTTGTGGGCAAAGTCTGGGCAGATGAGCACACATCTTACTTCAGTTGTGAAGTCCACAGCCAGCACCCCTCCTCCCACAACCCCAGTTCCAGATGTGAAATAGCTTCTTCATACCTAGGATGTAAGAACCAAACTATTTACCAAACTTTTTACTAACCTTTTAAAAAGCGCCATGACTATACACAATTTTCCATTTTAAACTCCCTTAAACACCATCCCAACTACAGAAATTAATTGGACTTTCCTTCTGCACTTGCTGCTCTCAGGGTGGCATCAGTGGGGGTTACTGGGTGGATCAGTGGGTGTTACTGGAAACCCCCAATCTAACTTTGGAATACTTTGCATGCCTATGCTGGAGTAAGTCTCATTGTTCCCCCTGTCTTTCCATGTAGGGATTTATATTGCTAAAAATAGGAAAGGGAATCAGCTTTTTATTCAGAAGCATGAGGACTAGAACCTTGGTTTAACCTCTAGAGACAACTGCCACAGCTCAGCCGTAAGGCACCAACGCCTGGCTTCGCCTCTCTGCCTCTCGTAGGGTAGCAAAGCGCTGAACGCCACCAAAGGAGAAGCTAGCTAATTGCGGAGAACGGCGCGGCCGAATGAGTCGGCCGTGGCCCCCTTTTGTGGCCGAGATCCGCACCGCACCTGTCTGAGAGGCGCCGCCCGAGCACGACCCCTGGTGGTCAAAGGTCGTTATCGCACTTTGCTTAAGGTGAGGTGACGAGACCGGTGGGTGGGGTTTCGTCGCCACTTTGTCAACAGTGCCCAGGGGATCTAATATATTGCCTGATATCCCGCCCTTCCTACCTCCAAGGAGCCCAGAACCCTCCTCTGTGTCTCATTCTCGCAACAGCCCTGTGGGGTAGGTCAGGCGAAGATTCAGGTGCTCGCCGCGAGCGAGCTTCAGGGCCGATTGCGCACTCGAACCCGTGTCCCCCCAGTCCCAGGTTCAACCCTCTGACGGCTACCTCAGGCCATTTCTTATGTTTACTGAACATAATTATTTTGTTAATATTTATACGCAGCTTTCCCTGCTGAAAAAGCCACCGAAAACCATGAAAGCAACACCGCGCAAGGCGCTTCTCTGAAAGAGCTTCTCCGGGATGCTGGGGTTTGCACGTGTGCCGTTGAAATACGGGGACGGGGGCGGCGGCGTCTGCGTGCACCATCGGCCAACACGGCAGGAAACAAGAAAAGTCTCCTTTAAATAGGCTGCGCACGCCTTGGGGACGTAGGGAAAGAGAGTAGGCAAGCGGTACCTAAGGTAAGGCAATCCCGCCCTGCCCCGAAGATCTTTGACCGCCGTGGGCCGCTGTCCGGCAGGCGCCGCTCAGGCGAGCGCGGCGCAGCGGCGGATGTCCGCCTAAAGAGGGCGCTGCGACCGGCCCGCTCGGCCCCGCGCGTCCTCCAATTCGCGACCCTGCCCCTTTTGCTGCCTTCGGCGTCCGCCTCTATATAAGTGGCGGCCAGGCGAGGCCGGCTCGTTGCACTTGCTCGAACCGGAGCCAAGAAGGTAGAACTTGACGCCCTGCTTCGAGAGGTCGCTGCCGCCGCGCCATGGAGTTGAAATATTGGCTCTCGGCGGAGCTCCGCAAACAGAAGCTCTGCAAGGTGAGCGCCTCTTCCCCGCACTCCCTTGGCCCGTACGTGCGCCCGACCGACATGCTGGAGACGCTGCTGTGATGCCGGGACCGCTTCTGGAGAGCCGGCGGAGCCCCGCGCTGCCTCGCGGACTCCTGCCGGGAGGGCTGGCCGGCGAGGGCGTCCCTCTCCTCCTCGCTTCTCAAGGCACTCCCCCGAAGCGCAGCTGCGAGAGCCTCTCCCTGCGCCTCTGCCTGCGCTGCTGCTCCTCGCCCTTATCCGCGGTATGCTTTTACGCAACGCTTTCGCCGCGCTTCTGGGGCTGAAACAGCCCCCCGAGTTCAGAACGGAGTTTACGCCGATCCCCCCACACGTTTTTTAAAGCAGGCACGGATGGACATGCAAGTGGGGGGTGATCTTTCCCCTCCCCAAGTCTTCTTGGGCATGCTTTACGCTCCGGGAAGGCGAGGAGACGCGTGACCGTCCCCACACTTGCAGCGCTGGGGAGGGGGCCATGTAGACGGCTCTCGTCGCTTCCGACGACCATCCATTTGTAAAGCTGGGGCTTTGCGGAGGGGTCGCCGCTTTTCTGGAGAGGCGGAGGGCCAGGTGGGCCAGAGTTCTGTGGGTTCCCACCAGTTTTATTTTGGTGTAATTCTCCCCTAGCTGCGGGAGTGGGGTGGCACGGCATCCGTCCCCTGCCCGCCGCCTTCCCGAAAGAAAAATCGTGCCCTGCAGGTCCTGGCTGTGACCCCCGCCTCATCCCCAGGAAGCGTAGCCCAGTCGGGGTCGCTCTGTGCTGAGCGATGCGTGACCAAAGCGCACGGGGCTCTTTGCGCAGTCGCTGGCACGGCGTGGGGGCGAGGGAAGGGCGTCGTGCCCTCTCTCCCCCCACCAGAACTGCCCGGGGGTGCTTCTCTGCCCAGACCCCGTTCTCCTCTTGCCTTCCTCCCCATCCCCGGCATGAAGCGCAAATGGAAACCGGATACCGTTGCCCCGCCTCGCGGCTCTCCTTCAGGACTGCCAGCGAGCGCGATCTTTCCCTGGTCCTGCTGGGGAGGCGGTGGGGGACGATTGGGCCGAGGAGGGGATTCCCTGCTCCCTTCCAAGACGCACCCCAGTTCATCCGTGGGGAGCGCGAGGAAAAAGCACAGCGAGCTTTTGCGAGCGCCAAGAAAGGTGCTTTCGAGACCAGCGGAAAAGCGGCCACCGCTGGCTCCCTGCCTGCCTTGTGTGCGTGCCCTGTTTAAACCCGACTTGCTGATTTGTGTGCCTTTAGCCTGTTTTGGGGGACAAGGGGGGCTGGGAGCAACTCACAGGTGGGGATTCTTGTTCGTGGTTCCCCTTCGGGGGGCGGGGGGGGAGAGAAAGTTCATCCAAGAGGCCCATCAGCAGGAGGGGAAGGTGGCTTGTGGGGGGTCGTGCTCAGACCCCTTCTCTGACACGCAGGCTTCTGAAATTGCACAGTGGGCTCTTTCTTGCACCAACAGACTCGCACACAAATGCAGGCTTTCACAGGGACACAGGGATCTCTCTTGTGATCACACACCGGCTGGCGTGGGGGGCTCTCACAGATACTGGGGCTTTCACACACGCCTGCTGAGGCCCTTGAGCTGACAGTGCAGACGTGGGCCTGGGGGCAAAAGGGGCACGACTCTTACTTGCTGCGATGATTTGGGGTGGGGAGGTGGGTGCAGCAGGTAACCACGCACAGTGCATGATGCAGCCCTGACGGCACAGAGGGCTGAGGCGACAAGGGGACGGGCAGGCTGCTGGGAGAGGTGGCACTGCGACAACCACTGCTGATGGCTCTGTGCCCCTTCCAGGTGTTGGCCGTTGCTGGGGAACATGGGTGGGGGTGCTGCTGCCCTCAAGTGCTGCATGGGGGATTCTGGGGGCAGCTGACTGGTGGCTATGTGACGAGAATGCTGATCTGCATGGACGCCATGCCGACCCATTTTACTTTTCTATTTATTTAAAACTTTTGTGCGCTGCTCAGTTGTGCCACAGCACCTCAGGGCAGCTCACATTTACAAGGTAAAAATACAATAAAAACCATAAAACCCAATAACGACATATTAAAGACAGAATAACAATAAAATGCAAGCAGACATACAAAACAAAGAACAAATGAATAATAATGAAAATATTTTTTTTAAAGGAAGGTCATTGCCTGGCGCCAAAAAGATAGCAAGGAAGACGCCAGGTGAATCTCCTTGAGGAGAGCAATCTAGATATGGAATTTAGATTTAATTTCTATACCACCCACCAACAGGCAAAGCTCTTGCAGCTCTTTGGATGTTCTTATCTCAAGGCTTCCAGCTGAAAGTCATGTCAGGCAGGACTGGAATTCCTTGAGGTTTTCTCCCCCGCTCCAGCCCAAGAGAGCAGCTGGTACTTGTGTGAGTGTGCCCATTCACTGCACTCAGTAGTGGGGGGGTGAGTGAAGGGAGGGTGCATGGGCGGTTGTTGTTGTTAGTTGCAAAGTTGTCCATCATGACCCCATGGACAACACTCCTCCAGGCCTTCCTGTCCTGCCATCCCCTGGAATCCAGCTAAGCTCACGCCAACTGCTTCAGTGACCCCATCCAGCCACCTCATCCTCTGCCGTCCCCTTCTTCCTTTGCCCTCAATTGTTCCCAGCATCAGGCTTTTCTCCAGGGAGTCCTTCCTTCTCACTAGGTGGCCAATGTCTTGGAGCTTCATCTTCAGGATCTGGCCTTCTAAAGAGCAGTCAGGGTTGATCTCCTCTAGGACTGACCGGTTTGATCGCCTTGCGGTCCAAGGGACTCACAGGAGTCTCCTCCAGCACCACAATTCAAAGGCCTCAATCCTTCGGCGCTCAGCCTTCCTTATGGTCCAGCTCTCACAGCCATGCATTGCAACTGGGAAACCATAGCCTTGACTGTAGCACTTTTGTCGGCAGGGTGATGTCTCTGCTTTTTGTATGCTGTCTAGATTGCCATAGCTTTCCTCCCCAGGAGCAAGCATCTCTTAATTCCTTGGCTGCAGTCCCCGTCTGCGGTGATCTTGGAGCCCAGGAAAATAAAATCTGTCACTACCTCCATTTCTTCCCCATCTATTTGCCAGGAAGTGAGAGGACCGGATGCCATGATCTTAGTTTTCTTAATGTTGAGTTTCAAGCCAACTTTGGCACTCTCCTCCTTCACCCGCATCAAGAGGCTCTTTAGTTCCTCTTCACTTTCTGCCATTAGAGTGGTATCATCTAGCACAGGGGTCCTCAAACTTTTTCAACAGGTGGCCAATTGAAAGGTGGCGGCGACGGGCACAGGCCGGTGAGGTGGGGGTGTACTGGGGCATGCACGCATGCGGGAGGTGGGCGGTGGTGGCGGCTTGCTCGCTTGGAGCTCTCCCAACGAGTCCAAAACCATCTCTGAGCAAGCAAGCTGCCGCCGTGCCACCCACGTGCCTGTGTAGGCAGTGGTGGGCACGGGCATGGGGAGTCCAAAACCTCTGAGACAGGCCTGATAAATGGGCATGGCAGGCTGGATCTGGCCCACGGGCCGTAGTTTGAGGACCCATGCTCTAGCAGTCAAAATGGGCTCCTTTGGATCCATCCAGCTGTATTTTGCTTGCATGTGGACCCTTTTTAGCATTTAAGTAAGATGGGACCTGTGCTTGCTCCCCAGGCAGCACCAGGGGTCCTTGGTCTCAAAACCTGGTCCCCCCCCCTCCACAAGGGGGCCTGCAAAGTAATGTTTGCACACAGCTTCAGGTGTGGGTGCAAAGAGCATTTAAAAGTGTGTGGATGGGGCCTCAGCTTTAAACTGACAGCTTGCCTTCCTCTGTCTCCACAGGGACAAGCCATCATGGTTTCCAGAGCAAGGGATTCTGGGTGCTGTGGTTTTCTGAGGGAAGCTTGGGGCACTGATCAGATGAGGCAGTGGCCAACACCCCTGTCCAAAGAACTGCTGGATCCTACATGCACCCACGTGTGCCAGACAGGGAGCCACTGATGCTTAAACCGGCAGCAAACCCCCCAGTCCTCCTGGTGTTTACAAACATCTCTCCTTCCCGATCAGTCATGCTGGGGTCAGAACTGTTTGCATCCTGTTATAGTTGGTCATAGTGATTGGCCTTGCTTTTCTCTTTCTGTTGCTTATATTTTTGTTCCCACTTGTCTCGAGGTCACAAAGCTGGCTGTGGAAATGCTGCAGGCTCTCCAAACATGTTTTCTGAGGATTCTTTCAGTTCCAGTAGCTGTCTTCTACATCAGGCCTCCCGTGGATGGATTGGGGGGGGGGGGGAGTCCTCTTTTTTAAACAGATCCCGCAATTTCCATGCCTCCCTCCCTGTAGCTGCATCTCATGGGCACTGACCATCTAACATGACTGGTGTGGGGGGACACGGAGAGGATGCGTGATCAGCATGTTTACTGTGCATATGTTTGAAGTGCTCTCTCGGTGTCCTGAACAACAGGTCCCATTGTTCCCAGCCAGCAGAGACCCTGCCCCATGTGTGTTCCTGGGGTAACAGAGAAAACGCCACACATGAGCCAAAAAAAACCCTGCATGGCCATGCAGGTTTTGAGGGTGGGGGCTCTTAGCTTTTTCCAGCAGGGGGGGACCAGAGTCTCTCCTTAATTTGATTTCCTGTCTTTCCTGGATCGAATTCCTTTCTTTCCCGGCCACCTTCACCGGCCACTGGGTGTCAGTGACGGCCCCATTCCAGTTTTGAGCGGACTCCCCAAGATAAGCCGGTCTGCAACAAAATACTCCGGGTGAGCCTGTGCCTGTGCATTGGGGCACCGCCTCTCCCCTCTGCGGGGTCCCCTTCTTCGCAAGGTGCTGCTGCTGCCTGGCCAGTCTGTCTGGCAGGTAACCTGGGAAGGCCACAGTGGTGCCTGCCCCTGAGGCAGGATGACTGGGTTTGTAGTCCAAAGGGTGAGGGGGGTCAGAATTGTTGCTGTAGTCATCTTAGAACACGCCTGCCCTGCTGTCCTTTGGATGCTGAGACTGTATTCCAAAGCCTCTGGACGCACATAGGCTTCTGGGTTCTCCCTGCCAGCCTTACCACAGTCCTGCTGTCTCTGCCCAGCCGCACTTTTGGCGGTGGGGAATAGTGGGCCACCAAAGTGGACATGGGTGCTGACCCAGCCTGTCCGACAGACGAGGTCACACCGTGGCTCAGCCTGGCCACCAGCCTGTGAAGCCCTCTCAGACCACTCGGGGCTGCGCTCAGCTGACTGGGCTGTTGGCCCAATCATGCTGGGTCCACCTGGGGTGGGGCTGCAGGGGGTCCTTCTCGGTCTTGCCTGGAGGTCCCTGGCACTGACCTGGGGGCTGTTTTATACAAAATAGGGGCCCACCCTGGAGTTGGGTCCTTGCACTGAAAAAAAATTGAATTAAAATGCAAGTTTCCAGTCCTTGAGATGATTCCAGCAGGAACGGGGCTGGGGCACAGGGGAGACCGAGCTGTGCAGTGTGTGCAGCTCAGCTGCTGGGAGTTGCAGTCCAAAGAGCCTCACAGGTGGGGCAGCTGTTCTGGGTTTCAGGAAGCCTAAGCTGGGGCTGCTAGGAGTTGAACAAGCCACGATTCTAGTCTCCATGGCTCTGAGTAATGAGCAGGTTTAAGCAGGGGCACAGGAAGTTCCCTTCTGCCAAGGTTCAGCGGGGTGTGCTTGGCTCAGCCCTGTCTATGCTGATGCTGCATCTGTCTGGTTGCTTCTCCTACGTCTGGCTTGTGCTCTCCTTGGCAATTGCCGGCTCCTGCTGGTGAGAGATGCCCCATTAGACCTGTCACAGTCCTTGTGAGTTCTGCGCCAAGCAGAGGTGCCACTCGCTCAGTTCAGTTCAGCTCGGCTCAGCTCGGCTCAGCTCTTGCTGCCTCTGCTCCCCTTGGCGCAGTTTCTCAGATGGGCCTAGAAACTCTCTTGCAACTCTTAGCAGAGATTAGGCTGGGCTGAGAGCTGGTGCTGTGCCCTGTGGAACTTGCTGGAGTACGTGGAATCCTGATTTTGGTCTAATTGCAGATCTGCTTTGGGGAGCTGAGCTTCTCTTCCTTGGACTAAGCATAATACAAGTTTCCAGTCCCCATGGTCCTGATTTAAACAGGAGCATGGTAGGGTAGTTAGATCAGTGGGCCACAAGGGGAGTGGAGTGGTGTGGGCAGGTGGGGAAGAGGCAGGCTTGGTTCAGGGTCTCCTGTAGGGCTTAGCTCCGTTTCCTCTGGACACCTCAAAGCTCTTTTGGCAAAATGACCCAGCACGCCCCAGCTGTGCGGCTTACAGCAATCCTGTGAAGTAGGCCAGCACGTCCTGACACAACTGGTAGAAGGGGAGTGCTGACTCCGGGCAGGTACCTACCTTGCCGTGGCTACCTGGTGAGTTGATGGCCAAGAGGACGCTTGACCTGGGGGCTTCAGTGCAGCATTTCTAAAGCCAGCTGTCACCTCTCAGATATGTTGTGGGATCCATGTGAAAGGAAGGCTGTTGGAGCACACTGGGATGGATTTCCTAGTCTAGAGGCCTGAAGAGAATTTAAAATGTGTGCCATTTTAAAATGTCTCTACTCAAAATTCAGACATGCTTTTTGTGGCATCCTCTTTCTTTCCACCAATGCCCAAATACTGCATGGACTGTGGAGGCTGCCCTTAATACTCACCCCCAGATGTTCCCCGGGGGCGAAACTCTTAGGGGAGGGAATCCTGGAAGGCTGGCGGACCTGAGGAGCTCTGTCCTTCTTATACTCCCATCTGCCTTTCCAGGTGAAGGAGCTGGTGCTGAATAATTGTCACTCACTTGATGGGGAAATCGATGGCCTCGACCCCGAGTATGAGAACCTCGAAATCCTCAGGATGAACAATGTTGGCCTCCTTTCTCTCTCCAGCATCCCAAATTACAGCAATCTGCGTAAGGTAAGCCGCAGCGGGGTGGGGTTGTGGCTCCAGGGTTGTGGCAGGGATCCTTTCCAGGAGAGCCAAGCTGTCTTCCTTGCCAACATCTAAGGGGCAGAATTGTTTGAAGCACCTCACAAACAGCACACACTTAGTCTGACTTCCTTAATGACAGCCCTGCAAGGTAGGTCAGCATGTCGGGGTTGGGAGCTTTGTCTCGGCACTGAGGAAAATCTGGGCCACAGAAGACAGGAGATGGACACAAATGAAAAATGAGTGAGGGATAAAAATTGGTGCCTTTCCAAAAAAATCCAGAAAACTAGATTTTTTTAAAAAAATCCCACTTAATAATTCTGGAACCTTTCCTTTGACTTTTCAGTCATCAGCTTGTCATTTTTGCTTGCACAGTTGCTTTGGGAGCAGGGTGAAGGCAGAAATGCCGTTCAGACAATAATGCATGTTACAACAACAAGCCACGGTTCAACAATATCCCACACTCAACTCAGGTTCAACAGTTGCGGGTTCTTGTGCTACCTGAACATTAACCACAGCAGCCCATGTAGAGAAGTTACAGTTCGTTGTGTGATGCGGACGGTGTTGTCCCGGCTGGGTTTGGCGACACACAAGCCCATGCTTCAGTGGCAACCCGTCCTTATCCCCTCGGGGTGGGTTATCAACTTGCGAGCCCATTCAGTAAAAAGACAAAATTGTCTCCTGGGCACCTTACTCGGGTCACAATCCTGTACAACTTGCCTGAACGCAGTAGGCTGCACACAACTCCAAGGAACTTGCTTCTGAGGTGACACGCCTGAGGAGAGCTGCCAAAACCTCGTAGCGGCCCGGGTGCTGGTCTCTCCAGATGGGTCCTCTGTGTACGTGTATTTTAATGGAAAGCATTGAAAATGTATGTTGTGAGACTAAGAGACACACACAGTTGTCAGAGAAAGAAAGAAAGAAAGAAAGAAAGAAAGAAAGAAAGAAAGAAAGAAAGAAAAGAAAAGAAGGAAGGAAGGAAGGAAGGAAGGAAGGAAGGAAGGAAGGAAGGAAGGAAGGAAGGAAGGAAAAAAAGAAAGAAAGTAAATCTCTCGTAGTTAATTTATTTGTTTTGGTGGTTCAGAACATTTTTCAGGACGTTTCAATGGCAAACTGAATTCAGATTAGTAGTTTAAATCAACCCCTTTCCTTTTAATCAGCTGATTTTAATCAGTGGCTTAAATCAGCTTGATTTTAAATCAGAAGCTGTTCAAGGAATGATATTAGAAAAGACAAGAGCAGTCAGAGGCTGGAAGGACATGTAAGAGCCAGTCCCACCTCGCAGAGTTGTTTTGGAGGCAGAATGGAGAGGAGGGTTCTGTCAACCACTTTGAGTTTCTTGAAGGAGAAAGAGATGGGATGTAAAGGTAACAGTCCCATCCCACAACCCCCCCCCCCCGCTCCTCTCCACAGCTGGAAGTGAGTTACAATAATATTTCTGGAGGCCTGGAGGTCCTTGAAGAGAAGACTCCCAACCTGACCCACTTGAACCTCAGTGGGAACGAAATCAAAGACATCAGTACATTGGAACCCCTGGTGAGTCATTCTCAATTCCAGAAAGGTCTGTAGCAAGCAGTGGGGGTGTTCATTGGCAGGCATCCTTCCTGTCCTCATAACAGTGTTTGGCTGCTGAGGTGGCTTCACATTCCTGTTCAAGTATCTAGTCCTCAAGGTTGCAGAGACTGTGCATGTCATGAATCAGGGGGAAATGCATGTTGAAATCTCAGCTCTGCACAAATTCCCTTTCATGGCTCTTTTGTCTGATTGGTGGCTAGCCCCATCCTGCTTCCCCCCCCCCCCCCCCGAAAGAGGAATCCTAAAGATACTTCCTAATATGCATCATATAAGATGTGGTTTTATCAGCAATCACATAATCAGCAATCAGCAATTATTTAAAGCACCCAAGTCAGGTGCTCTGGGCACACAAACAAAAGGAACAGGTCTCTGCTCTCAAGGAACATGTAGTCTGAAACGCAACACTAAAAGACACAGCACAGAAAGCGATCACCATGGCTTCCCTGTGAGGCATATCTGGGGTCTGGTTTCCTTCCTGGGACTGGATTGTGTGTCAGAGTGGTTCAGGGGGCTACATTCTGGGCTGGGAGTGGCCATTAGCAAACAGCTGTTGCAGCTTAAACCTCCTTCAAGTTCCTAGACCTCAGGAGAACTACAGGGCACTGGGAGATGCAGGGGAACTGGTGGGCTTGAGAAAGGGTCTGGCCATTTCAGGAGCTCCAAATGAGCAGGTGTGACTGGGGAACAAGCAGCCCTCATTTCTTTGGCCTCTTCTGGGATCTGACTGTGGACCTTGTAAGTTTCCACTTATGGGGTCCTGGGCTGTGGGGTGCCTAGCCACAGGTCCTCCACCCATCTCCGGGGCAGACCTTGCCCAGCTCACCTCCAGCATCTCTGCAGAAAAACCTGCCCCACCTCCAGAGCCTGCAGCTCTTCAACTGCGAGGTGGCCACACTGGAGGCCTACCGGGAAAGTGTCTTCACCCTCCTGCCTCAGCTCACCTACCTGGACGGCTTCGACAAGGAAGATGACAAGGAACCCGCCAGCTCAGACACAGAAGGTGGGTCCACTTCCACCTGCTGAAACAGGCAGGGCGCTTTTCTTTCCGGGAGGAGGGGAGACAGCAGGTCATAGTGGTGGAGCACAGGAATGAAGCCACTCCTGGGGGCTGCGCTTGCCCCCTAGCTGCAATTCTCAGCCAAGCCTTCCTCACAGGGTTGTTGTAAGGATAAAATAAAGAAGTGGACACTCTTTTTTTAAAAAAAAATATGTTTGAAAGCAAGCAGCACGGTGAAATAGACAAAGTTCAAAACAAATCTATCCTGTACAATCAGCCCCCAAAATCTATCAGCATTCCATAAAAATGTAACACAAGATAAATCCTTAAACTATACAGCAACAAATCCTCCAGTCATTTCAGATCCTCTGCAGCTTCCCGTCTTTTCTAAACACCTCAGATCCACTTCTCATGCTGCACAAGAATTTCTCCATTCTTTTGTTGTTGGGGCTCCGGTGATCTCCACCCAGCACCAACTCCAATCCTAACTCTGAAGACCGCTTTCATTCTCTTAGAGTTAAAACTCAGTTTATTAATATTAATTGATAATAACTTCTTTCTGTCTCTAAAACTCAATCTGAGGAGCTCAGACAACTATCTCTTTTCAAATCTGTCATCAATTTTCCGGCATCCAATTCATAGAAACCGAGAAACAGAGCAAGTCAGAAGGGGCCTCCTGGGCCATCTATTCTGACCTCCAGCACCAGCCGGCCCCACTCACGACATGCCCACCATGTACATGTCCAGCCTATCCTTGAACACCCGCACTGATGGGGCCTCAGCGACCGCTCGTGAAAGCCCATTCCACACCCTTGGGGTCCTGACTGTCAGGAAGTGCTTCCTGGCATCCAAATGGAACTTGGGTTCCCTGAGCTTTGCTGCATTGGAGCGCGTCCTGCCCTCCTCTGCAGGGGAGAACAGGTCTCTGCCCACGTGTGTGACACCCCCTCACATTCCTGTGTGTCGCCAACAGATCCCCTCTGAGTCTCCTCTTCTCCAGGCTGAAGAGACCCAGTTCCCTCAGTCTCGCCTCATACGGCATCCCCTGCAAACCGGCCAGCAACCTTGTGGCCCTGCGCTGCACTGACTCCAACCTGGCTATATCCTTTCTGTAACAAGGGGCCAAGAACTGAGCACAATACTCCAGTTGCGGGCGCACCAGAGTCGTATAGAGTGGTGGCATTCGCCCTCTTGACCACCGCATCACACTGCTGACTTATGTTCAGCCTGCAGTCAACCAGCACCCCGAGGTCCCTTTCACAAGTGCTGCTCTCCAGCCACTTGTCCCCTAACCTGCACTTATGACACCCCTTCCTATGCCCCAAGTGCAAGACCTTGCACTTATCCACGTTGAACCCCATCCTGTTGTCTGCTGCCCAGTTCCATAGTCTGTCCAGATCCTTCTGCATCTGGAATACCTGCTCCTCAGTTGTGGCCCCGGTTTTAGTACCGTCTGTGAATTTGATCAGCAGACTGTTCACCCCTTCTTCCATGTGGTTGATGAAAAGATTAAACAGGATCGGCCCCAGGACAGAGCTCTGGGGGACCCTGCTTGTCACTGGCCACCATCCCAATGATCCACTCTGCTTTCGGTCAGTCAACCATGCCCTAATCCACTGGACAGTGCTTTGGTGTATCCCAAAACTCCTCAGGTTCTCCACCAGGATATCATGGGGCACTTTGTCAGAGGCCCTGCTGAAATCCAGGTATACCACATCCACTGCATCCCCTCCATCCAGCCATCGCAAAACCTTGTCATAGAATTCCACAAGGTTTGTCTGGCAGGACCTGTTTTTGCGGAAGCCGTGTTGTGTGGCTGTCAGCCTCCCTTCCCTATCCAGCATTACTAGATCTCTCTCTGTTAGGAGCCTTTCCATTGTTTTTCCTACAATGGACATAAGGCTAACAGGTCTGTAATTCCTCATGTCCCTTCTACTACCCTTTTTGAAAACTGGGGCCACTGACGCCACCCTCCAGTCCTCTGGAATTTCACCCGTTCTCCACGAGGCCTCAAAAATGGAGGCCAGCGGGTGTGAGAGAACCCCTGCCAACTCTCTAAGTACTCTCGGGTGTAACTTGTCAGGGCCTGGCACCTTTGTAATGTCCAATGCCCTGAGGAGCCCCTCAGCTTCAACCTCTTCTCTTCTCTTCTCTTCTCTTCTCTTCTCTTCTCTTCTCTTCTCTTCTGCAAGTCCACTTTTCACATTTCTTAATACCTATAAGTAAACTACAATTTGAAAGTACAGCTTAAAGCACAAGAATTAGGGGATGAGAGTTAAGACAGACAGACAGACAGACAGACAGAGGGGGGAGAAAAAGGACAAAAATGGATAAAACTAGTTAGGCTTCTACCAGTGTCAGAATTATTAGTCCCCTTCTATCTGTATTAAAATATTAGTTTGTTAAGAATTGGCATTGTTCCAACTTTTATACTAAGGAGCCTTGACTTTCAGCCTTCTCCAGGTCCAATAGGCAGAGCTAATGGTCTTAGTGCGTCATCTTTGTTCTTTAGGATTATTTATTTTTTATTCTTGAGTGGGGCCAGGACCAGCGAAAAACCTCAAGTCCTATCAGGGAGATATGATTGTTCCTTAGAGCAAATCATGCACAGTTTATATCAAAAACAACAACAAAAATTGCCTGGCTTGAACAACCAGCAACTCTTTTAAAAATGGTGACACAGAGGGAGAGAACCGTATCTTTTGCTGCAATGAGCTTCAGCCAAGGTCATTTTATAATGTCCAGGATTCTTGAATAAAAATACCAAACAGTTTACAGCTGCAAAATTAAATAGAAGAGTACCCCCTTCAGAGTCCTTTCCAAGCAGAGAAACAGAAATGCCTTAAAATGTAGATTGCAACCAATATCACAGCCATAAATCTCAGCTGTCTGAAAAGCACTGTTGTCTCTTTCTCAGTTCAAAAGACACAATTAGGCACAAACATTCTCTCTTCTAGTATTTTCATACCAAGGTCAGTTTACAGTATTCGTGATTCTTAGTTCCAGAGTAGAGACATTAAACAACTTTGCAGACGAGACAACCGTCTATCAACAAGAGATCATCCGTTTCAGAGTCCATTCAAAATATGCAAACAAAAATGCCTTAAGACTTCAAGCTGCATCAACTTGGTGTGTTTTTCCCTTGGGAAAGAAAGTCATATAATATAAAAAGAAATAATAAGGAAGGGAAGGGAAGGGAAGGGAAGGGAAGGGAAGGGAAGGGAAGGGAAGGGAAGGGAAGGGAAGAAAGAGTAAGTGTGTTGGGGGGTCAACTTTGTTTCCAGTTTTACTTTATCAGGGCATCAGCACTGCAGACCAAAACTTGACCTATAGAGAGGCAATTTATACTCAGTCATAAGGCAGAAAGCAGCAATATTCATTGCTCCTTCATCAAGTCACCATTCTCCCAGAATTCCAGAAGTGGAGGCCCTTCTAACTCGTCCTGGGCTCCTTGGAGGGAATGAAATCCAGGATGTAAATATAAGTTCCTATATTAATGGTTATTAAAAATATAATATTACTGTAAATTATGTGAGTGATTCTGCATTTTCTAGCATGGAATCAGCACACAATATTGTTAATGATAATTTAGAAAAGAAAATAACTGTTCTAGCCATGATAAAAGTGTTTTTTCAATCATTTCCCTTCAAAGGTCTTCAGGGAAGCTCTGAAAGCCCAGCAGGTTTGCTTGCCTTCTCTGAATCTGGGCCTTTTGGGGGGGGGGGTCGTTTTTAGGGTTTAATGGGCCTTTTATCGCAAGGGGCTTCCCTGGAGTGTGCGCATGTCATGTGCGTTGGTGACCCCACCAGGGTTTCCTCCACAAAGGCTTCCATGCCATATTTCAGGAGGGTGAATTGAAGCAACGCATGCACAGCGCGTTTGCGCATCCCTGACCCTTCAGAGCAGCTACATGCTGGGCTCCCTGGGGAAAGCAGCCCTGCCCGGCAAGCCTTTGGCAGGGAGTCCTGTGGCCCTGGAGCAGCCACCAAAAAAGGTCCTGCTCTCTCGCTGCAGTCACGTGGCCTCTGATGGCAGTGGGCTGAAGGGCAGGGTCTCTTGCTCCGAGCCATGGAAGGCCCCTCTTTGGACCCCAGGGTAGTGCTGGGCCACATCAGCCTTCCCTGAGCTGGGGATGATGGGAGCTAGGAGTGCCATGAATGGCACTGGGTGTATGGGGTGAAGGTCTGACTCATTTCTCACGCGGCACCTTCCTTCCCTCCCTTCTGCCCCAACTCCAAATCCCTCTTTAGAAGAGGAAGATGACAATGGCTATGAGAATGACTATGACGATGACGATGACTATTACTATGACGATGAAGATGACTATGAGTATGCAGATGAGAATGAGTATGAGTACGAATATGAATATGAAGATTATCAGTTTGAGGACACAGTAGATAGCGAGGAATATGGAGATTACTGTTACTGGGACGAGGAGGAGGATGGGTCTGACGATGAAGTAAGTCTGTTCTCCACCCACTAAATAGCCCACTGTGGCTTCCAGGCTGCCTCTGTGTGTGTGTGTGTGCGTGTGTGTGTGCGCGCGCGCCTGTCCCCTATCCTGGTGCCTCCTAGGGGCATTGCACTAATGCATCCATCCTCTCCAGGCTGGAGAAGGTGCTGTGCCAGTTCCCGTGCTCTTTGTCCCCGCTGCTGTCTCCTTCTCGAAGGCAGCAGTGTTCTTTTCGTGTGTGTTTTGCCCCAAGCAGCAGGGACCTCTGCTCTACCACTGCTCCCTTTAAAAAATAAGGCTAAGCAAGACTCTGGTCCTCAGGGTTTTCACTCAAGGGCTGCTGTGATCAGGAAAGTGGGGCCAAGCCTCACGTCAGATCAAAATCCTGGGTCTGCCTGGTTGTGTCTTGCTGAGACACGGCCTTCCAGGTCTTTTGGATTACCACTCCCACAATGTCCATGCTGGCTGGGGTTTGTGGGAGTTGTAGTCCCTCCAGTTCATCAGACTTGGGAGTTGAATCCCAGAACTTCTGCATGCAAAATGGGTCCTGTCACTGTGCTTCACCCCTTGCTCCAATTATCTGTTTTTGGGTGTATTATCAACAAGCTCAACAGTTGGATCCTCTTGATTCTGAGCCCAGGAAGGCCCTTATATCATTCCTTCCCCCTTTTGTATGCATGGCTGGGGCATGGAACTGCTTAGAAGCAATGTCTGTTCAAGACTGGTGTGGAGATTTGGACCAAGGTTTCATTTACTCCAGTCTTTAGTTGGGTCTTAAATCAGATGTTGAATGCCCTGTGCCTTGTTCATAAGGTATTTTTAAAGGTTTTAGTCTTCATTAAACTGCCTAGAGACATTCAGCTTTTGGAAAGCATAGAAAAGGAATGAATGTTTTTGTATGTACGGGGCCAGTACTGTCAAACTGTGACTCTGCAGAGTAGGGAGGAGGTGTTGATGTGTTGGGATACCAAAGTGGGAGTGATAACTGTTAATTCTCTTCCATGCAAAAGGAAGGGGAAGAGGAGGAAGAAGAGGAGGAGGAGGAGGAGGAGGAGGAGGAGGAAGGAGAGGAAGGTGGGTATTATTTGTAATCTTTGGTGTGTATTTTTTGTTGTGTGTACAGCAAAGATGTCTTGTTATCACCATTACTGGACCAGGTGGGGACAATAGTTGGGAGCGACTCTGAAGTCACTGAGAGTCTGAAGGCTGGCTTGGCCTAAAGACCCAAACTGGGCCAGGAAGCTGAATTCTTCCAGCTTTCTTCATTGCCCTTTAGCCAGCTACGCCTTAGAACTCAAAATGTCCCCACAAAGTAGGCTAGATAGAAAGAGGCGCATACTTGGCCTCAGGAAAAACAGCTTCAAGGTTTTAATCCCAACCTCTTAGCACAAGCCAAACTCAGGAAGGGGATGGCACATTTTCAGCCCCTCCTTCACCAGCCACAGCCTCACTGCTCTGCTCACCTGGCTTCCATTCCTGATCACCTGTGGTGAGCACTTTGAATGCAGGATTCCTGTACCTCCACACCACGCCCCATCTGGTTATTGGCTGCTTTCAGGGGCTGAAAAAGGAACCACATGCCCTTTACTCGCCTTTTTTCCCTCTCCTCTCCTCCCAGACCTCCGACAGGGTGAGAAGCGGAAACGAGAAAGTGAGGACGAAGGAGAAGGTGTTCCTGATGGAGAGAAGAATGCAGGGGATTGAGTGCAGCCCCTCCTGCCTCTCCTGCACACTCACCAGCCAACCTGCTTCTCACTGTGGCTCCTCTGAATCTCACTGTCTCTGTCTCTCCCCCAACCCCCACTCCACCATAAGTCTGTGTAATACCCCCCCAACCCCAGTTGCTTTCCCATCTGCAGACTTACCCACCCATTAGTAGGGGGCCCCAACACCACACAGTGTGTCTCTGTGTGTATATTAGAAGTAGAGTCTGGCCCTGGCCCTCTGTCATGTTTTTCTGGCCTTATTTTTCTAGCACTCTGCACACCCCTCCAAATTCAGTGCTCACATCTTGCATGTGTGCCCACACCCCCATTTTGGGTATTTTGTGACCAAATTCTCACTCTGTGTGACGGGGCTTATGGTGACCCCGCAGCCATGTTTCTCTTCCCCACCACTGTGCGCACAAGTGGGGCAGGCCTTCCTCTAGTGGAGCGGAAGCTTCTCCCACAAACTGCTGCCCCGCCCCCCCCAGGGCAGGCACCAAGCTCCCAGGCAAGAGCCCAGCTCTCTGGAAAGACAATCAAGAACTTTTTCAGGGGAGCTTGTTCCTGTGGGTGCATGGAAGAGTGGACTTCCCCTGAGTTTTAGAACTGGGTGGTTCTTTCTTTCTTCAGGTTAGTCTTTTGTGTGCTGCTGTAGATGGAGGACACCTGCTTTGATGCGCATCCCCTGCCCCCAACTGCTTCAATCCCTTCTAGCCCATTTTAAGTCTCTTTCTTTTTAAGAAGGCAGTCAGAGCCAGGTGCCCTGACTTACAGGGGCAGATGAAACAACATGATTCAGGCTTCCCAGAAGTTGCAAAATGCCCATTAATCTTGGTTCTTCACTGCAGGGGGAGGGGTTGGGGTTAGGGTTAGTGTTTAGAAATAAATTCCATTTCCTGCAGTGTTAAATGCATATTACTCCCACCAACCAGAAAAGCAGTTCAGAAGCCTGAACTCTTAATGCAGCCCAAGCATTTAAAAACAGGCCCAAAGGATAAATTGCAATGAATGAAATGCAGTGCAATTTTAAGTCGGGGGTAGGCAAGCTGGGACTGTGCCAATGGGTTGGATACTACTGACCATTGGCCAGACAGATGGGAGTTGTAGTCCATTGCTCCTGGATGGTGCCTGGATAATGCCCCACTGACAGCCCTCCATAAAAGGAAATTAAAACATTTATTTCCCCTCTTCCATAAAGAGCTACAATTAATCAGGTTGTGGGGGGAAGACTGCCCCACAAGCATGATTATGGTGGGGAGAGCACCTTAATCTCTTTTGTAAAAAAGCTGGAATTTAAGAAATCTTTCATCTTTTACCCTCTTACAGTCCCCCTTCTCAGCCTTCAGAACAATCCTATTGAATGGTTCCCCCACCCCTGCCAACCTGGTACTCTGCCAATGTTTTGGACTACTATGCCGAGCAGGCCTGACCCTGGGCAAGCTGGGGATGATAGAAGTTGAAGTCCCAGACATTGGGAAAGTTGCTGTAAAATTTGAGCCAAATAGTTTTTCAGGGTCTTTTGCACAAAATCAAGCCATTTTAAGAGCTGTGGTGAAATCTTTCCTGTGATGAGAGCTTGTCCGTGGTCTTCTCATCCAGGCATCCAACTATGGGTGTTTGCGTTTGCATTTTCCTCCTCCTCATTAACCTAGCTGAAAACAATATAACTAGCAATATATGTTATTCTATTCTATTCTATTCTATTCTATCTTATTTTATTTTATTTTAGGTTTTCCATCTTTGATATGTTTTATTTTATTTTCAGTTCTTTTTAAATAGCTCGATGTGAGAAAAAGAAAAAAAAAGTTTAATGAAAGACTTCAGTTTATAAAAACCAACTGTGCAATGAGATGGTGATTTTTACTAACAGTGTTGGCCATTGACATTTATGTCGTCCTTGTGAGGCCAAAGGGGAGAGTGATCCTTAAAAGATTAAAAAGCTACTAGACCTCATGGTCTTTTTGTTCTTTTCATTTCTTTTGTTCTTGTGGGAAACATGGACAGGGTTCTGAAAGTGAAAAAAGAAGCTGTTTCTGATCTGTTGGAGAGGGCAAATAAGAGGGAGCTCTTGAAAGAACTGAAACTGAAACAACTTGCAGACCATACTGTAAATGTTTTGTTGGAATGCAGAGGAGAGCCAGGAGGAGGAGCTCTCCTGGTGGACTTGCCCTCATGCAAAGCCCATAAGCAGGTCAATTAGGAATGCGCCTACCCAGGAATCAGGGCCTCCTCATCGGGAAGGGAATGCTAATCCAACGCAGGAAACCTTGGGGTTATGCAGCCCTTTTTATTTAACTTAGAAGTCGGCTGGGCAGCGGCTGTGTTCACATCAGCCTCTGGACCAGACTCAGAACGTAACATCTCCACTTGCCCCTCCTGCCACTTGCACATGCAAGCTGTTCAGCACTCCAACCCCTATCAGCCTCAGCCAACATAACTAGTAGTTAGGCATGATGGCAACTGGGGGTCCCCGAACATCTCAGGGGCCTTCCACAGTCTTCAACCGGCTGCCCTGCAACAGGCCTTCTTGTTTATTCAAGGAACTGGCATTTCCAGGTTGATCATGGAGGTTTCACGTTGGTTCTGGTGGCTAACATCTCTCAGGCCTACTGTTCCAACTTCTAGGCTCAGCTACTCCCTTGTTTGGCCATTTCTGAAGGGAAGGGGTGGGGGTCTGGCTGTGGCTCTCCTGCCCAGGGCCAGATTCACTTCCGGGAAGCTAGGACTCTTTCAGTGTCCCACTGGGCATGAAGGGCTGCCCGAGACACTGTTTATCAAGCATGCAGCCTCGGGCTCTTCCTAGACTTAGGAGGTGGGGTCAGTGTTTCAGAACTGGGGATGTTGGATGTTCTTCGGAGGCAAAGTTGCCCTTCCAGCACAAAGGCAGGCAGAAGGGGTGGGAGGTGTTTTGACCCTAAGTTTTGTCCTCTTTTCCAAGCATCTTGGTGATGAAGCATTTCCCTTCCGGTAGGGTTGTACCTAAAGATCACCCACTGCCCCAGTCTGAGACCCTGGAGAGGCCCAAGGCTCGGTAACTTGGAGCTAGGCTGAATGGCAGCAGCTCCCTGTACTTGGCCCTCTTGAGAACCACGAGGACTGGAAACAGCTTATTCTGAAGAGCAGGACTGTTGTTCAACTTGTGTACGAAGTCCCATCTGACACCCATCATTAGGGAGGGCTAGAAAAGACCCTTTTCCAAACCTACCCCCCCCCCCCCACATACACACAAATTCAAATCGGCAGCAAAGTTGTCTAAAAATGATGTTGGGTGTTTTGGTTGGGATCGGGCACTTGAGGGATGCTCTCCCATTCCTCTGAAAGTGTAAAAAGCATTTTAAACCAGGGAAATGTAAAAATTAAAGGAAAGGTGCTGGGGTCCACTGAACTGAAAAATAATCTGAGATGCCATGGCATATTCATTCCGTGGATGTGGCACAGCCCTCTCTCTGGGCATAACAAAGAAAGCTAGAGTTGTGAAAAAGAATTATGTGAGAACCTTGGGGAAGACGGGCCACATAGCTTTGTGCTTGGCCGGTGGCCCACTACACCTAGAAAGCTTGCTTCAATTCTCCACCTGTCATGTTCTTGCCATTTATTCTTCCACTGCTTCATATCTCTATCCATCTTATCCCAAACTCTGCAAAGATGCAATTGATTGTATCTTGTTTTCCTCTTCAAGTGAGGCTTGGTTTGGTTTTGTAACACGCAATACGAAGTGGGTGAGTAATAACTTTTGAGATGCACCTTGCCCAAGAGAGCAGCATTTGGGGCCCTTGGGAAGCCTGGGAGACCGGTGGAAATGGGCTTTTCTCCTTTTCTTGCGTTTGCTCCCTGGCTCCCAGACGGCTCCTGGCTGCGGACCGCCTTGGAAAGAGCCAACTCGAGCAGAGTGTGTTTGTGCTGCTGATCACAAGAGGGCGCAATGGGAGCGTCTTGGTCGCAAACCTCTCCCAAGCCTTTTCTGGGGAAGGTGGCCCGGGGTCATGCGGTTCTTCAGAGAGGGGTTTCTTCTCCACACACCCCTCGCCCCATGCAACTTGAAAAAATGTGCAGGGCAGATTGGGCGCAGGAACACCGTTCTCCATCGCAGGTGGAGATGTACCACAACTGAGCTGTATTTCATTGCTATTGCTAGGTTTTAATTTGTTATGTGTGTGTCTGGGGAGCACATGGGCACCACCATTGCGGTGGTAATGGGCAGGGGAAGATATGGCAGTAGGGGGTCTAACAAGCCAGCTAAGAAGAAGGAGGAACAGATGTCTCGTATCTGTCCCCTCTTGTGGTTATTCCCCCAACTGGAGGGTTCTGGGTAGTTTTATCAACTGCCCCACGGGCCTGATGGTGCTGTTGTTGAACACCAGGTCCATCCACGATAAAACATCCCTCACCCACAATCTAATCTGATGAGGGGACCAACCTGGCATGCATTACGGAGACCTGGGCGGGGGAAGGGGGGACTGTCTCCCTTACTCAGCTGTGCCTGCCCGGGTACCTGGTCCAGCACCAGCCATGCCCTGGGGGGAGGGGAGGGGGGTCGTCCTGGTTCTTCAAACTTCAATTTCCCTTGCAGGGCTTCCTGTCCCCTCGAGATTGGGTCTAGAGTGTTTGTACCTGCACCGTGGGCCTCTTCTGGCATACCATGCACCCTGCTGCCCATCAGGCTCCCTGCCTGAGCTGACGGAGACCGTCTCGGACCTGGTGTTGAGGACCCCCAGGATGTTGGTCCTGAGGGACTTCAATCTCCATGCTGAGGCTCTTCTGACCAGGATGGCACAGGACTTCATGGCTTCCATGACAGCCATGGGGCTGTCTCAAAATGTCACCAGCCTGACCCATGAAAGAGGTCACACTCTGAACCTGGTTTTTTTGACGGGGCAAGAAGATGATGATCTGGAAGTGAGAAACTTGTGTTTCTGACCTTTGTCATGGTCAGACCACTTCCTTGTGAGGTTTGAGCTCAGGGCTGACCTGCCCCTCTGTAAGGGTGAGGACCCCATTAAGATGGTCCACCCGCAGAGCCAGATAGATTCAGATGGATTCCTGAAGGCTCTGGGGGGCGGTTCCAGTTGATAAAGCTGGCACTCCTGTCGATGCTCTCGTTGATTTGTGGAGTAAGGAAATGACCTGAGCAACTGACATGATCGCTCCTAAGCGTCCTCTCCCGCCAGGCAGAGCCTGCTCGGCACCATGGTATACACCTGAATTATGGGGGATGAAGCGGCTGGGAGACTATTAGAGCACAGGTGGAGGAAATCACAGGATGAATCTGACCGAACACGCTAATGCGCTCATGATTGAGCCTATGCTGTGGCAGTGAGGGCGGCGAAGAGGCAGTTCTTCTCTGCATCCATTGCCTCCTCACAGTGCCGTCCAGCAGAGCTTTTTCAAGTGGTGCATGGCCTGATATCCTTTGGTCCTAAAAAAGATCCAGTGGCACCATCAAGAGCCTGCTGACTTTGCCCAGCACTTCAAGGAGAAAATCACTCAGATTCGCCACGAGCTGGACTCCACAGTTGATGGGGTTCCATCACGGGAGCTGCCCAGAGCCCTGTCTGGTCCATCATTGTTGGATGAGTTGCAGTTGATGTGACCCGATGATGTGGACAAGGTGCTTGGACTGGTGCGCCCCACCACCTGCTTGCTCAGCCCTTGCCCTTCGTGGCTACTTATCAAAGCCAAATATGGAATTGGTTCCTGGGTCCAGGAGGTTATGAACGCTTCTCTGAGGGAGGGCCAGGTCCCTTCCCCTTTGAAGGAGGCGGCGATCAGGCCCATCCTGAAAAAGGAATCCCTGGACCTGGAGGGGGCTGCCAATTATAGACCGGTGGCCAACATCCCATTTCTGGGCAAGGTGTTGGAATGGGTGGTGGCAGGACAACCCCAGGCACTCTTGGAGGAGACTGATTATCTGGACCCATTTCAGTCCGGCTTCAGACTCGGTACGGTACTGAATCTGCCTTGGTCGCCCTGTACGATGACCTCTGCAGGGAGAGAGACAGGGGGAGTGCGTCCCTTTTGGTCCGCCTGGACCTCTCAGCAGCTTTCGATACCATCAACCATGGTATCCTTCTGGATAGGCTAGCAGGAATGGGGGTCGGAGGCACTGCTTGGCAGTGGTTCCGCTCCTATCTCAATGGCCGGTTCCAGAAGGTGGTGCTGGGGGACTATGGCTCTGCGCCATGGCAGCTATGCCATGGAGTACTGCGGGGTTCCAATTTGCCCCCCCCCCGCACTCTTTAACATCTACATGAAACCGCTAGGAGAGGTCATCTGCAGGTTTGGGCTGAGGAGTCACCAATATGCCGATGACACCCAGCTCTGCCTCTCATTTACATCTGCTCCAGGTGAGGCGGTGGCTGTACTGAACCGGTGCCTGGCCGAGGTGATGGGCTGGATGAGGGCCAATAAACTGAGACTCTCTCTTATCTGAGACGGAGGTCCTTTTGGTTCAGTTTCCAGGTGAGTGATTTTGGCCCTGCCCTGGATGGGCCTGCACTCCCTCTAAAGGACAGGGTCCACAGCTTGGGAGGCTCCTCAACCTGGAACTGTCCCTGGAAGCCCAGGTGACAGCGGTGGCGAGGAGCACTTTCCTCCAGCTTCAGCTCCTTACCTGGACAAGCACTGCCTAGCGACAGTGACACACACTCTGCTAACCTCCCGGTTGGACTATAGTAACACGCTGCCCTTGAAGACGGTCTGGAAACTTCAACTGGTGCAAAATAGAGCTGCCAGATTGCTGTTGGGGGCAGGTCGTTATTCTCATATAACGCCGGTCCTCTATCAACTCCACTGGCTTCCTATTAAAGTCCGGGCCCAATTTAATTGGGATGACCTATAAAGCCCTAAACAGCTTGGGACTCGGATTCCTGAAGGAACGTCTTTTTTCCTACATGCCCAGCCGCCCCTTAAGATCTGCAGCAGAGCCCCTGCTCCAGGAGCCCTCCCTGAAGGAGGTCAGGAGAGAGAACACTCGGAGGAGGGCCTTCTCTGCGGTGGCGCCCCAGCTATGGAATGCGCTCCCCAGAGAGGTCTGCCTGGCACTGACATTATATGCTTTCTGGCGCCAGGTCTAGACCTTTTTATTTACCCAGTATTTTAAAGTTTAAAATTTTAACTATGTTTTATGCTCAATCGTGGATTATTATAGATCATTTGGGTTTATAAGTATTTATTGGATGTTGATTTGTAAGCCGTCCAGAGATGCGCAACATAATTGGACAGGATAAAAATACCCAAATAAATAAATAAATAAATAGGTGCCTTAACTGTCAAATTCCCTGGCTAATTGGGCTTGCATTCAGTGTCTGTCTTTGTAGTGTTTTTTGATGCTTTTCAGACAAATGGAGTGGGGAGGCTCCCTGAGTGGTTTACAGAGATTCATCTCAAGACAGCCCCTGTTTATGGGCTTGGAATCAGAAAGACATGGCACAAAAGGAAAAGGAATTGGGAGGGAGGAGGAAAAAAGCAAACCAGACACCAGGTATTAGTTTTCAAGTTTTACAGGTGTTTTTCAAACAAGCTTTGCTGCGACTGATACTTCTTTGGCCAAGGTAAGTGGGCAGCTGGTCTCCCCTTGCCATGTTGCTCTTCCACAGGCCCGTGGTTCTTTGGCTGAGGGGCCAATCTTGCACTGTGTGGGACAAGGACCTCCCACCACCAAAAAGCTGGCCAGTGCCTCATGTAAATGGCTTGTGTGCCCTGGGCAGGTGGAGCTGGGGCCCTCTGGTACTCTGCCTCCCTCACAGCAAGTCACAGCAAGTCTCAGAATTTCTCCTGTGATGCGTGGCTAAATGCATCCAGCAACAGATGCCAGGCTGGCTTTGTTGCTTGTTGCTGGTTGCGAAGTCGTGTCCGACCCATCGCGACCCCATGGACAACACTCCTCCAGGCCTTCCTGTCCCCCACCATCTCCCGGAGTCCACCTAAGCTCACATCAACTGCCTCAATGACCCCATCCAGCCACCTCATCCTCTGCCGTCCCCTTCTTCTCTTGCCATCTGTTGTTCCCAGCATTAGGCTCTTCTCCAGGGAGTCCTTCCTTCTCATTAGGTGGCCAAAGTATTTGAGTTTCGTCTTCAGGATCTGGCCTTCTAAAGAGCAGCCACGGTTGATCTCCTCTGGGACTGACCAGTTTGATCACCTTGTGGTCCAAGGGACTCGCAGGAGTCTCCTCCAGCACCACAATTCAAAGGCCCCAATTCTTTTGTGCTCAGTCTTCCTTATGGTCCAGCTTTCACAGCCATACATTGCAACTGGGAAAACCATAGCCTTGACTATATGCACTTTTGTCGGCAGGGTGATGTCTCTGCTTTTTAGTATGCTGTCTAGATTTGCTATAGCTTTCCTCCCCAGGAGCAAGCGTCTTTTAATTTCTTGGCTGCAGTCACCATCTGCGGTGATCTTGGAGCCCAGGAAAATAAAATCTCTCACAACCTCCATTTCTTCCCCATCTATTTGCCAGGAAGTGAGAGGACTGGATGCCATGATCTTAGTTTTCTTAATGTTGAGTTTCAGACCAACTTTTGCACTCTCCTCCTTCACCCGCATCAAGAGGCTCTTTAGTTCCTCTTCACTTTCTGCCATGAGAGTGGCACCATCTGTATATCTGAGGTTGTTGATATTTCTCCCAGCAATCTTAATTCCAACTTGTGATTCATGTTGCCCCGCCTTTCTCATGATGTGCTCTGCATATAAGTTAAATAGGCAGGGAGACAGTATACAGCCTTGCCGAACACCTTTCTCAATTTTGAACCAATCAGTGACTGCATGTCCAGTTCTCACTGTTGCTTCTTGACCCGCATATAGGTTTCTCAAGAGACATACAAGATGGTCTGGGACTCCCATCTCTCTAAGAACTTGCCACAATTTGTTGTGATCTGCACAATCAAAGGCTTTAGCATAGTCAATGAAGCAGAAGCAGATGTTTTTCTGGAACTCCCTAGCTTTCTCCTTGATCCAGGGTATGTTGGCAATGTGATCTCTGAAGCTGGCTTTACTCACACACAACTCAGGCCAGATGGGAACAGGTGCCACAGCTGCATAGCATGCTGGGAAAACACCTGCCATCAAGCCTTTTCAACAGGAGCTACGTGTATGAGAACTAGAAGCTTGCATCATTAGTTTGTCAAACAGGCCAGGACTCCCTCTGCAAAGAAGACAGGCTGGAGATCAAGGGAACGATGCCCGCTAATGACTCCTCTGCCTCTACATCCATTTGCCATGTCTCTCTCTCTGAGCACTGGAGCATGGTGCACGCTAAGGAGCCAGCCCATCTATCATTTAGGGTGATTAATTTTTCATCAGGACAAGGCCTTTTGAAGTACCAAATTGCAGTGTTTGTGAGAGTGCTTCTCATGATTAATTTAAGCACCCCTAGAACCGGGTTGTTAGCAGAGGGTGGTGGCAATGCAGAAGCAACTTGGCATGTGGATTGGAGCCGGAGGGTCTCATCCCAAGAACCCATCCCTTTCTGGATCTTTGCTCCAGACTTAAAAGGATAAAGAATGTGGGACAGGAGGTGCTGCCAGAGCTGGGAACGTGGACTCCCAGCTGATAAATGGGTGGAAGCTGGTTTGAGTGGAGAATGCTGCAGGTTGGTTCTTCTCTGGAGCTATTTTGCTTCTGGTATGTTACTGGCAGAAGGAGAGGGAAGGAAAACAGCTTTTAAAAGGGCAGCCCTTTGAGCAATCTGAGCCTATTGATTCAGTTCAGTAAATAGAAATAGTACCCTCTAGTCTCTGTGGAAAGAGGCAATTTGCACAGAAATTTGCTTTTTGTTTGTTGATTTCATGTTTAGCTTGCCTTTTCTAAACCCTTATGAACCCTTGCATAACCTTCCTCCTCTTATAATATCAGCCTTGTGAAAGAGGCTGGGCTGAGACTGTGCACTGGCTCAGCAGGGACTTGAATTCAGATCTTCCATGTTCCAGCCAAAAGCACTACACCTCAGTGCCTCCCCTTGAGTAAGTTTTCCTTGATATGTTTTCCGTAAGAACTCCCATTAGCCCCTACCAAGCTAGGTTAGAGATGGGAATTGTAGTCCAAAACATCCAGAGGGCCAGGGAAGGCTGTCACAGCTTGTGTTTCTAGCTGCAAGTTTGGGAAAACATCTGTCTGGTTGTGCTCAGAAATAGTAAATGTGGAACTTGGAGAAGAGAGTGTGACAGGAGATGTAGTAAATAGGGTATTCCATTTAACCTCTTGCCCCACCAGCACCCCACTCCACCAAAGACAGAAGGCTTCTTCCATCCCACCATCCTTGCTCAGACAGGCCAGTTCCAAAAAGCGTCGTGGAAACCGTTTTGGTGGATTTGGTTTGAGAGACACTCCTGCTGGCTGCATTCCAACAGTGCCCGGGACCAGAGGCAAAAGAGGCAGAAGCAACATGGTCGGTGTTTTGTAGCTCCTGCCCAGTATTGCCGACATCAGAGAAGCGTTTTGGCCTTCCAGAAGAGGAGTGTGTCAGGAAATCTCAGTTTAGCAGAACAGGAGAACGTCATGCTCAAACTTTGCACAGGCATCCTGTGTCCAAGAAAAATACAACAGTAGCCAGAATACCTAACTGACAGCTTGCTTCCAGAGCACAGACAGGGTTTTTTGTAAGTTGTGGGTCATGTACAGTTTCAGGGCAGTGATGAGATTCTGAATGGGTGAGAAGGCGAGGACAATGAGGAATAATACAAACACATTCAGGAATCATGGGCATCAGAAAAAACATCATGGCCCATTGAAAGCTTGGGTAACAGATAACAAACACTCAGGAGTTACAGAAGTCTGACAGGTTTAAAATGTTGTGGTATTTGCAATCAGAGATACAGAATTCCTTAGGGCAAAGCATGAGCTGGCTGGGTGTTTTTACACTGCAAAGGCAGTGCTGCTTCCCTCATTGTTCCAAGGGTGTTTTTCCAGTTTGCCTTATCTGAAGAGCTGGTGGACCATTAGCATAGCTTGGGGCTCTATTTCCATTTTTCCCTGGAGAAGGAACTAGGAAAGAAAAATCCTGCAGATGTCTTTATATTTGAGGATTTATCTGGACTTTTTTGACAAGTGTCTGCTGGGGCAGGGTGGGTTGCGGGGAAATGCACAACAGCTGGAAAAAACGAGTGAGTGAGCATGGGGGAAACGGATCTTTGGAAGGCGGATCTGGCCCTGGGTCTGGGATTTCTCATCACTCTTGTGGCAAAACTGGAATTTGGGTCGACTGGAAGCCAGGGCAGGATTTCTGGGGAAGAATTTCCCCCGACCACCAAGAAAAAGCCTGCTTTGGAGATGCTGTCCTTTTGGGCAAACTGATGTCTTGTGCGGGGGCACATTTAGAGAAGAAATTGCAGAGGAGTTGAAGAGAAACTGTCCACCCAGTCACTTGAGGGGACACACTCTGTGAATAATTCAGGGCCTGGCTGGGGAGGGGGGGCATGGGGGCTGCTGAACTGGATGGAGGCACTTGAGATTAAAGGAAGCCCTGTCTTGCAATGCTCATCATCCGTGGAAGGAGAAGACTGCCGGGGTGGACCCCTGTTGCGAATGTGCTGGCAGATAATTTTGCAGGTGCCAATTTTAACTAGCTTAGCTGTCGATTGTGGGATGTACATTGCCATTCATGTCAAGAGGAGTGTGGGGCTGCCGGAAATGGAAGCCCCCATTGGCCCTCAACTCACCTGGAACGTTTCCCTCTCCCCGGTCCACGCATGCATCCCTCCTTCCAAAGAGGGGGGTCCTTAGGAGGCAGGCCCCTTTAAAGACACACACAGGCTCTGAACCAGTGTTTTCAAATGTGTGCCTTTTTATTTTTCATGGGTGGTCCTGAGCCCATCCCTGCAGCCCACACCCCACTGGCTGGGAAATAGGCCACAAGATGGAGATAAGGGTGCTGTTGCCACTCTCTGTCTCCCCAGAGAAAGGAGAGAGGCTGCAATCATGGGCCAGGTACCAACAAACTGTTCCCAAAGCCCTAGGACCTTGAAACAGGCTAAATTAAGCACAGTGAAACACTCCTGTTTGCTCATTGTGTGGTGAGGAAGCCATGCCACTGGGGACAGAGTGTTGCTGCCTCCCCACCTGGCCCAGGGGACGGAGCAGCAGCTGCTGGGGTCTCGGGACTTCTACAAGGAACAGTGGCCTTGCCCCCTTGCTGTATGTGGCAGGGCACCAGTGGTTCCTGCTTCCCACCAGGCAGAGCAAATGGGGCCAATCCATCAGTGTCCAAAGGGCACTGGAGATCCTTCTCTGCTCACAAGAAAAGCACACGATCTGGGTGAGGGCAGGTTGGCCTCATTCCTGGTCCCTCTGAGGCTGCGTTCCCAGAAAACCACAACCAGGACAGTTTCTCTGGAGAAAAGAGGAAGGGGACAGCAAAGGAAAGGCCTTGAGGAACAGCGTGGAAGTGGCGGAGCTCCAGAAAGCATATCTCTGCATTCTTGTTTCTGTGGGCAGCGCCAGAGCAACTTTGCCCACTGTGTTTCATCAGAGTCCAGTGTGTCTTTCTGCATGGTTGCAGCCCGCGGGGGCATGGCTCTGGGCGTCTGCAGGGGTGGGAAGCTTCTTTCAGCCATTCAGTTTCTGGGATGCGTGGGGTGGAGAAGATCTGAAGCCAGAGGCAAAGTGGCAGGGCCAAAATGCCCCAGCCGCCAGGGAGTCACCTTGTCCTGTTGGGGGACAGGACCCTGTCCTGTTGGGGAGCGCATGAAAACCACAAAACGATTGCAACCGGGCATGTGGGAAGGGGCTGTGTTTGGTTTGCCAGTCCAAACTCACCCATCTCTGCATAGAGGACTTCTGCCCACACCTCCTTTCCATCTCCTCAGCTCCCCATCCTTTTGAAATGACAGACATCCGGGTTCCTCCTGAAGCCCTCTTGACACCCACACATTTTCTCTGGGTTGGGGAAAGAATTCTGCAAAACTCAGAAGGCAGTCTCTATAAAGCTATTGCCCATCTCTTGTTCTTTTTGTCTGTGGGGTGTATGCATGCAATCGCTTCCCTCATAATACCCACATTCTGTGGCCACAGAGCATGCAAAGACCTTGCCCAACTGGATGGTTTGGGTCTGGGTTTTGTTTGGCTCTCTTCTGGTTTTCTTTTTTTAAAAGAATAACTCTGGCCCTTCTGCAGACGGGCTTGTCTGATTCCTCCCGCTTACTTATCCATTTATTTTGGGGAGCAGTCCTCTGGCACTCAGCACCCAAGTGACAAGTGTCGACATGGCTTTGTTCCCACAGGGAGCAGCTGTGACAATTATAACCATTGCAAAATAAATACAGCTTTTTTTTTTATTTTTTTGGGGAAAAAAACTGCTTTTGGGTTTTGCAAAGATCCTGTCTCTTGCCATTCTCCCCCAGCCTTGGAATTCAGGAGGAAACAACCGCTTCAGTGCAGTCCAGGCTGCGAAAACAGGAGTGGCAACTCCCTTCGAGTTAGCTGGGAGGCTAGTGTGGAAAAGTGAGAGACTCGCACAGCTCCATGGGGCCGCTTTGGGGGCAAGCCGTGGGCCATGGCGACTCTTTCGCCTGTTCTCCGTTGCACCAGGCTGCTGCCACAGACGTCACTCTGGATCCCAGCAGCGGCTTTGCTGCTCTGTCTCATCCTGTTACGCTAATGACCCAGCATGGGAGAGTCACTTGTGCTGGCAGCCCGTTCTCCCCGTGGCAGAAAATGACAGCGTGTGTTTGGCACATGGATCGGATGAGGCTCCAGTGTGCTGCCCTTCGTGGACTTGAATTTTCCTCCGGACTCCATTCCCTCTCCTCCTCCTCCTCCTAAGGCCCCCTTTTTTGGGAGAGAGTTTAGCACCATGGGAGTCCAGCCTGCACATCTTGCTAACCAGGAATGCCAGTGAGGAGGTGCTCAGACCTCACTGATGCCCTTATTGGACATCTGCTGGCAAGGGTATGGTTAGGGGTGGCACATTTGCAGCCCCGAATCCTTGTGCCCCCACTGCCCTGCTGTCTTTGGGCACTGCTGAAGTAAAGGACCAGGAACCTGGGGCTCTTCCCCCAGGTTTCTGCCCAGATGTGCTCCTGCTGCAGCTGCTCCTCTTTCAGTCCTTCTTCCTGAGCCTTTTCCCAAGATGAAGTTCTTTATTTTGCAAAGAGGGGCATCCTCAGAATTTGGCACTCTTTGAAGACATGCACCAAGGCTCCCAAGCACATGGAAGGCAGCGCTGTGTCAATGTGTACATTTCCTTTACCCTGTTGGCCCCTTGCAGGGCCCCTGCCTACTTTATTAATTTGTGGGTTATGCCAGAAGATCACCAACTTTCAAATGGAGGCATGCATGGACATTTGGTCTGCCTGCACATCACTATGTGTTTGGATAGTAGTGTAACTTGTTTTATATAAAATATCTGGGGGTATACATTTGCTCTGCATCTGTTGAAACTGATCCCTTCAAATTTCAGGCAAGAAGGCTCTTATCCTTTATTTGATTTCATGTATTGTTTTGTTCCTCTTTTATGGGCTCTTTTTTGCTGCAGTCATTTGGCAAGAGTTTCTGAATACCAGTTGGAACATACTCATCCCTCTAAGTTACATTGCAGAAAAAGCCCTGCTGGGACAGGAAAAGCAGGTGCAGATGTCTTATAGGAAAAGACCCATGAGCCTGGTTTGGGCACGTGTCACGCATTCCTGGGCTAAGCATGGGCCTACGAGCACCTTCTTCCTTACTTCTGAAGGTAAGACCACCTGTCCAGACTGCACTGTTTGTGCTTGGTTCTCAGGCTTCCCAAAAGGAGGAGGGAAAGTAGGCCATGCTAGCTTGAACTTTTGTGGAGCTGGAAGTCCTTTGCCCTAAGCCTATGGATTTATTGCCCTTGCATCTGCCATTGTTCCTGCACATGTCAGAAGCTTCCAGAGCTTTCTCTTCGCACAGTTGATTTCTTAGTCTCCTTCACAACAGCCCCACAAGGAAGGCTGGGCTAAAAAGGGGCTCTCTCAATGAGCTTTCTGGCCTGTGGGTCCGTGTGGATGTGAATCTGGAGCTTGCTGTGGTCCGATACGCAAGGCCAATCTCCCCTCCAAATGTTTTGGAGTGAAACTCCCAGCATGGCTGTGAGTTGCAGGCTGAGACTAATGGGCACTGCAGTCCAACATGTTTGCAGGGAGCACCAGGATGCGAAGGCGGCTGGATTGCAACAGGAAAGGAAAGGAATCCCTGCGAGGTCCCCACCGGCTCAGTTGCTAATTTAGGACACATACGTGTGTGAGTGTGTGTGTTGAATTTCATCAGGTTCATCAGCCGTTAATTGCTTCTGACTGACAGGGAATGAATGCTCAGCGACCTAGTTGAATGCCAGGCCTAGCCACCCACCTGCTTGTCTTCTGCTTCCAGTATTGCTCAATTTTGTTAATTCCTTGCTTAGCCAATTTGAAAAACAAAACAAACCAAAAACCTCCCCAAATTAATTATCAACCTAGAGAAACCTGAAAACAGCCATTTTGGCTCCAATCCTGCTGGCACACAGCACCCAAATGTGCTCTTAGAAGGAGCACCTCCATCTTCTTTATTTATTTATTTATTAAAACATTTTTATGCCGCCCCATTCGCCGAAGCCTCGGGGCGGCTTACAACAATAAATTAATATAAACATTAAAAATCCAAAAACTACAATATAAAATAAGCCGCCCTGGCCAGATAAAATCAGTTAATACTAACAGTTAAAATACCGCTTAAATAAAAAGGTTTTCGCCTGGCGCCGAAAAGCAAATAACGACGGCGCCAGGCGGACCTCTCTGGGGAGCGTGTTCCATAAGTTGGGCGCCACCGCAGAGAAAGCCCTCCTCCGAGTAGCCACCCTCCTAATTTCCTTCCCGGAGGGTTCCCGGAGAAGGGCCTCTCCCGCTGATCTCAAGGGGCGGCTGGGCATATATGGACGTAAGCGCTCCTTCAGGTAACCAGGACCCAAGCCGTTTAGGGCTTTATAGGTCATTACCAACACCTTGAATTGGGCCCGGACTTCAATGGGAAGCCAGTGAAGCTGACGGAGAACTGGAGTCATGTGACCATAACGCCCAGTCCCCGTCAGCAGCCTGGCAGCTCTATTTTGAACCAACTGAAGTATCCGGACCGTCTTCAAGGGTAGCCCCACGTAGAGCGCGTTACAGAAGTCAAGATGGGAAGTCATTAGTGCATGTGTCACTGTCGCCAGGCAGTCGTTCTCCAGGTAGGGGCGCAGCTGATGAATCAGCCGAAGCTGGAGGAAAGCGCTCCTCGCCACTGCTGTTACCTGAGCTTCCAGTGAGAGCTCCGGGTCGAGGAGCACTCCCAAGCTGCGGACCTTGTCCCTAGGAGGGAGTGCAACCCCGTTCAGGGCAAGGGTCACTTCACCCTCTCCGAAGCCCGATCCGCCAACCAACAGGACCTCCGTCTTGTCTGGATTGAGCTTCAGTTTATTGGCCCTCATCCATTCCCTTACCTCGGCCAAGCACCGGTTCAGCACAGCCACTGCCTCACCTGGATTGGTGGAAAATGAGAGGTAGAGCTGGGTATCATCAGCGTACTGATGATGCCGCAGCCCACACCTCCTGATGACCTCTCCCAGCGGTTTCATGTAGATGTTAAACAGCAAAGGGGACAAAATGGACCCCTGCGGTACTCCATGGCATAACTGCCATGGCGCAGAGCCAAAGTCCCCCAGCACCACCTTCTGGAACCGGCCGTTGAGATAGGAGCGGAACCACTGCAAAGCAGTGCCTCCGACCCCCAATCCCGCAAGCCTATCCAGAAGGATACCATGGTCGATGGTATTGAAAGCTGCTGAGAGGTCCAGGAGAACCAACAGGGACGCACTCCCCCTGTCCTTCTCCCTGCACAGGTCATCGTACAGGGCGACCAAGGCAGATTCAGTACTGTACCCGGGTCTGAAGCCGGACTGAAATGGGTCCAGATAATCAGTTTCATCCAAGAGTGCTTGGAGTTGTCCTGCCACCACTCGCTCTAACACCTTGCCCAGAAACGGGATGTTGGCCACAGGTCTATAGTTAGTGGCCATCTCTGGATCCAGTGACGCCTTCTTCAGGACCGGTCGGACTACCGCCTCCTTTAAAGGGGCAGGCACCCGACCCTCCCTCAGAGAAGCGTTAACCACTTCCAAGATCCAGATCCCAATCCCGTGCTTGGAATTCTTTATTAACCAAGACGGGCAAGGGTCCAATAGGCAAGTGGTGGGACGTACTTGTCCAAGCACCTTGTCCACATCATCGGGCCGCAACAACTGAAATTCATCCAATAATTCTGGACCAGATGGCAGCATTGGCGTCTCACCAGAAACCTCTGAATCAATAGTGGAGTCCAGCTCGTGACGAATCTGAGCGATTTTCTCCCTGAAATGCCTGGCAAAGTCGTCACAGCGGGCCTTTGAGGGTGTAACCAGGTCTTCTTTCCGACCTGGATTAACCAGGCCATGCACCACTCGAAAAAGCCCCGCTGGACGGCATTGTGAGGAGGCAATGGAAGCGGAAAAAAACCTCTTTTTCGTCGCCCTCACCGCCACAGCATAGGCCCGATAGTGGGCTCTCAAGTGTGTTCGGTCAGATTCATCTCGTGATTTCCTCCACCTACGCTCTAGCCATCTCCCAACCTGCTTCATCGCCCTCAATTCAGGAGTATACCAAGGGGAAGAGCGGGCTCTGCCCGGTGGGAGAGGACGCTTAGGAGCGATCGTGTCAATAGCCCTGGTCATCTCCCCATTCCATAGTTCGACCAGAGCCTCGACAGGAGCACCCGACTTGTCAGCCAGAAACTCCCCCAGGGCCTTCAGGAATCCTTCCGGATCCATCCGGCTCCGGGGGCGGACCCACACAATCGGGTCCGCACCCTTACAGAGGGAGAGGTCGCTCTCGAGCACAAACCTCACCAGAAAGTGATCTGACCATGACAGGGGAGTCAAGCATAAATTCCTCACCCTCAGACCACCCTCCTCCTGCCCCGTCGAGAAAACCAGGTCCAGAGTGTGTCCACGTTCATGGGTCGGGCCGGTGACATGTTGAGACAGCCCCATGGCCGTCATGGAGGCCATGAAGTCCTGAGCCGCCCCGGAGAGATCAGTCTCGGCATGGAGATTGAAGTCCCCCAGGACCAACATCCTGGGGGTCCTCAACACCAGGTCCGAGACGATCTCCGTCAGCTCAGGTAGGGAGACTGTTGGGCAGAAGGGTGCACGGTACACCAACAGAATCCCCAATCTGTCTCGGTCGCCCAACACCAAGTAGAGGCACTCCAGCCCTGGTCTCGAAGGGACAGGAAGTCCGGTGAGAGCGATGGAAGCTCGGTAAACCAAAGCGACCCCCCCTCCCCTCCCCTCTGGGCGTGAGCAGTGCTGAACCAGATACCCGGGCGGGCACACTTGGGAAAGGGCCACATCCCCCCCTTCTCCCGCCCAGGTCTCTGTGATGCAAGCCAGGTCGGCCCCCCTCATCCAGAATCAAGTCATGGATGAGGGAAGATTTGTTATTGACCGACCTGGCATTAAGCAGCAGCACTGTCAAGCCCGAGGGGCGGCTGACAAGACTCCCTGGTTTCTTCAGACAAACAAGACATGTTTTTCCCCTTCTTTCTTTTTAAACCACTGCATGCATCTGAATTAAACATACTTTCATTGTCCTGTTTAATTTTTTAAATGAACACAAGCGCTTTTAAAAATCCTTGAGAAAAACTGTTCCAGCCAGTCAGTTCCATGGTCCAAGACAGTGGGAGCATTGTGGAACGACTGTTTTCCAGACGCAGTACTTGGTCTGAGAAAGATGCTGGTGCTTTTGAAAGAAATGCAAGCATATGGCCGATGGTGGTCCAATATTGGCCGTGAGCTTTGGACCACAGCGCAGCCTGCGCATTTCTTTAATGCAGAAACAGTGATAAAGAAAAGCATGTCAGTTCATTGGTATTCTATTGTTTGTTTGTTTGTTTGTTTGTTTGTTTCCCTAGAGGTCTTACTTGCGCATGCAAGGTGAAGAAAGAAACCAGGGCAGGGGGAAATGAAGCACAGGGGTTAACCCCACAGCTTGTGATTTGGAGGGGGAAAGTTCAGCACCCCACCAGGAGGTCAGCCTGGCCCTTAGAATGTCAGCATGGCTGAAGCACAATGTATCAAATTCAAGCCTAAATAAACAGCTTTGCTCCTGGCGTGTCCTTCCTGGGGCTGTGGTGACCTACATCCCAGTCCCCAGGAGACCTGAAAGCCAAGCACACTGCAGGAAGAGGGAGTTGGTTTTTCTTGGATTCCCGGGCAGATGTTTCTTGGAGGGATGGCCTCCTTTGGCTTGAAGGGAGGGTGAGTGGGAGGACCAGATTCCAACAAGGCCAGAGGGCTCCGAGCAAGCAGGCTGCCTGCACTTCCCCTTTCTCTGGGCCCGTAAAGGTTACCAAGAAGTATGGTGGCCGTGGAAGAGAATCTCTGAGCACCTGGAAAAAGGTTTGGGAGCTTGAGGGTGTCCGCTGGATCTGGTAGTTCCAGGGCTACCAGAAGGAACATTGCAAAGATGTGATTCCCTGGGGGCACTTCAAGCAGGGGTGGGAAACATCTTTCAGTCTGAGGGCTGCATCCCGCCCCAGAGGGCCACGTGCTGTGGTGGGCGGGACCAGGGGAGATTTGGACAGGGCCAAGAGTATCTTAGAAAGTCATGTTGCTGGTAACTATGACTTAAGAAAGCATTTAAGCCTTGTGAAATGAGGTGTTGTGCAGGCAAAATCCGTGGAAAGTCCAGAGAACTGTGGAAGGACTGGCAGTCAGAGGAAAGGGGTGCAGCCAAGAAAAGATCACGGCCATCTGGGAAGCCCAAAAGGCCTCTATGGACCCAGGCTAGACAGTCCGTGCAGCCACTCTGGGGACAGGGCTGTGTACCTTGGTTGGCACTAGTAGTCTGCAGAGGTATCTGCCCCCGCGAGTTTCCTTTTCGGAGTCTTCATGGATTTTGTTATGAAAGACAAAGCAGCCACTTCTCCAGCGTGCTTTTTGCAAACCCCTCCAGCATTTGCAAGATGTCTGCAAGATGATCCCCAGGCCAGTGGAAGTGACTGGAGCAGGGCAGAACCACTGGAGAGAGCAGATCCTGAAGACCCTGGCAGGCCCGAAGCAAAGGAGAGTCGCTAGAATGGGGGGGGGGGGTCCCCTGCAGTGTGTTACCAACATGAGTTCGTGCCAAGGCCATGCTTAATCACACAGCTCTGGCGTGCCCCCATTGACCAGGGGCAAGGGATGGGTGGTCAGGTCACTTGTCTGGGATCCCAGCCAAGCAGAAACAACGGGAGTATTGTGTGTTCTGCAGCAGAAGGACAAAGGTAAGCCCCGGGAGCGTTTTGCAGTGCCAAGGCTGAGTCCCTGCAGGATGTGAAAGAAGGGTGGCTTCTTCCCAGTGCCTGGAGAGGGATCCATACAAAGAGGGACCTTCCCCTGCAAAGCATCCAGCCCTGCAAATGCCCAACCCCCCCCCCCACATGGGTTCTCCCCTGCAAATTCCCCGCCATGACTGATTTTCCCCATCAGCATACCCATGACAACTGCCAGTTGTTCCCTGCAGAACTTCCAGCTAACCCTTCCCCTCCCACAAAATATCCACCAGTTTTATTCTTCTGCAAAGTGCTCCCTACCCCATCCACAAACCTACCACACTCAACCCCTCCCCTGCCAAAGGCACCACGCCTGTCCTTCCCCTGCAAAACCCCGCATGCCAAACGCGGCCCTCGCTGATCTTCCCTTCCAGAGCGCTCACATCCAGTGACCTTCGCCATGCAAACACCAGCCTCCGCTCATCTCCCCCAGCAAGGCCCCCACCTTCAGGATCCCCCCCCCCCACTTGCAGGGGATGGCCAGGTGTGTTGGGGGCCCACTCTGTCCCTGGAGGCTGACCACAGGTTGCCTGGCGAAGCCTTCCCCGGGGTGCACAAGCGTTCCCCAAATCCTGGGCACAAGGCATACATTCCACGGCAGTTGGACGGGCTCTGCATACTGTCTCCAAGGTGTGCAGGTCGCGAACGTGCCCTGTTCCCCGAGACTGTGGCCTGTGTCGGGGCCTCCTTACCAAACAGTGGGCAGGAATCACCAGGACCCGCAAGGAAGACTGAATCGCCTTGAAGCCCAGTAGCTTGATCGAAACATCACCCGGCCCCCTGCAGTGACTTATGACAGCAGAAAGAATGCTCCCGGGCAGTGGTCTCCACCGCCAACTATAAGCTTTTAGAACATGCGCAGAGGTTTATAGATTCTGAGTCACATGGGCCTAGCGGCTGGGCAGTTGATGATGAAACAAGGGGAACACAGCAGAAGAAGTTGAGAGGTCCGCAGGGGGGCTCCATACAATGGCAATTGATTGCAGAATATTAACATAATGATCACAGGATTGTTGTGCGAGCCCGTTCACTTCTTACTGGTCAGCAAAACGATAGCCCTGGCAGCCTCTTGGGGAAGCCATCAAGTCCCACTTCTTAAAGTAACAGCAAGTGCCAAACAGTGACCTGATTTTATATTTCTGGACGCTTCCTGAGAAACGGGTGCATCCCTTTTCTGCCAGGATTCAGCTGGATTTTCCCAACAGCTGCCCGTCAGCTCCAGGCAAGGCAGCTCATACCCCAGATGGTCCTGCGGTCCAGGCTCCACAGGAACAGCAAGCTTTCAGCAGCCTCTAACTACCAGCCCTCCCCACCCCACACACCACGCCCCATGCCTGATCCTTTCCCCTCTTCCCCACTTGGAAGACGCCCAGATCCCACTCCAGGAGCTCCAGATGTGACAGTCTGAGGAAGTCAAGGCGGGGAGGAGCTGCTGAGCTGCAGAGGTTGGGGGTGCCCGCCTCAAGCTGGGACCCTCGGGCAGACATGCGGTTTCCATTGCAAGAGGAGATTTGTTTGCAAGATGATAGTGAAATGCAATGCGAGGCTCTTATTCTTAAGCACTGCAGTCACTCCACACTCCCGTCCTTCCACAGGCCGTGCATTTTGCAGTTTTGCAGTTGCTGTGTGACCTCTCACACAGAAACCTTGGAGGCCCTCCATGGGGGGGGGGTGCATTTGTGTTTGCGTAGCATCCATCTGAGGTGTCACCAAGAACAAAGACAAGGGTGGGACTCAGGAACTGTGTCCAGAATTGTGCTCTTTTAGGCTTCCTGTTGTAACTCGTGGTTTTGCAGATGAGACCAGAGACCGGATGGTAAAAATAAAGAGGAGTTTATTTACCTGCAGGGGCCAACATTCATGGTTAGAATGCGGCCCTGAACAGAGTTGGAATGAGGTTTTTGTACCTTCACAGTGAGCTTTCAGTAAATGGGAAACAATACCATCAGTTTTTGACAAAAATCAGAACAATGGCGACAATGGGGAGTTACAAAATCACATAGCAGCAGTTAAGCAAGCGATATACAAAAGCAGATTTGGTTAGCAGTAAGTTTTATCTTTTAATTTACACCTTCTAAGCAATCTTTGTCCATTACGTTGTAGGTAAGCTCTTTCCACTTTCTGAGGGGAATTCTCTGAGGCAGTTACTAGACATTTGAATGGGCTAGAGCTTAGGAGAGCTAAGCCTATCATGCATACCCTGAGACAGTTTGATTATTCTAGTGTTTGGCCATGTCATGCCTATCTGGAGCCTAGAGGAGTCATGCCTATCCTGAATGCCCTGAGAAAGCTAATAGATATTTCTGTTATGTCAGGATCCTGGGGAGTCAGGCATAACACTTCCTTTATGTTTAGGTATTTCTGGATGCATGTAAAACATTTTTTTCTTCTCCATGTCCCATACAGTCTGAGTGGCTTATATGCAACCTGTCATAAGAAGATGGATCCTGCCAGCAGGCTTGTGATTGTTAAAAAAGTGGGGGGAACACAAAGGGAAAAAGGAAGGAGGAAGGAAAAAGGAAGAGGGTCTTTTAGCAGAGCTGGTGCTTCTCTTAATGTTCTCCTACATTCACTTCCAACTGTTTCTCCCACCCCAAATATTTCTGCTCAAGGTTCCTTCCTGAATCTCCCCGTCTATGAAACCCTTTTTATGGATACCCGTCTTTGTGAGACACTGTCCTCTAGAGAGGCATGCAGGGAGAGGTTTTAGAGCCTTCTTAAATCATCATGCACAAATGTATGTGATTTTTATTTTGTCTTGTGGACCTGAGCCCCAGATCTTTTCAGTACCTAGGCTGTCCCTGAATGGACCCATTTCACAGATGGAATCATCTGTCTCTGTCATTTTCAAAAGGTGAGGGGGTTGTTGTCTGGCTGCTTCATGCAGATACATGGCAGAGAACAAGACTTTGTATGTCAAGAAACTGGGACACATCCACTACATGTGCACTAGGAGAAGACACATCAGAGTCAGAGATGCCTAATAAAGCCTCGGGTGTTTATAGGGGCTTCCTTCAGAAGGAGGTGGGAGCGACCATAAATTGCTGTTGGTGAACCTTGAAAGATGTGTCTCTTTGACTCCATTGCTGGCAGGCTCCCCCTGTATCCCTTTCTCCAGACTTGACATTTCAACCTTTCCTGGAAGGCTCTGGGTCCAAGAGGCTGCGTAGGCAAGCCAAGCGTTCTTGTTGTGGGCTGGTCCTGGCTTGGAATCTTACCCACTTGGAAAAGGCTATCTTGCTAAGCTAAGAAATGCCATGGGAGCCGCAGTGAGTGGGTGGCCAGGGCTGGGATCTGGTTGGGGTGGCCAGGGGAACCTTCCCGGATTATTTTTGACCAAGGCAGGGTTCAAAAGCACAAGTCACATGAAATCAGAAAACAAGAGGTAGACCCAGAGGAAGCCCACAGGCCTGCCTCCCCCTCATCCACCCCCAGTTCTCTCTCTCTCAGCAAAAGGGGATGAACCATAAATATCCTCAAATACCACAGCTTTTATCATGAAGGTCCTTGTACCTTCCAAGAGACCTTTCAAACATTTGAATGGGGAGCCACAGCGAAAGCCCCCAACAGGGCAGGGGTTGGAGGGAAGCGCTGCCCCCCAGGAACCCTGAAGGGCCAGATGTGGCCTTTTGGGAGTGGGTTTCCCACCCACCTCTGGGGGCATGGTGGGAACTTTACAGGATGGGCTCGATCCAGCTGTTCTGAGTGCTGAAACCCCTCACAGGAAGGCCCTAACAATAGCAGGGTAAGCCATAAGAAGATGTCTTTGTTGGGGCCTTCTTTAAAATCCCGAGCAAAATTCACTCTGAGGGGGAATGCTGGGAAGCCTCTTCCCAGAAACCCATATTCTGGGGGCAGTGCAGAACAGTGGGAGAAATGCCTTGCCCCCTTATTTATCCTGGTTTAGCTGTCATTGTTTTGGAAATGAGTATTAGCCCCTTACAGATTTTGTCTCATCCACTTTTGGAGAGAACTTGCGTCTCCCTGAATGCTTTGGCCTACAATTCCCATCAGCCCCAGCTAGCCTCGTTTTTCTTGTGTGTCCTTTTTAGATTGTAAGCCTATAGTCAAGGACTGTCTTTTTCAGTGGTTGTGAAAAACACTGGTTGTTTTTTGCAGGGAGTGAGGAGTGTAAGGATGCTGTCCGTGCATCTATTTGCTGTCATGTGCATTCAAGTCATCTCTGATTCATGAGCAAAAGCCTCCAGAATGACCTGCCCATTCAGCTCTCCCCAGTTCAAGGCCATGGCTTTCCTGATGGAGTCAGTCCATCCCCTCCTATCTGGCCTTCCTTTTCCTCTTCTGCCTTGGACCTTCCTTAGCAAGATTG
>NW_025336676.1:859563-879958 GCF_004798865.1 Varanus komodoensis | reverse complement strand
CGCTTCAGGTTCCTTGGCTGCAGCTTCCCTTGGAATGGCCGACTAAGCCAAGGCATGCAGAGTCTTTCCCAGTTTTGATTTCTTCAAACTCTCCTATAGTCATCATGATTTTTGGTCTCTTGATACTCAGCTGCAGTCCTGCTTCTGCTCTTTCTTCTCTCCCTTTCAACAGGTGCTGTTTCAGCAGTGCATAAGAAACAATACTAAATAAGTTTGCTATTTTTCTGGATGACATGGGCCTACGCGTATCCCCCACTGCCCCGGCCAGCCGGCCTTGTTTGGGTGCTATAGTCCATTAAAGATTGTTGCCCCCTGAACTCTTCCTCTGATTGTCAGATTGAAACATGGGAAGAAACAGAAAGCATTGCAGACCCACTTGTTCCTTTGGGGGCTTCCAAAGCAGCCAAGTTGCAACAGGGGACCTGGTTTCTTGAAAAGTGAAAGTCACCATGTTTGGACTGGAAGAAATAATCTCAGGTGCCCCTCAGGGCAGTAGCATTTGCAGGCCAGCTCAAGGAATGTGCAAGCTCCAGGTCCTCCAGAGCTCAGCACTAGCTGAAAGGATAAAGCACTGCAAAGTTTAAAAACCAAATGGCAGGGTGTTGAACAGAAGCAGTGCCCGGCACTTGCACTGGTTTCTGTCTGGAGACAGACTGTGGGACGGGGCTGCAGAGCTGCGTGTCGTCTTTCTTTCTCTCTTTCTTTCTTCTCCTTCATTTGTGTCTCGTCTCAAAACGTAGATTGCTATGGAGTTATTTGGAAGCATGGCAGTGTTGATCTGGGACTCAAGAGCTCTGGATTCTAGTCCTCACTCATCCACGAAGCTCCCTGTGGGACTTTGGGCTTGCCCCTGACCCTCAACTTGACCTTCCTTACAGAGTTGCCATGAAGATAAAATGGAAAGGAGGAGGAGGAGTTTGTGTGCAGTGCCTCAGGTTCCTTGGGGGCGAAAAGGCAGGATAAAAATGTAAGGTTTAGCCTGGCAGATATCTCAGCAATATGACTTTGACCTTTCCCTCCATAATGCAGAAATCATAAGACTGATCTCCCTTACAGGGCTGCCTGTAAGGTCCATAGAAAAATGTGCACAAAGCCACAATTCAGAAATGTGCTTGGAATGCATACTTTAAGGCTACCACCATTTACCTGGGAGCAAGTCCCACTGAACTCAGTGGGCTTCCTTCTGAGTAGCCAGTTCTACTGCGAGGCCACAAGCCTCAACAGGAACCCCAGTGAATGCTGCTGCATATACAGATCTAAGGTTGTGTCCTTGGAAGCAAAGAATGAAGAAATCCTCTGGTATCTTGTAGGGCAATAAATTACTTGTGTACATCCCTAAACATGTGTCAGGTTTTAGGGTTCTACAAAACTGAGTATGTTTGCTTTTTTGCTGCAGCTGCCAATCCAGAAACCACCAAGCTGAGTCTCAGCCTTGCTACCTGCAGTATGGGCATAATAAAGTCATTCCGTATCGTATCGTATCTCACACCCTCCTTTTTTTCCCTTTTAAAGAACTCAAGGCAGCGTACATAAATCTCCTCTTTCTCTCAATCTTGCCTGTGAGGTGGGCTGGGCTGAGAGCCTGTGACTGGCCCAAAGTCACCCCATGCGCTCCATGGCTGAGCGGGGACTCGAACCCGGATCTCTCAGGTCCATCACTTGAACCACCAGGCCATTCTGGCTCTTACAGAGTCATTTTTTTTTCTTTTCTTTTTCTCTTTTTATCGTTCTTTTATCCTCCTTCGACCTACTTTATAATTTTACCCTGCTTTAATCAGTGCTTTGAGTCATTCCTGGCCATGTTGACATTTATATATCCTGGGGAACCCACGGGGGCTGCTATTGGCGTGGTCACGGGCAATGGTCGTTACAACAATAGGGGCTTAACGTGTCCATGTAGAAGAAGGATGGACAGATGGCTGACACCTGTCCCTCCTTCTGATCCTGCCCCCAACCAGAGGGCGCCAGGTAGCCTTGTCAACCACCCCTCGGGTCTGACGGTGCTGCTGCTCAATGCCAGGTCGGTCAACAATAAATCTTCCCTCATCCATGACTTGATTGTGGATGAGGGGGCCGACCTGGCTTGCATAACGGAGACCTGGGCGGGAGAGGGAGGGGATGTTGCCCTCTCCCAATTGTGCCCACCCGGGTATCTGGTTCAACACTGTTCACACCCAGAAGGGAGGGGAGGGGGAGTCGCGTTGGTTTACAGAGCCTCCATCTCTCTCACGGGTCTTCCGGTCCCTTTGAGACCAGGGCTGGAGTGCCTCTACTTGGTGTTGGGCGAACGAGACAGATTGGGGATTCTATTGGTGTACCGTGCACCTTTCTGCCCAGCAGTCTCCCTATCTGAGCTGACAGAGACCGTCTCAGACCTGGTGTTGAGGACCCCCAGGATGTTGGTCCTGGGGGACTTCAATCTCCATGCCGAGTCTGGACTGACCGGGGCGGCTCAGGACTTCATGGCCTCTATGACGGCCATGGGCTTGTCTCAACACGTCATTGGCCCGACCCATGAACGTGGACACACTCTGGACCTGGTATTCACGATGGGGCAAGAAGAGGATGACCTGAGGGTGAAGAACTTATGTTTGACTCCCCTGTCATGGTCAGATCACCTCCTGGTGAGGTTTGTGCTCAAGAGCGGCCTCTCCCTCTATAAGAGTGCGGACCCGATTGTATGGGCCCGCCCCCGGAGCCAGATGGATCCGGATGGATTCCTGAAGGCCCTGGGGGAGTTTCCGGCTGACAAGACTGATGCTCCTGTCGAGGCTCTGGTCGAACTGTGGAACGGAGAGATGACCAGGGCTGTGGACACGATCGCTCCTAAGCGTCCTCTCCCACCGGGCAGAGCCCGCTCTTCCCCTTGGTATACACCTGAATTGCGGGCAATGAAGCGAGTTGGGAGACGGCTAGAGCGTAGGTGGAGGAAATCACGGGATGAATCTGACCGAACACACTTGAGAGCCCACTATCGGGCCTATGCTGTGGCGGTGAAGGCGGCGAAAAAGAAGTTTTTTTCCGCTTCCATTGCCTCCTCACAATGCCGTCCGGCGGAGCTTCTTCGAGTGCTGCAAGGCCTGGTTCGCCTGGGTCCTAAGGAAGATCCGATGCCACCCTCAAAGGCCCGCTGTGACGACTTTGCCAGGCATTTCAGGGAGAAAATCGCTCAGATTCGTCACGAGCTGGACTCCACTAATGAATCAGAGGTCTCTGAGGAGTCGCCAATGCTACCGTCTGGTCCAAAATTATTGGAGGAATTTCAATTATTGCGGCCCGATGATGTGGACAAAGTGCTTGGAAGAGTATGTCCCACCACTTGCCTATTGGATCCTTGCCCGTCTTGGTTAATAAATAACTCCAAGCACGGGATTGGGACCTGGATCTTGGAAGTGGTTAACGCTTCTCTGAGGGAGGGTCGAGTGCCTGCCCCTTTAAAGGAGGTGGTAATACGACCAGTCCTGAAGAAAGCGTCACTGGATCCAGAGATGGCCACTAACTATAGACCTGTGGCCAACATCCCGTTTCTGGGCAAGGTGTTGGAGCGAGTGGTGGTGGGACAACTCCAAGCACTCTTGGATGAAACTGATTATCTGGATCCTTTTCAGTCCGGCTTCAGACCCGGGTACAGTACTGAATCTGCCTTGGTCGCCCTGTACGACGACCTGTGCAGGGAGAAGGACAGGGGGAGTACATCCCTGTTGGTTCTTCTGGACCTCTCGGCGGCTTTCGACACCATCGACCATGGTATCCTTCTGGATAGACTTGTGGGATTGGGGGTTGGAGGCACTGCTTTGCAGTGGTTCCGTTCCTATCTCGACGGTCGATTCCAGAAGGTAGTGCTGGGGGACCATGTCTCTGCGTCATGGCAGCTATGCCATGGAGTACCACAGGGCTCCATTCTATCCCCTCTGCTATTTAACATCTATATGAAACCGCTGGGAGAGGTCATCAGGAGGTGTGGGCTGCGGATTCATCAATACGCTGATGATACCCAGCTTTACTTCTCGTTCTCCACTAATCCAGATGAGGCAGTGGCTGTGCTGAACCGGTGCTTGGCCGAGGTAAGGGAATGGATGAGGGCCAATAAACTGAAACTCAACCCAGACAAGACGGAGGTCCTGTTAGTTGGCGGATCGGGTTTTGGAGAGGGTGGATTTGACCTGGTCCTGAATGGTGCAACACTCCCTCTTAGGGATAAGGTCCGCAGCTTAGGAGTACTCCTCGACCCGGAGCTTTCTTTGGAAGCTCAGGTGACAGCGGTAGCGAGGAACGCCTTCCTTCAGCTTCGGCTGATTAATCCGCTGCGCCCCTACCTGGAGTACGACTGCCTGGCGACGGTGACACATGCGCTGGTGACTTCCCGCCTAGACTTCTGTAACGCGCTTTACGTGGGGCTTCCCCTGAAGACGGTCCGAACACTTCAATTGGTGCAAAATGGAGCTGCCAGGTTGCTGACGGGGACGGGGCGTTATGCTCACATGACTCCAGTCCTCCATCAGCTTCACTGGCTTCCCATTGAAGCCCGGGCCCAATTCAAGGTGTTGATTATGACCTATAAAGCCCTAAACGGCTTGGGTCCTGGCTACCTGAACGAGTGCTTACGTCCGTATATGCCCGACCGCCCTTTGAGATCTGCGGGAGAGTCCCTTCTCCGGGAACCCTCCATGAAAGAAATTAGGAGAGTAAGTACCCAGAGGAGGCCCAACCTATGGAATTCATTCCCCAAAGAGGCCGCCTGGCACCGTCGTTACTGGTTTTTTGGCGCCAGGTAAAGACCTTTTTATTTAAACATCATTTCAATTGTTAAAACATATGATCTGGCCAGGGCAACTTCTTCTTCCTTCTCTTTCTCCTCCTATATTTTTATTTTATACTGATAATTTTAATTTTATATTTGTAAGTCAATGTATTTTTTGTATTTTTGTATTTAATGGTAATTTATTATGTACTACTGTATTTCAATGTATTTTATCATGTTGTAAGCCGCCCCAAGGTTTCGGCAAGGGGCGGCATAGAAATGTTATAATAATAATAATAATAATTATTATTATTATTATTATTAAGGATTATTATTATTATTAAGGATTTCACAGAGCTAATGTGCCTACATTCCAAGTATAGTTTATAGCCGTAAAAGTGAACACTTTGGGAAGTAAGCATAGCAGAGGACTTGGCGCCATCTCACATGTTCATCCCATTAGCTGCCTCTGGGCCATACTGGCCAGCCCCGGTGAGAAAGAACAAACAGCTCTGGCAGCAGGCATTCAGAGGCTCATGCAAGAACATTGTCGCCCTTGTCGGGACGTTCTGTCCCTGGGCTGTGGGGGAATGCTGCAAGGAAGCCCACAAGTGGCAGATCAAGGAAGGCGTGTGTGGCTGCAGGAACAGGGCTTGTCCAGTAGGCCAAGGCTCCATACCCACGCTTTGATTTCAATTATTCATGTATTTATTGTTATTGTAACCCCAAGTGGCTGATTTAAAACCTTCCTTTTAAAAAACCTTGCCAGGATCCCTCCCCAGAAATTAAAATTTGCATAATAATGTGTGGCCATAAGAACAGCAAAACAAGCGCCACTGGCAAAATGGAGCAGAACTTCTTGGTAGCAGCAGGCTTCCCAGTTATGGAATGATCTTCCTGACAGATCCTCCATGAGATCGAGATAGGTATCTTTTTGGCATCAAGTAAAGATTTTCTGCTTCTCTCTGGCCTGTGGCAGCATAAGAGGTTCTTAATCAGGGTTTCAGCTTTCCGGCTGTTGATTGTTTTAAACTGTTTTTAGATGGGTATGTATGCTTCTCTCTGTGTGTTTAAATATTTGTATGTGTACAGTTCCAAGAATGCATTTTTAGATTTTACTCTTGCTAGGTGTTTATCTTTTAATATTAAGCAGCAGCAAACAATACTGGCTAGGAATGATGTGGCCTGGAGGATGACATACCTGGAAGGCATACGAGCTTAAAAGTCCACTGAAGCTGGGAAGAAGCTGGCAGCTATCACTGGTTACTAGTCCGCATAGTTATATGCAACATCCAACATCAGAGGTCTATTGCTGGGAAGATGAGCAGGAAGGTGCTTTGCACTCATGCCCTGCAGGTAGGTTTTCTGGGCAGCCATTCTGCAAACAGAATGTTGGACTAGGTGTGCCTTGGTCTCATCTGATGAGCTCATTAAGCTATCCGTGGATACCAGTCCTCATGGTTATATGCTATTTCCGGTATGAGAGACATCCTGCCTCTGCACCCCAGTTGCTGGAGATCATGAGCGAGGGGTGCTGCTGCCCTGTGGGTTCCCTATGCGCAGCGGTTCAGAGGGCGTCCCCTGGTCCGACCCAGGGCCGCTCTCTCAACTTCACACCTTAATTCCTTCTCCGTCCGTGGATAATGTGAGCCCCAGGCTTGAAGCCTCACGGTTCGATTCCACCGGAGGCGAGACCCGAGGTGCCCCTACGAGGACCCCGTTTCTTTCAAGTTCCCTCATGGCTCCCAATCAAAGTTTTCTTCCTCGAGAGGATGACCAGCTCGACGTGGCCCCCAGCTGGACAATCCGCGCACGGTGGCAATGCGCGCCTCCTCTCAATTCCAAAGACACAAGAAAGGGAGCGGGGCCTTTCCGGGCACCGCCCTCGATTCTCTGCGCCCGGCGCAAGCGGAGCAACGGGAGGCGGGGGCGGCAGCGGAGGCGGGGGCTCTAGGAGGAGCCGAGCCAAGCGTCTGCCGAGGCCATGTGCGCGCCGGCGGGGGCGGTGTCTATAAAAGGGGGCGCGTCCGGCGTGGTTTCTCCAAAGCGTGCGCTCCTGGAGAGGTTGGTGGCGCAGGAGCTTTGCGCACGTCCTCATTGTCTGCCGCTGCGGAGCCGCGAAGATGCGCTTTCCCACGCTGCTGCTGTTGGGGACCGCCGCCCTCCTGGCGGCCCCTTCGTCCGCCTTGCCGCCCCCCAAGGAGCGTGCCCCCAAGACGGCCTCGTGGGACGAGATGAACCTGCTGGCGCACGGGATGCTGCAGCTGGGCCACGGGCTGAAGGACCACGTCGACAGCACCCGCAGCCAGTTGCGCCAGCTGGCCGAGCTCCTGGGCGCGCACAATGCCTCTATCAGCTCCCTCGAGCGCTCGGCGGTCGAGCAGCGGCGGCAGTTCTCCCGCGCCCAGCGCCTCCTCGACGGCCGCGTCGCTGAGCTGGACAGCCGGGTGCGGATGCTGGCCGCGCGGCTGGCGGGCTGCGAGCGCCTCGACAGCGCCGACAACACAAGCAGCAGCGACCGGGCTCCGGAGCTGGGCGCGCTGCAGGTGCGTCCCGGGGGCCAGCGTGGAGGGGGCGCTGAGTGACTTGGCCGCGGCACTGCCCGGGGCGAAGCGTGCTTCGGACGGGGGCGCAGTGTCTCCGAGGACTTGGAGGGGGGTGTATGGTGGGGTGGGCGGGGCGCTTCGCCCCTTTGGAAACGGAGGCTGACTGGGGAGGAGAGACTGACAATCGTTTCCCGGCATTGGCGTTTCCCTTGTCTTTTTCTTTCGCCTTTCTTTCCACGGGTCGAAGCGTCCTCCGAACTGTTCTTTGAAAAGTGCCGCGCAGGATGATTATGTTGGGTCCTTGCAGGAAAAAAAGCAGGCTAGAAATAGAAGAAATGATTAAACTAAATAAATGCAGAGCTCGTTTATTATGAGGAATAGGAAATGCAGTATACAGCCCAGGCTCCTGGCCCGTCAAAGACGCACCAGAAAAGAGCACTGGAAACGCGCAAATAAAATCTCACCTCCCAAGTGAAGGGGCGAGAAAGCGCCAGGTGAATTATTCTTCCCAATCGTAATGCCATCTGGTGTGGCATGTTGATTGGGTTGCACCTCTGGCCAGCTGCTTCGATATGCTTCGTGCCAGCAGAGCTGGGCATGAAAGAGGAGCATAGACCAAGGGCCGGCGCGGCTGAGCGAGGAGGGCACCGAACAAAGGATCGTTGGCTTCCCTTTGGGTGCGGGAACAATGAAAGGGTTGCTATAAAGGGGAGCTTAGGGTGACAACAGGGAGGGGGCCTTACCTGCCCTACTGGGGGCTGAGCCAGAGAACTGCACCAAACAGCCTCCGCATACTTGCAGCAATTTAAAACGCAATGAAACTAAGCGGAAAGCCATCCTGTGAGCCGGAGCTGTGCAATGGCTTGCGGCACAGTAGCATCCATAGCAGCACTTATAAATTAGTGTAAGAATGTGGCCCTGTGAATGATTAAGTGCTGAAATCCCATGATGCTGCCTGTGTGGCTGCAGCTGGACAGAGCGTGAGAGGTCCCTGCCCCAGGGAGGTTACATGCTGAAAGTGGAGGCAGCAAACAGGGATGTGGCAACACCTTTGGCTGCAAAACGCCTCTCGTCCCACCTGCCATATGGACTCTGAAACACTCCCAGGACTGCCTTTGCAGCACAGCTCAGCGAGAAGCAAAAATACTCACGCAGCGCCAAGTGTTTTCCTTCTGGGAGCCACACCCATTGCTGGGAGGGCAGGTATTTCTTTAAGACAACACTTTGTAACATGCACGTGTTTATATTTATTAATTTATATGTACAGCAAGAAACACAATGTTAAAACAATATCAGTAGACACAGAGGTAGGTCAACCAAGGAAGGCTTCTTCAAATAATGACATTTTGGGGAGATGCTGGACACAAAGCCTTGTCTGCACAAAGATGACCTTCAAAGGACATGGAGTGGGAGGGCTGCACTGGGTCTTTGTGTTGAGCCTGTGTCAAGTGAGGAAATAGCAGTAAAATTCTGCACCCCAAACACTTTGAGATTCCTGGGTGATTCTTCATACTGAGTGACAGCAATATGAGGATTCCAGACAGGCCAGCCTAGAGATGCTAGGTTGAACCTTCATGTGAAGTAGCTTTTTCACCCAGCTAGGATCCTTCCCTCTAAATTATTTGCAGTATTTGTATTTTGTTTGTTTATTTTATGTAAGCTGTCCCGAGGCTCAGGCGATGGGATGGCATACAAAAATTCTAAATAAATAAAGATCCTAGTCCTCAGGGTTCTGAATGAAGGGCTGATTAACACAGGAAGCTGCATTTGGTTCACCAGAGTCTCAGTAGTGCTGTGACTGATGGCATTTTCAGATTTTGAGCTGGAATGATTGTCAGAACCTGGAAACATCAAGTTGGAGACATCTGTGTCAAGGCTTTGGGAATTCAGTGACAGCACAATCCAGTGATTGGCAGTGTTCTTTCTGTTTTTATCTCACATATTTATACTTCACTTTTTTTCTCTTGGTAGGAACCAAAGGTACCAAATGTATTTTTAGTTGATCGTTGTAAACTGCCCAGACAGCCTCAGCTATTGAGTTGTATGGAAGCTAAATGTATGAATAAAAATAAAGAAGCCTGTGGCCTCCCCCATTTTGTCACAATGATCCTATGAGGTAGGCTAACTGGTCCACAAGGACGTTGTGAGGATAAAGCAGAGAGGAACAGGAAGAATAGAGCAATGCCCTTGTTTCCTTGAGAGGAAGAAAGGTGGGATACAAGCATAGTCATTACATAAGTTATTGCTGCCTTTGACTCTCTGTCCAGTCCACCTCGCAGGGTTGCTGTGAGGATAAAATAAGAGGGGCAGAATTGTAAAGCTGCCTCAGATTCTGTGCAGAAAGAAGTGGACTAGAAATAGGAAGTCTGAGTAAATGTCACATGAAAGTGGCATCAAAAGAGCAAAACAGCATGAAAATAAAAAGGATGCTGCAGCAGGAGCCCAAGGCAAAGGTCACCCCCCACCCCACCCCCGTCAGAGGCTTTTCCAAGTAGTGAGTGCTCCTCTGTGTGTCTGTCTGTCTGTCTCAGAGCCTGATAGTTCAGCAGAACCTGCGAATTGAAGAGCTCTTCCGGAAGGTGAAGCAGCAGCAGTTCAGGATGGATAAGCAGAACCTGCAGATCAAAGACCTGCAGAGTAAGGTATGGCCGGGCCAACAGAACCTCTGCATGGAGAGGTGCTGGGCATGTGCCCCGAGGCACTTCCCTCCTTGTCTGCTCTCCTTTATCCATTCTGGTGCTTCTCCCAGTCCGGTACTGGGAAATGTGGCCAGCCCAGACTTCAGGTGTTCTGCATGTTAACTCTCAGTATTCCTGAAGATGGGTCACACTGGCGGGCATGGGTGGTGCTGTTTCTGGAGGGGCACGGACTGGGGGAGGTAGGCTGGAGATTTCAGAGGGAAAAGGGCTCTTAACTACCAGAAGTCTTCCTTAAAGTTTGCAGTTCCTTAAAGCGTATGCAGGCATGCTTAGATGGCAAAGGTCCTACAAGCCCTGAGATCCCCAGACAGCTCAGAGTTGCCTATTACTGGGGTCCGGGATTCAGAAAAGCATGCTGTTCGAATTGGGCCCTGGAGCAGTTTGGTTCATGTGCCTCCAAAACCTGACGGGCAAGGTTTTTGTTCTGACAGTTGCACGGCTGTGCCCAGTGGAGTCACTGAGCAGTTTGCAGTGCACTTCGCCCCTTGCACCAGCCCAGTCCCCCCATTTCCTGCCTCAGCTCTCCCAGCTTGAAGAGTAACACCACACCAGTTTGTTCAGAATGCTGCCACCTTTCAGACTGGGTTCAAACACCCAGTCTGAAACCCACGCTCCACTGTGAAATGTGGGTTGAATGACTTAGCATCTAAAAACAGCCTGGGGCGCAACAATCCAAGAACAAAGCATGAGTTTTCTCCATGGATTGTTCACAGGTTACAAGTCATGGCTTGTTAGGAGAGGTATGTCTTGACAACATGATAACCCATGGTTCTACAACAACCCAAGTTTCAAAGCCTAAGCTCTTGTGTATGTTGCCAAACCCACTCTCGGGCAGTATTCAGGACGGTGCTGTCCAGCCTTGCAGGGTTCTTATTCAGCAGGGGCATCAAACCTCTTTAGCTTCAACCTCTAAGCTTTCGGAGGGGCCTTTCAGCCCTTTAGAATTGGTGGGGGGAATTGCACGAAAGCCAGGAAGTCACTAAATGTTTGGCAGTTGAGGGAAAGCAGGGAGGGACTTCTAGAGGACCCTCCGGTGCTGGATCCAGACCAAGGCTCTGCCCAGCTTTGTAAGAACTGCAGAAGTAGCCAGGAAAGCTTTGGCTACCACAAATGTGCCAGAAGGGGATCTTCCCTTTTCCATTCGTGCGCTCCTGCATGCATCGCTGTTATGGCAGGCGGCACTCAGGGCAAGGTGGCCGTCTGAGGGACCCCACTGGCCACTCGGCCCCGGAGCTCCCTGGCAACTTGGGCAAGGCCCTGGCTCTCAGCCCCACTCCCAGGGTGGTTGTGAGGGTGGAGTGGAGGGCGGGGGGCACAGCATAAGCATAACCAGCACCACCATGGCGTTTCTTCTCCCTTCCGGTATTTGTTTAGGAGGCCAAACTATGTTTCCTTCCTCTGCACAACTTAGGTGAATCTGCTGCTCGTGTCACACAGCAAGGAAAGCGACATACGGAGCTCCAGGTGGAACCCAGATCCCCCAGAGAATGCCAGCCCAGCACCCGGCCCGAGCCAGAACACCAGCAGCAAGCCCGGGGATGCTCTGAGTGAGTCTTGGTCTTTCGCATGATGCAGTGGCAGAGCTGGCCTATAAGCGTGCACAAATTCCGGTAATTTCCTGTGCTCAGGCAGACTTTGGTTTCCAGTTATATTCAGCTGAAAATTCAGCTTTCTGTTTCAAAGAAAGCTTTCTGTGCCAGCAGCAAATCTGTGTGTCCATAAAAATTCTGAAGAAAAACTCCTGTACTTGTTTTAGATGCAGACCTGGATATTCAAATGTACACAGCTGAAATTACTTTAAAACATATTTCTGAGCCAGTGGCATTTCTGTAAGCATGTTATGTTTCTCCCACTTTGCGTGCCTATTTCTCTGGGAAACCTGTTCACTTTGGATGCACTGCGATCAATGTGTGCAGTTGACTAGCATCTTGTGTAACTCTTGTGAAAAATAAAAGATTGCACATATCCATGATGGAAGTAGCAACTGCTTTTAGCAGAATAGAACCTCCATATCCAGGAGCAGTCTGCCTTGGAATGCTGGATGCTAGGTGGACACAGCTGTTTGGGGGGTATTGATCTTGAGGAGATGTCAGATGGCCCTAGTGAAACAGCTTCCACATCTGGGAACAGCCTATTGTAGACGCAAGATGCCAGTTGAGCGCATCTGTCCTGGGGGCTTCCCTGTGGCATTTGGTCGGCTGCTCGAGGAAGCAGAAGAGGACCTTTGTTCACAATGATGGCAAATGTGCACCCACATTCTGCCGCTGCCGCCAGCCCCTCGAAAGAGAGATACAGGCACTCAGCTCGGAAACATAGGAGAGGGCTGTGGCTAGTGGCAGGAAGAAAGCTTCCTATGCATGCTCAGGAGCCCTCTTCGTCCTCCCTTTCCTTCCAGTAAATCTGGTGCCTTCCAGATGTCCAGGGACCTCAGCACCCATCAGCCCCAGGCGGCATGGCAGGAATGCTGGACTCTCTAGTCCCAAACATCAGGGGGTTGCCCGCAGGCCCCAAGTTGGCCCATCTGCCTCTGCGGTGCCCCTCCCTCCAGCTGCCGCCAAGTGTGTGAGAGGTGATGCTGATGGCAAGGTTTTGTTCCTGGGAGCAAAGGGGTTAATCCTCACCCGCAGGAAGAAGGAGCACGCTGGGACTCGCTCAGTCAGCCCCTGCTTCGCTTTCGGCTGGCCCCCTCTCCAAGTAGGTGAAAGGCAATGCTCCCCCTGCGGGTGCTGGGATTCCAAAATAATTCCTTGCCTGCCAGAATGCGAGTTTTTCCACGGGGCGATGCAGATGCTTCTTGCTGCCTGGATCTCACTTGTGTGCACAGTAGTTGGGGGCTGCCCAGCCCGGCAGGGTTGTCGCTAGGCATCTGGAAGATTGGGGGCTTGGGCCACAGTATAGAACCTTCCATAAAACTCTGGCTTGGATCTGTCTATGTGCGTTTAGCTACAACGGGCTTGGATTCCTTTGAATTTCGCAGTTAGCAAAGCCAGGCAGTGCATCTCAAAGAAATCGCCGCCCGCATCCCTGTGTTACAGTCACTTTCATTTCTGCATGGCCAGTAGCCAAAGCTTTCTGGGCTCGTCAGGGTGGTTCACTGCTGCAAGAGAGTAAAACTGTTGCCCTGCCTGGGACAGAAGATTCCCAGAAAGTGATACGCCAATTCCAGGTTTGTTGAGATTATTTATTAATGCAATAATATCAAACATGCTAGCAAGCTTTTAGCGGCACCGCGCAGCAAGGGCTCCTGCAAGATGGGACCCCAGTCAGCCAGGAGGTTCAGAAGGCACTGCAGAACCCCCTCAGAGAGACTGAACCGGAGAGCAAAGGCGGCAGCTAGCTGCTTCAGATTCCAAACTTGCAGGATTGCAATGCATGTGCACAGCATTCTACATAATTACAATATGTAGTTACAAGACTCATATTGTTTACACAGGTGCTAAGAGATAACGAAGTATAGTGCATTAGCAAGGAGGATTCCTGCCCAGATGACCGATGTGCCTGAACCCCAAAGCACAGTCTCCTCACTGCCTCTTGCTCATAAGAGCAGCCTGGTGAGGAATGTTCAGGAACTGTGTGTGCTCTTTTGTCATCTCCACATCAGGAAAGGGAAGCACTCTAGCTTCGTGAAAGCGGGCTGTCGTGGTCAGAGCAGTGCTAACTAAAGCTCGGTTGCACTAATGTCAGCAACCGGACTTGAACACCAAGCAAAACAAACAGCTTAATTTGCTGGAGACCTAGGCTTCGCTCTTTGGGGTTCAGGCCTGTTACAAAAACGCAGGATAAAATGCCAATACCACTGTGCAAAGTGATTTAACAGGCTAAGGGTGTGATCCTGTGCAGGCCTAAAGAAGCAAACAGCCTTGCAGGTCCCAGTGTGGTCCGGCCAGCATGGCTGGAGTTTTGGGACATTTCCGTGCCTAAATGTGTGTAAGAGGGTGCCCTGCCAGCAGTTCAATAAATTGCTAGGCCATTTGAAAGCAGCTGACAGAAATGCCCCATCCATCATATGACAAGAGGACGACCTGGGCCCAAGGAATCTGTCTGCTGGGGGCACACAGTGCAGTGTGGCTCGAAGGCCTGCCCACTTGCCGTCCGGGATCAGCACTGGCTGGGTCTGGACCTGCCTGGATGAGGCTCTGATCTTCTTTCCCTGCATGAGTGTCTCCATCTGGTTGGCATTTATGGAGATGCAGAAGTGATTTGTGACTAGCTCAATTGACACCAAGTGGTGATGGTGAATTACCCTCTGCCTGTGCTCAGAGGCCACTGTCCAGGGTCTGCTCCTTGCCTTGGATTGCATCTTTCCCAGTGCTGACATTTAAGAGGGTCAAAAAGGGTGGTTGCTAATGAAACGAGTGCTAAACCTATGCTCCCTAACGAGCCTCCACTTTCCTTTCCGTTCTTCCTCCACTTTCCTTTCCGTTCTTCCGATTGACATTAGACAGACACAGATTAAATTTTCCAGCATGCCCCAGAACAACACTCAGCCTGGGACCTGCCTGGCATTTAAATGCTGGTGGCCAAAGTGGAACTTCTGGAAACTCATCCCTTCCCCGCAAAACTACAGCAAACAGAAGTTCAGGGCCGGTGCTGGGCTGAGTCTCCTCAGAGTGCCTTGAGTGCTAAAGCAACCTTTTGCAGCTCAGTGCCTTCCTGATGCGTCAGGCTGCAATTTCCACCCTTCCCTGCTAACTGCATGGGGATGGTGGGAGTTGTAATTCAAATCACTGGGAGGACACTGATGGAGGAAAACTGCTCTGTCCTGAGTGGCAGGTCTCCCTGGGGCTCCTCGAAGATGTTGCCCATTGACTCAGCTGAAGATTCCAGTTCTCATGTTCTGAAGAAAGAACGAGGTGAGGGAGGAGAGTGGCTGGAGGACCCCGGGCATTGCAGTCTGACAGGCCTCAGGGGCACCGGGGCGGGGACTGCCTCAGGCCGAAGCCTGTGTTCAGGGCATCTGCGGAAGGTGATGCCGTCGCCATGTTTGCAGGGGTTTTGCTTATCAGCGAGACTCAAGATCATTACGGACAAAAAAACAACATGGGCGTGTTTCCAGGAATGCTCTGTACTTGGCCCATGAAATGCAGCCCCTTACCCTCTTTCTCCTCTTGGACCATGTGACTCACTCAGACACTGGCATGTCCTGGGTTTAGGTCTTGCCTCTGTGTGAATGTGAGAGATGGCTTGCCTAAAAGCAGTGCAGGGGTAGTGATGCTGGCCTACTTTATAGGGGTGTTGTAAAGATTCCTGAGAAATTCTGGGCGGTGCGAGTGAGAGACAGGAAACACAGGAAAGGAAAGTGTGCATTCCATGCTGGATGACTGCACAGGAAGCTTGTAAAGACTGCAGGGAAATTACAGGGTGTTAGGCTTCATATGCATTTGTTTTGTTAACTGCACTGTTTCAGATTCCCCTCCTTTCCCCATGAAAGTAGAACAGCCTTCTCCAGCCCGATGCCCCTAGATGTTTCAGACTACAACTCCTATCATTCCCAACCACCTGATAAATAGGTAGATGGCACGACGGTGAGCATCTTGTTGAGGGCTAGTAACTCTGGCAGAAGTATTTCCAAAGCTAGGAAAGCTGAGCCTCCCCTAGCTAGCCATTTTGCGGGTGGGGGGACAGCCTCTAGCACACATCATTCTGCCGCTCACAGACCTTCTCCCAACCCACTCTGCCTTGCGTGCACCAGATCACGTCTCCAACCGGCCGGGGATGATGCAAGCAGTGCTGTGCTCAGCGTGCTTTAATGCCCCCCGCCAACCCCTGGAGGCAAAGGAATTGGGGGAAAGTTCATGTTTATGCTGCAGGGTTCTCCCCCCACAGCCCTCCCGTCTCTGGTTTCCAGCCAGAGACAAGAGCTGTTTAGAGACTCCTGGCTAAATTTATCCCGATCCAGGTGGCAGCTCCCCCACCCCACCAGGCCCCGTGGAGCTCTGAGGATGCGGCAACTTCCGCCCAGAGTTGGAACAGAGACCCCCTTTGTCTTTGGAGGGGAGGAGGGGCTTCTTCCCATTGCTGGCATGGCTGTCCTTCTCCGTGGGACAAAGTCCCTTGCCTTCTGCCACGTCCCTCCATCTGTTGCCCACTTTGCCACGTGTCCGCTGGGGCTTCCAAGTGGACTTTTAACAGGCGGTCGAGATGTCAGGTAGCAGACAGTTCCTGGGGGCAGAGTCCAGGCAGCTGCAGTGAGTCAAGCCCCCTGTCCCCATTCTGTGGGGCAGTATTTGCTCACAGCGTGGGGGTGGGGGTATGCCATGCTGGACAAAGCCCTGTCCTCCTCCCTCCTTTAGGAATGGCTCCATTTTCAATCCCATCCCCAAGCAGTTGTCTTTGGGAATACAAAGCCCATTATCCCTGACCAGATAGGAGCTTGGAGTCTGAAACATCTGGAGGGTGCCAGTGTAGGGAAAGCAGAACAAACTTTCCTTCTGGCCTTGGGTGTATGAGTCTCTTTGGAGCATGTGCAGAGGGCCCCCAGTTCAGCAATGAAGCTCACTGGCTGACTTGGGGTCAGTCTGCAAGTGTCAGCACCACTTACCTTGTGGAGAAGAGAAGAACAAGGCTGGGGTAAGGCAGGTGAAACAGATTGTGCACTTGAAAATCAGTGTAATGTCTTGCGTGGACAGGCCTGAAACTGCCCCTTGTTGAATGGAACCACAACCCTTTTGCAGTGCTTAGGATGTTTTGAATGGGGTGCTTATTAGTCAGTTGTTGCCTGTCTGCTCAGAAGCCAGTCCCAGAGTTCAGCAGCTCTATGTGTTGTGTTTTCATGTAGATTTTGTTGCCTGAGCCTGTGGTCTGTTTGCTTTTGGTTTGGTTAAAATAAATTGAACGATAGACCTGTATCTTAACTTGCTAAAAATGACAAGTTATGCTGGAAAGACACGTCAGTGTGGCTTCCCATTACTCTTTGCCTGCTCCCTTCTGTGCTGGCCCTGTCGTCCATCTTCTGCACCACACCAACCGCAAAGGAGGGTGGTCTGAAGTTGGAGTACCAACTCCAATGGCATTTCCAAGAGTGGAGCAGGGCTCTGATTTTTATGTCTGGATCTCTAGGCAGTTGGATTACATATTTTTCCCTGAATTTCTTTGTTAACTGAAACAATAAAACCAAACGGTCCAATAGCCCTTTTGTCTGATACAGTGGTACCTCGGCTCACAAACTTAATCCATTCCGGGACTCTGGTCGCGACCCAAATTGGTCATGAGCCAATTTAAATTTCCCCATGAGGTCCAATTTAAATGAGTTTAATTCGTTCTGGGACCATTTTTTTAATCAGAAAAATGTGAAGGAGCAAAGTGACAAAGAACAACAAAGATCACAGCCATCTCCCTGCCCCCAGCATGACCGCAGTCATGCCAGCATCCCTGCATGTGCCTGTCCTCCCGGCACGCTTGTGGGGGAGAGATGAGCGTGAACACGGGTGCATTCAGAGTGGGGGGCGCAAATGCAGGCATGCTGGGAGGGGGGGAGACAGGCGCGATCGTGCTGAGGGGAGATGGCCGAGATTGCAGTTCCGCTCCTGCAGGAAATAGGGGTGCAATCATGGGTGCAATTGTGCAGGAAAGACAGGCGCGATCTTGGCTATCTGCCCCACCCCCAGCATGATCGCGACCATCTCCCCACTCGGGGTAGGGAGATGGCTGCGATCGCGGTCACCACCCAATGCAGAGTCGCAACCTGATTCAAATTTTTTATGAAATTTTTGTTCGTGACCCGATATGGTTGTGAACTGAGGCATTTGTGAGCTGAGGTACCACTGTATTCTCCAACCAGACTGTGTGTAGAGAGCTTTGCACAGGTCCAGAGTGCCTTTGTATATATCATCCAAACAGTTAAATGATCATGCATTAATTGCATTATGCACTTTTTGGCACAGAGGGTGCCAAAATGTATACACATTTTAAGAAAAGAAAAAATATTAAAATTGTAATACTCAGTATATACCAGTAACAAAAGATGAATGAATACAGGTCATGCTTGACTTCTGCAATTGCACGAGGTGCTCAGAGTGGTTCCCGTCGGCATCAGATACTTCTGATTGCGGCGAACTGCTAGGTGAACTCCAAGATCACCGCAGATGGGGACTGCAGCCAAGAAATTAAAAGACGCTTGCTTCTGGGGAGGAAAGCTATGGCAAATCTAGACAGCATACTAAAAAGCAGAGACATCACCCTGCCGACAAAAGTGCGTATAGTCAAGGCTATGGTTTTCCCAGTTGCAATGAATGGCTGTGAAAGCTGGACCCTAAGAAGGCTGAGCGCTGAAGAATAGAGGCCTTTGAATTGTGGTGCTGGAGGAGACTCCTGCGACTCCCTTGGACTGCAAGGCGATCAAACCGGTCAGTCCTGGAGAAGATCAACCCTGACTGCTCTTTAGAAGGCCAGATCCTGAAGGTGAAACTTAAATACTTTGGCCACCTGATGAGAAGGACGGACTCCCTGGAGAAGAGCCTCATGCTGGGAACAACAGATGGCAAAAGAAGGAGGGGGCGGCAGAGGATGAGGTGACTGGATGGGGTCACTGAGGCAGTTGGGGTGAGCTTAGGTGGACTCCAGGGGATGGTGGGGGACAAGAAGGCCTGGAGGAGTGTTGTCCATGGGGTCGTGATGGGTCAAACATGACCTTGCAACTAACAACAACCAGGTGAACAACCATTGACCAAACTTGTATCACTGTGAATGCTGCTTTGATTTCTTTTCGAAGTAGTGCCATCTTTTGAGCGAATGTCATATTACACATTGCTTCTGTAATTCAATCAATTTCAAAAAGTAACACATAGATGACATCTCTTAAAATGTGTATACATTTTTTTTGCACCACTGGTATTTAACACAAATGCTGTTATCGCCTCTGGAGGTGCCATTCACCAAGTACTCCGAGATCCTTTAAAAACTGCAGACTAGAAATTGTGAATTAAGGACAGGGATGTATGTGGTGTTTTAAAGTTTTAAACTTGCCTTTAGGGGACACTGGCCTCCTGAGGTGGCTTGTGTTATGGTACGAAAGCGTTAACACACAATTACAACTTAAATGCACGCTCATAGATGTTACATATTTTAAGCCATAAATGCAGCCTGGAAGAAATCTGTCTCCAGGTTTATTTAAGCAAAGAAACAGCCCTGATGAGGCTGCTATGTATCTCTCTGAGCAGGGGCTTCTAAAGCTATGGGGCCACCACTAAGCAAACTCTATCCCCGGCATTGAACAACGGAATGGCTCAGTTAATGGGACCCTTGGTTCAGCAGTTCCCAAACTTTTTCAGTCATGGAACCTTTCTGAAGACTTTTTCCTGCAAAACCCTAACTATGCCTTTTACTAAGCATTGTGAACCCAATATGTTTTTCCTTCTTTCATCTGCTTCTCCTCCTTCTTCAGGGTTGATCTCCTCTAGGACTGACCGGTTTGATCGCCTTGCGGTCCAAGGGACTCACAGGAGTCTCCTCCAGCACCACAATTCAAAGGCCTCAATCCTTCGGCGCTCAGCCTTCTTAGGGTCCAGCTTTCACAGCCATTCATTGCAACCGGAAAACCATAGCCTTGACTATATGCACTTTTGTTGGCAGGGTGATGTCTCTGCTTTTTGTATGCTGTCTAGAATTGTCATAACTTTCCTCCCAAGGAGCAATTTCTTGGCTGCAGTCCCTGTCTGTGGTGATCTTGGAGCCCAGGAAAATAAAATATGTCACTACCTCCATTTCTTCCCCATCTATTTGCCAGGAAGTGAGAGGACCAGATGCCATGATCTTAGTTATCTTAATGTCGAGTTTCAAGCCAACATTTGCAATCTCCTCCTTCACCCGCATCAAGAGGCTCTTTAGTTCTTCTTCACTTTCTGGCATTAGAATGGTATCATCTGCATATATGAGCTTGTTGATATTTCCCCCAGCAATCTTAATTCCATCTTGTGATTCATCTAGCCTCGCCTTTCTCATGAAGTGCTCTGCATATAAGTTAAATAGGCAGGGCGACAGAATACAGCCTTGCTGAACTCCTTTCTTAATTTTGAAACAATCAGTATTTCTGTGTCCAGTTCTCACTGTTGCTTCTTGACCCGCATACAGGTTTCTCAAGAGACATATAAGATGGTCTGGTACTCCCATCTCTTTAAGAACTTGCCACAATATGTTGTGATCCACACAATCAAAAGCATTAGTATAGTCAATGAAGCGGAAGTAGATGTTTTTCTGGAACTCCCTAGCTTTCTCCGTGATCCTGTGTATGTTGGCAATTTGATTTCTAGTTCCTCTCCCTCTTCGAAATCCTGCCTGTACTTCTGGTAGTTCTCAGTTCACATATTGCTGGAGCCTAGCTTGTAGGATTTGGAGCATCACTTTGCTAGCATGTGAAATGAGTGCAATGGTGCGGTAGTTTGAACATTCTTTGGCATTGCCCTTCTTTGGAT
>NW_025336676.1:783997-859463 GCF_004798865.1 Varanus komodoensis | reverse complement strand
TGGTAATTTATTATGTGCTATTGTATTTCAATGTATTTTATTGTGTTGTAAGCCGCCCCGAGGCTTCGGCAAGGGGCGGCATAGAAATGTTATAATAATAATAATAATATGCAGAGTGATACTTAATGATTTTTCGAAAACAAGAAATAAGGTAATTCCCCAGGAAGGATGAGGGGGAAGGGCGCCATTTTCCACCTCGAAAAGCCATCTCAAATTACCTCACAGCTCGATCCCTCCCCAACATTCTAGCCGTTATTATTACATTTATTTTTTCCTTAGTGGCGAGGCTCCGCCCCTGGACTCAGTAAGTCCAAAAAACTCCAACCGCCACCAACGTCTGTGGCATTCTCCCCTTTTGATTGGCTCCGGTTGTTTTGTTTTGGGTTTTCTTGCCCTCTCCCCGCCTCTCTCTCGCCGCTCTGATTGGCCGCGCTGGCCCCCTTCCTGCGCGCGCGAGGGCGGCTGCTGATAAGTAGAAAGTGCTGCCGGTCTGCTTCTTGACTCCGCCTCTACCGAGCCTCTCCGCTGCTCCTCGGAGCGGGCCCCGCCCTCTGCCTGCTTCGCTGCCTGTCAGGGAAAGGCTCGGCCCGGCTTGGCCTGGCCTAGTTTGGCCGCCGCCGCCGCCGTCTGTATCTCGAGCAGCAAGGATAGAGGGCCTCCCCAAGTTAACCAGCGAGCCAGCGAGCCAGCGGCGTTGTCATGGGAACCCGCGACGACGAGTACGACTACCTCTTCAAAGGTAGGGGAAGGGGGGGGAGGGGTGCGTGTTGCAACCGAAGGGAGGGGTGGGGGTTATTTGGAGATTCCGGTTTGGCGGGAAGGGGGCTTCCTTCGTTTGGTGGAGCCTATGGAAGGAGGCATGGGAAGGGGGCTGTTGGAGGACAATCCCCCACTTAGTGGCTAACTAGGGACTTAGGCGGGGACTTGAGCATTTGCTGAATGCGGTCTAGAAAGGGGATGGGGCTTGGTGGGGGCCTAGGGACGGGGAGGTGCCTCAATATCCTCTCCCTGCGGGAGCTTGGGGAAGAGCATTGTTTGAGGATCCCTTAGCGTGAAGAGGGCCTTGTTGAGGGGGCTGTTTGTGGGCGCTTAGGAAGAGGGAAGGGCTTCACGCTAATGAGCCTTTGAGGAGCCTTCCCCCCTCACCTAAAGGTACCTTGGGATGGGAAGGGGTTTATCAGGAGCACTCTCCACTTGGTCTGGACCTGAGGACCAGGGGCCTTGAAGGCCTTTTCCTTTTCCTTTCTTTCCTGGGGAGATGGTTGAGAAGGGGATTAAGGGAAGGGTTTTATTAAGGGTTTTTGAGCACCTTCGGGGGTTGTGGGTGGGGTTCAGGAAGTGAGGGGTTTATACGAGGATGGTCCCAATTTGGTGGGGATCTGGGAAGGCGGTTGAGGTCCCTTCTTTGAGGGATCTCGGAGAAGAAGAACGAGGCTAGGGAAGTGCTTTCCTTTGGTTGGGGCCTGGGAAAGGGAATACGATGGGGAATGAGTGACTCGAGAAGAGGGATCTAGGAAGTGAAAGGGTATATAAAAAGATGAGTAGGGTTTTCAGAAAGAAATGAGGCAGGTGTCATGGCTAGCATGGATTTTTACATGGGTGCAGCATGGCTGTGGAAGCACAGGTGTCTTCAAAAGGGAGCATGGAGTGGTAAGGAAGAACTTTGGGTATTTGGGGAAGCAAGTAGCAGAGTCTTGGCTGGTAGATGGGGTATTTGGAGAAATGTATGTATGAAGGAAAAAATCTAGGGGCTGGAAGGAGTAATGGTTTTAGAAGGAGGTACTGATGTTCATAAAAGTACTGTTCTTGTTTGTTTGTCTTTCTGTTTAGCAGGACCCTGAGTTTACACTAGTAATGCATCAATAAGAACTTAACATCTCAGGTTGAAAAGGTGGGGATGTGGGGGGGGGGTCTTGTAACTGGGAGGCCCTCACAGCTTATGCATAGGCTGGGAGCAGAAGGGTCTTGTTTGAGGGACAGGTTTTTAAGTTGCTTTGGAAATGAGTTCTACAGGCATGTCATCTGTCATTCCTTTTTCTGTCATCTGACACCACAAGGCAATTCACAAATGATGGGTGGGTAGGAGCCAGGTGAACTGGGATGTGAGGTTCAGCTGTGTTTGGAGCTTAATGGATAACTTGACTTGGGGAAGGGCAGTGGGGTTAATGATGCTCTGGCATTAATAGCTCCGTGACATGTATGAAGCCATGTAGGAACAAGGACAGGGGTATTCTGAGGAAGGACACAGAACTGTATGTTTGGCCAAGTGGCTGTAGGCTTGGGTGCAGGGATGTTTGGTGTAAGGGGAAATGAGGTTCCTTGTTTCTCCAGAAGTTGAATGATTGATAGAAACATCTGTCTCATCACAAAAAGCTTTGTTTCGGAATGGATGAGTGCAGTAGATTTGCATGGCTTAACACACTTCTAGATAAACTGTGCTTTGTTCCTAGAGCTTAGGATGAGTATTTTCTTATTGGTTAATAGCACTGTGTTCCTTCCTTTGCTGGGATCTCTGCTCAGCAATGTGGGTTAGAACTGCACAATTAATGCTGCTTTTGCACTGTTTATACTAGCGTGGTTTGGTTGTATATATTCACTAAGTCTTTCTAGAGCTGGCAGCAGAGAACAGTGCTCAATGAATAGCAACTGGCAGGGAAAGCAGATAAATAAAAGAGCAATTACTTGCATTGGTGCATTTTGAGGCTGGGCACAATTTTCTCCAAGCTGGGCCCTCCTATGTGTTGGAGTGCAACTCCCAGCTTTTGCAGCCAGCATGTTAGGGATCTCAGCTCAATACATCTGAAGAGTGCCTGCTTGGAGAAAGAGTCAGGCATGCTAGTCACAGGCAGCAACAGCTGTCCAATCAGCATTTGGGCTGTAATTAATGTCATACACTTAACCTGCATGTTATCAACCCAATTGATCTGGAAATCAATAATCTTAGCAGTGTTTGGTTCCTGTGTTGATTGTACACAAGTCCCTTAAGTCAAGTTTCTTCAATGAAGTCTTAAACATCTGGAAGGTACCAGGTTGGGGAAAAATGCCGTAGGCCAACATTACCTATCAAGTCTGTTGGGAGTAAGCTCCTGCCCTGTTTTTGCTAACCCTGGAATGTTTTATTGCACACAAGTTGTATACAGACCTGTCTTAGTCCTGGAGTTGGCATTGGACTTGGCCAATCCTGGTTTATAACCCATAATCAAACATGCTTGTAGAGAAAAGTATGGCATGGGGGGTGCTACTAGAGAAAAGGCCTTTTTAGTGGTGGCACTTGGATTGAGGAGTGCCCTTTTCCCTGGTAAGGCTTGCTGCTCATGTATGCTCTAATCATTTTGGCGCAAGGTGAAGATTCTATTTTCCTTGGGTGCTGTTAGACTCAGTGTTTTCAGTCTTGCTACCGTAATATTTTTATGTTTGATGGTTGCTTATTAATTCAGTATATTACTTTGATGGGTTTTTATTCCATTTGATCATTAATATTTCTATGAATTTAGGCTTTTCTGTTAACTGCCCAGAGGACTGTTAATTGGGTAACATACCAATTGTGTAAGGGAAAGGGTCTCTGCAGCTCTAACTGGTGCAAAAGTAACCTATATCAAAGACAAATAATTGTAAAGTATTTCCCTCAGCAAGTGCTGAATATATATGATCACTTTTAATTAGTATATTTTAAGCAAGCCAGTAAATTTTAGAACTCAAAGAATAAAAAGTATAAAACTAAAGGAATAAAATGCAACACCAAACAAACAGTATATGAATATATATAAAATTTTTCTCAATAAAAAGTAAACGTAAACTACCAGAACAAACCCTACTCTTTCAAAGGCCTGGGGAAAAATGGTCTTTTCTGGTGCAGAAAAGATAACTTGGTGCAGAAAAAGGGCTGTTCAGTCTCCTTGAATTGGGTATTCCATACACTGGATTCTCTGTTGGCTTTTGGTTATATCACTGAGATAAGTGAACATCTGCCTCTCTTATGGAAAAACACTTTCCACAGGAAAAGTAGCTAAGGATCTTCTTCAATAATGTGTGTACCTGGTGAGTAGAGGTATAGATGGCTATGAAAGGCACATTCTTCCAAAAAATACTTCATCACTTAACCAGTCCCCTTTGGAACCACCAGTATGACACAATAATTGACACAAGCTCTGTGTTCAAGGGAAACCAAATTAAATGCAAGAAGGGCATCAAATTGAGGTTATGGCATGTGTTTTAAAGCACCTAAACTACAGCTAGCTTAGAAGCTGGTCAGCCTTGTTGTGAAAATTCCTTCCCCGCTTACTCTCGTGCGTGCTCACGCTCTCTCACACAAACACACATAGGTTACTCTGTTTTTATTTAAGACCATCTTACATGGCCACAAATTTAGTTATTTTCTACATGAAGAGTTTTTTCAGATAAGCAGCCCTCCATGTGAAACAGAGCTTGAAAACTTAATATGCAACTACTTATGAATAAATTGATGCATTGGTAATGTGCATGGCATTCCAAACCACAATAAACAACCAGCATATGTAACCAGTTTAGTAATACTTATTTCTTTATTGTACTTGCATCCTTCCCTTTTCCCATTGTGGAAGTCAAGGTGGCCGCATGCGGTTCCCTGGGGGCCTCCCTTTCAGGCTCAGGCCATCCCTAGAGCTGCTTCACGTCAACATGGGTGATGCCTCATGTGCCTTCAGACCACACTCTGGGCCTGAGTATGTAAATAATGTTTAAAATAGAAAATTGGTGAAAATGTGGTTAATGTTTATAAACTAGATGTATGATTGCTGGTTATTTGTTATAGTTCATTTAGTTATGTATCCGTTTTTATCTTGCTGCATCTCAAGCTCTTGCAATAGCACTATTAGTATGAGAGAATTATCTCTTACTACCTCACTCACCCACTCACTCACTCCTCTTCTTATCCAAAGCCAGTTTGAATGTAAAGGTCTTGTGTGCAAGATGCCTGAGTTTAGTTTTGGAGTTTCCAAAGAAGGGAATTCCAGAGGTGTTCTGTGGATGCTTGCAGTCCTGCATGGATAACCAAGCAGTTTTATTCAGTCTTAAAGGTTGTGACGAACAGATACCATGTCAGATATGCTGGGTGTATGTTTAATAGGCCATCACTACCAAGTCGAATTGTGCTGTGAAGAAAATATGGCATGGATGTGTGTCTATGGGAGCAAAGGGAATTAACAGAATGTGCTATTGGATGTAGAATTAGGCTTTTGAAGAATCATGGCTTTTATTTTCTTGAACAAGTTTCTAGTCTGATTAATTGTAAAATTATATTTGGAAGTATTTGGGCAATGCTTGGTGAAGTCTGTGGTTAAACTGATTAAGATTAGAAATGTTTGAGATTGGGGAATGTAGTCCCTTGCATGAGTCACTACCTTTTCCTCAAGACTTCTGGAAACCAGAGAAAATACATAAAAATGCAGAACCACACAAAGTACACATTTCATAGAATTTGGGACTGCTTCATTGAGGAGTGTGTTTAACTTTTTTGAGTGCACATAATTCCAGCAGTAGGGAGTTGATGCACCATTGTATCGACAGGGATGCACCAATGATGCATCCCTGTCAGAAGGCCAGAATTGCTTGAATCAGTCCATAAACTCCTGTTGCTTTCAAGTGCTGTGAAGTCATCTTGGACTTTTGGCAATGCTATGAATGAAAACTGCCCAAAATGTCCGTGACAGCTCCATTCAGCAATTCCAAGTTCAAGGCTGTGGCTTCCTTTATGGAATCAATCCAACTCATATTTAGTCCTCCATGGACTCCTGTTAGAAGCAATTTGCTTCATCTTTTGCCACAGATCCTTCCTGTACAATATCCTGTTGCTTGTAACCATTAGTGCTTTATATGGGGTGGGAAAGGAGTTTCCTTTGAATGAGGAGAATATTCTAATCGAAGAATAGCTTTGGCCAATTTAACAAGTAGATTTATGGTGTGGTGTTACAATGTTACAATGTTTTCTTAATGGCACATTGTTAAGGACTGTTGCTGTTCTGGCTGTCCTTGCATTTTGTACAGGATCTGGTGTTGTGCTTCAGTCTGTTTGCCTTAACTGCACTTTGTGAATAAGGAAGACCAGGAGGGGATAGTGACAACAGTGTAATGCACTAGGATTGTGAAAAGTGTTTCTGGGGACTCAGCCTATCCTGAGAAAGGGAAGAAAAGAACTACAGCAAGTTTTTTAGGGAGCAGTTGGAGGGGCCAAATTCAAAACAGTGAAGATGTTTGGCAAGGTGAAAATGGCTGAGCATGTTAGAAGGTGCTCCCTTGCAAGAGAAGCAGCCAGGCCAGGAGTGAAAGGTTTTCTGGGCAGCTGTTGGCTTGCCTGGCTGCTGGGCCAGCCCTGCATTAGAGCATGTAATGCATCAGGTCTCACCAGGGAGTCCTGCCGCGCTTATGAATTGTTGACTGCACAGCAGGCTCCAGGAGGACAGCTTGGCCGTTCATTTACTAGCCTAGTGTGCGTTGTTTGCCTGCATAGACGCAGTGACTTTGCCGTCCCTGCGGAGATGATACTGTTACTCTCCCTGGGGGCAGCAAAGCCTCTGATCCCTGCAGTGCCTGTCTGCCTGACTTGTGTGCACAAAACCATGGAGAATACATGCTGACAGTGCTATATTGTCTTTTTTCTTCTTCCAGTTGTGCTAATTGGAGACTCTGGGGTGGGGAAGAGCAATCTCCTGTCCCGCTTCACCCGCAATGAATTCAACTTGGAAAGCAAAAGCACCATAGGTGTGGAGTTTGCCACCCGAAGCATTCAAGTAGATGCGAAGACAATAAAGGCGCAAATCTGGGACACTGCGGGCCAGGAGCGATACCGGGCCATCACCTCCGCGTAAGCCTTCATGCTTTCCTTTATGATCGGTGGGGCTGGATGGATAGTAGCATGCCCCCTAAGTTTCTCGGAAAAATATTGGGCACCTGGGCCTTATTTTATACCCTGGCCTTATTTATCTGTCAGTATGCCACTTAATAAAATGCAGATTAGCCAACTGTAATATCCAGGGTGTTCAGTTTTGCTCTGTAAAATTTAAAGTGCTCGTATGGATCACAGGCATTCTGAAGGGTGAGGATGTGCAAATCAACAGACTGTAGGATCAAGAAATGCAGAGTGATGTGAAGGAGGATTGCTTTTTCGGCTGATCATGGGAGTTTGGCTAGTTTGGATGGGAGGAATCTGAATTTTGTCTTTCTCTACACTCTTTTTCAGACCTTAGTGCTAGTGTTGGTTTGTATATCCCATAATGGGAAGAACATGGGAAATTGCCTTATCCTGAATAAGGCCTTCTTCATCCAGCTTGATAGGTGTCACTGTTGGGTAACCTGTGATTCTGTAGATACAGTTGGACTTCCAATTCTCATTAGCTCCAGTCAGCATTGCTGCTGGTCAGGGCTGATGGGAAACTACAGTCCAACAACATCTGGAAGGCCACAGATACCCCACTTTGGTATGGTGTCTCATTATTTTCTAGTGTTTTGCACAGGAGTCTTTCCTATCCCTACCTGGAAAAGCCAAAATTTAATTTGGGACCTCCTACATGCAAAAAAGGTGCTATACTATGGAGTTATGGCATCTTCCCTAGGAGTTGGGATCTGGAGGGTTACCAGGTTTGGGGAAGGCAACCTTGGACCTGGTTACCAGATGTGTGCACTCTTGAAACCCTGAACAGTTTAGCATCCAAGAGTAAGGAATGGATGCTCTTCAAAGAATAATAAGCAAACTGCTCCTAGCAGGTGACCTGAGTGAAGGCTTAAGTTCTTGGGCCTCTTTTGTCCATGTACTCCTGTCCACCACTGTGTGACCATGTGTAGAACTATGCTTTGTCCTTAAAACTTGCATGAACAGTACAGATGCAGAACAACCATCCCTTCCTGAACAAATCCCTCTGAAAGCACCCGAAGAAGCCAGTATGCTGGTGTGCTTTTGATGATACATATTCCAGTAATGGAATTTACATTTCTCCTTTGGGCCTCTGTCCCAAATGCTTTTAACTGGGTTGCTGCAACCTCTGGAACTTAAACTGCAGAATCCTTTACAATAAGACGATTTCAAACCAAATCTTTAGAAGTGTATTCACTTAAATCTAGTTATTAAAAACTATTACAGTGACTTCCAGCTCTTTTATCGAAGTTTCTTTTGTGGGTGGGGGAGGGGGTGTGAATCCTTTTTGAGAGAGGGAAGGAGAAATGCATTTAAGAAGTTTTTAAAAAAAATATTGTAAGAAAGCTCCCACTCTTGCATCTTCACTGTTGTCCTGTCTTGACAGGTGTCATATGGGGCTTCCAAGAGTCTGCTGTTCCTTTCCCATTGATGTAACAGTTTTTGTAAAGGGGACTTTATAGAAATAAAGCCTTAGAATGCCAGTATTCTGTGAAATATTAATCCTTATAATATTAGATGCAAGACAACTTGTAGATTGTGCAATCAAATGTTTATGTCAAAAATATTGTGTAAATCTCTTCCCCAGTTTGAGTAATGCCTGTGAAACAATTTCAGCTATTACCGTGGGGCTGTTGGAGCACTCCTGGTTTATGACATTGCCAAGCATCTGACGTATGAGAATGTGGAGCGCTGGCTGAAGGAGCTCCGGGATCATGCAGATAACAACATTGTCATTATGCTGGTGGGAAACAAGAGTGACTTGCGTCACTTGAGGGCTGTGCCCACGGATGAGGCCCGCGCTTTTGCAGGTTTGGCTGTTATTACATTTTGGATATTGACTTTATGGTTTAGTGCTTGTAAGAGGGTTGGTTATGCTCTCTGAAGTGCTGAGGGCTTTGCAAGCTTGGAGGAAGCAAGGAGAAAAAGAGTATGCCGCAGAAAAGCTTTTTACTATTTCATTTTCATACTGCCGTGTAGCTGAAGCTCTCTGTGTGGTTTACAACAAAGTATGCTAGAGGGGTATGTTTAGGTATGCTGCTGGGGGATTAGCATGACCTTATGAAGCATTAGTGTTGTCAATGGTACCACTAAGTCTAGAACAAGTCCACGGGGCCTAAAAGGCCACTGGATTTGTTATATGTGGCAAATGGTGGTCATCAGAAAGATGACCCAGGCATGAGAGGCTGAAGGCTTTAGTCAGGGAAGGTGCACTAAATGTAGTAATAAACCTTGATATAAATTTTGAACAAAAGTGTATATGTTAGTTATAAGAACCTGTGGTTAGACAGTATCAGACTGGAAGGACTTCGGTTCAAATCCAGTTTAACTGAATTTGAGCTGAGAATGACTGTCCCCCAGTTTACCTAAGTGTTTCTTGAATGAAGTGGGTGTGTGTCTGTATAAATAAAGGGAATGAAGTACACTGAGGAAGATCAAAATAAAAATGGCATGATTTTAATAATAAAGAGACTGGTATTCATCTCTATATATTTCAGATTTAGGGATATGGGTAGCTGAGGCTTCAACATGATCTTAAGTTATGGCTGTGATTTTTTCAATCTTTATGAATAATATTCATAGCCCATAAAGTTCTGTTGGTGGCTTACAATAAAAAAGCATTATGAACATTAGGTAGAAACCACTGATCTTGAAAGTGTCTGAGTCTCCAATGCCTGCTGGAGTGCTGCAAGCAAAGAAGGAGGCATGGTAGTGGTTGTTTTTGCCTCTGTTCTTGTTTGTTCATTTTCATTTAAATGGGCCACTGTGCTGGTAGAGCAGAGGTGTGCCGTGGCTGGAAGGTCCATATTCTGGCCTTTTCTCTTGTTCACTGCACTGCAACATCCTCTGTAGCAGCCTTTAGGAACTCAGAAAGCAGCTGGTGCCCTTGTTTCCATGGTGGCTATGGGGGGTGTCCTCTAATGCCTCTCCTGAAATTGGTGTACAGCTTTGAGAGGCGCACTGCAATAACTCACACTCCAGGGACATAGGATGGTCCTCTAAAATACAGAACAGCACTAAATACAGTATAGACCAGAATCTGAAAATTTTAGTGCCTTTTGATTTCTTTATGGGGTGTGGATGGTTGGGGAGTGAGAAGCATCTAATCACTGTTGCTAGTGGTCTTATGACCTTGGATGAAAGAGCCAGGTGTACATTAAAAAAAGAGAAAAATCCTTTAGTGACTTCTCTTCCACCTTTTTGCAGAAAAAAACAACCTCTCATTCATTGAAACTTCAGCACTTGACTCAACAAATGTAGAAGAAGCCTTCAAGAACATTCTTACAGGTAAAATTTCAGTTCGGATTATTGTGCCTGGTATGCAACAGGAACAGAACAGACATTCTTCTGTAGGTTTTAACTATGGTTGCTGTTCTGTGTGTTGTGGTGATGAGCATTATGGACTAGTATTTCTATCAGCTTTTTAGGTCGTACATGTTTATAGCAAGATCTTATGGTAGTCTATCTATCTAAAACATTTTTATGCCGCCCCCATCGCAACAAAGCCTTGGGGCGGCTCACAACAAGAACAGAATATACAAATATAACAAATTATGCAATACAAATATTAAAACCTGGTGCATCTCAGCTTAAAAGATTTAAAGTCCTATAAATAACCAATAAATTAACAATTAAAATAAGTTTTAAATAAAAAGGTCTTAGCCTGGCGCCGAAAAACAAATAACGACAGCGCCAGGCGGACCTCTCGGGAGCACATTCCATAGATAGGGTGCCAGTGCAGAGAAAGCCCTCCTCCGGGTACTCACCCTCCTAATATCATTCACAGAGGGTTCCCGGAGAAGGGCATCTGTTGCTGTTCTCAAGGGGCGGGAGGACATATATGGACTCAAGCGTTCCTTTAGATACCCAGGACCCAAGCCGTTAAGCTCATCAATGTGGGGCAGTAATTTTTCCAGACTTTCTTCTTGTGTTTTGTAAGATTATTGGTAACAATGAATTGGTGCTGATTGCGAATCTAATGCCGGGCAATTTTCACTTGCAGTTTGTAGATGTGTGGGTACTCGCATATCATGTGTGCCTTTTCGGGTTGCTAACCTTTTGCTTGTGTTGTGTAAATCTAAGCCAGAACAAAGTTCATCCTATTGTCTTTACATATTTAGAAGCATTCTAATACCTTTTTATTTGCCCATCATTTTAAATGTTAGGAATTTTAATCAGGTTTTAACTTCACAGTTGCTTTTTGGTTTTTGATTTTGCTTCTATTTTTGATTTTGATTTTTCTTAATTTGTAAAATGTTTTTGGTTTTATGTGCATATTTAACTATTTATTGTTAATATGTTGGATTGTTTGGTTTGATTTTTGTAAGCTGCCCTGAGACGCTTTTGTGTATAGGGCAGGGTATAAATATAAATAAATAACATCTACAAGACATTTAATCACATTAAATTGTGCTTTGATTTTTCCCCTCAACTGTTTGAAATTAAATTGTGCTCTGGGGCAAAGAATGGGCAGGGTATTCTAGATACCCTGTGGCTTAAGTGTGGCTTCTAGATCAGATAAGTGTGGCTTCTAGATCAAGAGAGGTATTACTACCATTCTACATGACTCTGGTGCACCCGCAACTGGAGTATTGTGCTCAGTTCTGGGCCCCTCATTACAGGAAGGATATGGCCAGGTTGGAGTCAGTGCAGCGCAGGGCCACAAGGTTGGTGGCCGGTTTGCAGGGGATGCCGTATGAGGCGAAACTGAGGGAACTGGGTCTCTTCAGCCTGGAGGAGACTCAGAGAGGATCTGTTGGTGACATACAGGTATGTGAGGGGGTGCCATGCAGAGGTGGGTAGAGGCCTGTTCTCCCCTGCAGAGGAAGGCAGAACACGCTCCAATGGAGCAAAGCTCAGGGAGCCAAGGTTCCATTTGGATGCCAGGAAGCACTTCCTGACAGTCAGGACCCCGAGGGTGTGGAATGGGCTTCCATGAGAGGTCGTTGAGGCCCCATCAGTGCGGGTGTTCAAAGATAGGCTGAACATGCACATGGTGGGCATGTCGTGAGCGGAGCCGGCTGGTGCCGGAGGTCAGACTAGATGGCCCGGGAGGCTCCTTCTGACTCACTCTGTTTCTGTTTCTATTTTCTTTGGAGCTTTGTTTACTAAATATAGGTCAAATAAAAATGCCAAATTTTATCACACTCTACAGCATGGGTCCTCAAACTATGGCCAGCGGGCTGTATCCGGCCAGCCATGACCATTTATCCGGCCTACCATAAAGGTTTTGGATTTGCCGTGTGCGCAGCGAGGCGCCAGCTTGCTTGCAAGATCGTTTTGGACTCGCTCGGAGAAAATGATCTCTGTGCACGCATGCCTCCACCTGCATTGCCTTGGTGGCCCGTGCCCATTGTCAGCACCTTTCAACTGGCCCCCTGTTCAAAAAGTTTGAGAACTCTCGCTCTACAGCATCAGATTACCTTAATTTACATAGGGTTCTCTAATTTGAAATTTTGTGGAAAATCCATATCACTGTTTAAGATACATGTAGATTGCCCTGTTTCCCAGAAGATATTCGTGTTTCCACTAGTTACCTTCTGTTGTTGCTGGGTGACTGTCTTGTGTAAAGGAATTGGGGGTTTGGTTGAAGAAAGGCCTTGTCTGGAATTTTATGTTCCTAGTAAGTTACTTGACAAGAAGCTATGGGATTTAGCTGTGTACTTACTGGGAATACCTGGCCACTCCCAGTCTCTCATGTTTTATGAAGCAAAATGAGAATCATGCAGCATGCACCCCCAGGTTTATCTGTGTGTCCAAAGAAATAAAGGAAAGGGATACTGTAAATCTTAAGTTCCTATAACTTTTGAAGCAGCTCTTGTTGATGTGGATAATCCCTGGTATGTAGGTGACATACATGTTTTGTATCTCTGGGCTACCTGCAAACTAAGATAGCTTGCATTCTGAAAGACCTGTGGGTTCCCAGTAATGGCTGATGAGCTTCTGAGGACTGCGTGTATTATGGTTGCTGTAAGAGCATTTTTTAATTTATTGAAAACATTTGTATTCCACCCAATTGTGCCACAAGCACCTCTGGGCAGCTAACAATTACAAGATAAAAACACAATAAAAACACAACAAAACCAATAACACATTAAAATAAAATAAAATACAAGCAGAAAATACAAAACGAAGGTCTTATGGCATTAGTTATTAAAATATTTTTTTAAAAATGAAGGTCTTTGTCTGGAGCCGAAAAGAAAGCAAGGAGGCGCCAGACAAATATTCTTGGAGAGCATTCCAGATACGGGGAGCAGCTGCAGAAAAGGCCCTCCTCCTAGTGACCATCCCTCTTACTTAAGGGATGGCTCACACAGGAAGACCCCCTGCATAGATCTCAAAGGCTGGGTAGGCAAATAGGGGTGCAGGCACTCCCTAAGAGAGGCAGGGCCTAAGCCTTGTGAGTGTTCTAGGACTGTTCTCTGTTCACATGGGGTCGAAGCAATGGCTACGAGCCATGACCAGTACACTGTGTGAATAAATCGTCACACACTTAGTGGAGTTCTCTGCAGACCTGTTGATTTGGGAAAGGGCTCCATAGGGGTGGAGTGGGGTGGGGTGTGTGTAGAGATTACGGAACTTAACACTCCAGCCTTGTAGGGTGGGCACGGAGGTAAACCTCCCTGTTACAGTAAAATTGGAAGATAGTCCCACTGGGCCTCACACCTTGCTTGTTTGAACCTGCATTCAAAGTAGCCATTTGGTTGCCATCTGAGGAGTTAAACAGCATGGGGAAAACTGTTCAAAGTGGCTGCTGAATTGGCCATAAATAATGTTAGTGCCACTTCTAGCTAGGGTGGGATAGAAGAGCAGAAATCCAAATTGCTCAGCATTTGTACTGTACAGTCCTGAGGACTTTCAGGATTTGTGCTGTTCTTTCCTTTGTTCCATTGATATGGGTGGGACGGGGATACTACTTTCCTAGAGGAAAAAGCCTTGTCTGTATTGAGCTCCTTCTGGTCTTCCCTCTGCAGAGATCTACCGCATTGTGTCACAGAAGCAGATTGCAGACCGATCTGCACATGATGAGTCTCCTGGCAACAATGTAGTGGACATCAGTGTGCCCCCCACCACCGACGGACAGAAATCGAACAAACTCCAGTGTTGCCAGAATCTGTGACCCCCCCCTGGGGGGGGCAGCCAATTGCCTCACTCTGCCTGTGCTTCAGTTGGAAACTTGTGTGCACTTCTCCAGCATCTGTCATGTCATCCAGTGACTTGTTTCGTTTCTTCCATGTACTCCATGTTCCTCCCATCTTAGACCATTGTCCATAAGGCTAACATCCCTTTACATCTGAATCCTTTTGAATATGATTATTTTGGCTTTGAAAGATAAGCATTTGAGCTGGCAAATTATTATAATGTTTTGTTTTTGAGTATGATTGAACATCTGCTGGACATTAATAGTCCTGCAATATTTGTTAACTTAATTTTCTTTTTCTCGTTTGAGTTTTGTATTTGTGTGTTTTGCTTGTTGGGAATGGGACGGATATAGATATTTTTGTTCAAGCAGCAGAAGGAATCACTGCACTTGAGAGGTAAGGGAGGAGAGTTCATTTCCAGTCAGGCACAAGAGAAATTTTAAGCCAAGAAATATTTCTGGCTTGTTGGAAACATGCCATGATCTTAGTTCTTGTTTGTGCCTGAAATACGTGGAAGAAACCCTTTTACTATCACTGGTTCTTTGTCTTCTCCCTTGCCTCTTTCGCCCCATTCTAATGCTGAGTTGGTCTCACTGTATACTTTTCACTGCTTTTTGCCCAAGAAGTCTTTGCTCTCATTTCTCCTCCCTCAGTTTCTGTTCTGGAAGAAAGAAGGGTATCCCTGCACATCATTTCCAGCCCCCCTCAGCTTTTGGCATGTGCAGGTCACATGAAGTGGCTTCTAGTGCTTTTATTTCTGGCTTTATGTCAATTGGTCTAACAATGAAATTCTAGTTTAATGGCTTGATTAGAGCCACTTTGTGATCTGTGGATATTGCGCATCTTCACCTGTGCACAGTAGAAAAATCCTTCAGGTCTCTCCCAGGTTCTGTCTCTGCATGTTGCTTTATTGCCCAGTCTTTCTTGTCTGCCTACCCCCCCCCACACACACACACAGCCCCCCACACACCTTGGAATGTGCGTGAAGCAATATTTTCATGCCATGTACATAACTTGCACTGGTAAGGTTATTTGAATGAATAGTTGTAGAAAACCAGATCCTTGATTATGATAACTTCCTTTTTGTAACACTTGAGCATAACCATAGCATCTTAGGATTTTTGTTATTTCCTTAAAGGTCTGTAAAACAAAGCAAATTCTCTGTGCTTCCACCAGCACTTCCCCCCACCCGCCATGCTGCCTTGTTCATGTCCTGCTTTCCCAAGGTTTTATGTTTTTCTAAATGATTGTACTACTCAATACATGATGTACAAGAAGCCTGACATCAGCAGGGCTAAGCACCACCAAAACTTAAACAGTTGGCTGGAAGAAGGATGATTTGTCTTTGCATCCTCTTTTATGAAATGTCTTAGTGGCAGGTGGATCTCCTCACCTTTGACTGGTCTTTGTTGGGTTTTTGAAGCATTGTGGGCTGGGGATGCCTGAATAGTGGTGATGGAGCAGTTGGGGTTGGGGAGTCAGCTGTTTGCCCAAGAATGCCACTCTGGGGTGATTTTGATGTCTGGTTTATGGCTGCTGGATTCTGCCCTGCTGGTAGGGTTGGCATGTGGTAGTGGTCATGGGGGTGGGGTGAACACTGCCTCTGTACCTGCTGCTCTCTTGGTTGTGTTAAAATACTTAGACGTTACACAGTTTTCTCATCGTTCTGATTCTTGTCAGGCGTCTTGCACAACACATGCACTTTCAACCAGCTGAGCAAGTTTAACCCCACCAACCCAGTGACTGCCTGTCCATTGGGAAGTTTCTTAGGTCTGCTGAGGAACACCCCTGCTGGTAGGCTGAGGTGGTAGGAAACTGACGTCTTGCTGCTCGCCGATCAGGTTCTGAACCAAAAGACAGCCTTTTTCTCTGGTATTTGTGGCTGACTTTTGAAGACCTGGCTGCTGAGTCACAGTGCATGTGAGAAAACAGAGGACTGTTCTGGAATCTGGCCTCTCTGGTGGAAAAGAATGAGAGTTCTTTTGCCCAAGCCACAGAGCCCTTGCAAGTCTCGGCCTGCAGATGGGGGGGGGGGGGTCACTGTTTTTCTGAACCCTCTCATGGAGTCAGCTTGGGAGCATGGGAGGTTGAATATCTCGGGTTGCTCTGACCTTCCCAGTCATGTCTGGTAGCCAGTGCCGTCTCTTTGGGCAGCTCCTTGTCTTGCTGTGTGAGGCATTTCTAGCTGGCAAAAGATTGTGGCAGTTGATGTCTCAACATTTTCCTTCTGCTGTTCCTTTCCGTTTGCTGTCCTTTGGCCTAGCCTGGCCTCAGTGCCAATGCTGTCTTGCCTAATGTGGCAGCTTTAGCATAATGGGCAGGGGCAAGTGACTGCCATTTGGCTATGCATATGGCAGATGCAGCCTCACACACCTTGGGAGAATTGGGTCCAGAGTGGCTTTGAGGCACCTTCAGCATTAAGAGAAGGACCCAAGTTCACCAGCTCCTGCTATCTCACATCTGCGTGGCTAGGCTTGGCTCTTCACTTGAGAGTTATATATTACGGGGGAAGAGAGGTAGTGTGCAATTGAAGGATTTCAAGTTTTTTGGACACTGATTTCCACCTTACATTGAACTTAACAGCCTTTTCACAATATGGGAGAAGACTCTCTGGACTGGTGAGTGGATTGGCCTTTAACTGCAGCTTGGCTTTGCATAAGACCAGGGTGTCCCACAGGGTGTACTTGAGTGCTCTGGAAATACTTCCATGCACTGTTAGAATGGAAGGGACAAGAAGATGGCATTTCAAGAAATGGTCACTTAATGTCCTGAGCAGTTGCATAAAGAGAGTGAGCTAAGCTACTTGTGAACACTACATGTACCTCTGTATTTTTTAAAAAAATAAAACCCATAACAGCACATTTTCCTGCTGTGGGCAGTAGTCTTGTTTAAACTTAGTACAGGGGCCTATAGTTGCTGCTGCACATCTGTGTTTTGACTTGGCTTGATTCTTCTGTTCTCTCCCAACCCCTTTCACAAAACTTGAAAATTCTCTGTAGTGTATTATTCTTATACTAGTGGAACCTCCAGGCCTAGAGAAAAGGGCAAAACCAAACCTGGAGGAATAGGGATGCTAAAATGATCCTTGGCTGCAGGAACAGACATCCTGAAGTTCCTGTTCCACCATGCCAAGAGAGAAAGGCTTGTAGAGATGGGATATGAAACCTTTCCAGCACCCACAAGCATTTCAAGGGAACAAAATCACTGAAGAGGCCAATGTAGGGTCTCTCACATGGAGGCACAAATAGAAGTTCTAACACAAGTGCCACAGGTTGTGGAGCAAACCTCCAGAAGAGCTATAAAGCCCCTGCCTACCACATTCCTACTGCTTACTCGCATCAGTGCTAGGGCTAGTAAACCCTCTGCAAGTTGCAGGATGCCTTTGGACTGAACCATTGGCTTACTGGGGGAGGAGGTTCCCCCCTTGCTTTCTGCTGACTCTTCTGTTAAGTGCAATTCCCCTTGTAAATATTCATTTTGATTTTTGTGCATGGTTATTATGTACTGTGGATATATAAAGATTGCCAAACCACATGGTGCATCTGTGTGTGTGTGCTTGTTTTTACTCTAACTGGAGCTCTGTTAGCTGCGATTTTGCAGAAAAACATCAACGTACAGTGGAAAGCACAGAATTCAGTTACCTGAACATCTTGACTGCTTTTTCTTAATAAAACACACTTCTAGCTATTCTGGCAATGATCATGTATTTTGAATGGGTGGGCAATGCCTGCTTAAGTGCCATAGTAACAGTGATTCTGTGGCATTTCCATCAATTATGAGACTTTGGTACCTTGATTAATTGGGAATTGGGGTACATTTGCTGTGCCTGACAGGAATGGAAAAGCATTGGCTGTGCACTATAATCCTGCAACACATAAGCACACTTTAAAGATGAAACACAAGTGAAGTTTGTTTTAAAAGTTGTCTGGCATTAAGTGCTGTAGACACTTGCAGGTATCTGGGAAAGGCGGAAAGCCTGTTCCTGCAGGATGGAACCCTATTATACACAGTGAGATGGTATGATCCAATGTTTACTTACAAGCCTGATTACTCTGGTGCTGATGAATCAAGTGCCATGAAATGGAACAAACTGGTGCTTCTGGTTATAAATTACACGGCATCAATGAAAATGCAAGGGTAAAATGATGGAGGCTGTGTAGTCCTGACCTTACAACATGGAAATATGTCCACTATAGCAATTCTAAAGTAAAATTTTGTGCCATCAAAATTTAAAGACTGGTCTAAAATTTAGATCAAAAGCAAGTGGGGTTACTAGTATTGGTTGCACCAGTGTTTTAGCAGGGCAACAGCTGTGGTCTGAGATGAAGCTCCTATTTTTGAAGTCTTGCTAGGTGCCTTCCAAGTCATCTCCCTTATGGCAGCCCTCCAACACATCCTTTGCTGAGTTCTTAACAATTGAAGACTGTGGCTTCCTTTATGGAATCTGTCTCATATTTGATCTTCCTTCTATCTTGGATCTTTCCTCACATAATTGTACTCCCTGACTTGATTGAATGTCTGCATCCTCCTCCCACATTCCTCTCCGAGACTAGAGCTTGCACACTGTTTTGTGACCTCATAAAGGAATTAGCCTGATGGGGAGCTTGAGGTTTTCTTACTGTGGACATGGCTACTTTGGCATCTGGTATAAGCCCAATCATGTTCTATAACTGAACTTGCTCTGTGTTGCTTCTGGCCTAAAGGGCTGTTAAACCCAAATGTAGTGCTTTACTCCCAAGTTACTGCATGCCTTTTGAAATCCTTGCCATCAGAAATTAAGCAAGGACCAACTTTCTTGGGTTTTCTGTGCTCTGGAAAAATACCTTTTCCTGCCAACATTGCCAGCCAGGTAATTGATCCTCTCCATGTCACTGAAATTTTTTAAGTGATTTATATTGTTAGACATCCTTTTTTACAAGCTTCCAAGTCTGGATTAAACATGTAAGAACAATTTACTTTCTGTGTAGTTCTGAAAACAAAGCTTAAACACCATAAACGCCATGTAAAGCCCTTCAAAAAGCTTAAAATAGTAATAACGAATGTTAGGAATCAGTAGTTCAACAAGAAAAAGGAAATCCTCCACACAACTTAAAAAAACAGAATGGCAAAATATCTCCACAAGCTGCTTCCTGCTGTTTGTTTCCACAATCTAAGCTGCACCGAGGGCTTCCTTAAAAATAACCTCGAAACAGGAAACCAAACATGGCTTAATCGTGGCTTTGCTGTTATCCATGAAAAGAACCAAGCCTAGAAGGCTAATGACGAACTTCTTCGAAGATTTTTTTGCTTGTTTTCCACTTCGCTTCCCCGTCCTGAGCCCTTAATCCTGACACAGAGCCAGCGGGGCGTGGCTACTGCTTTGACAGACCACGCCCTTCCTCGCTTTACTTGTCTTCCCTCCGCCCGAGTCCAAGGCTCCGATTGGCCAGTCGTCTTCATGACCGTTACGGCTCGCGCCGCTGCTACGCGTGCGCGAGTTCCGTCTCCCTCCTTGCGAAGAAGGCGGGCACTCCTTCACTTTCATGCCGCCGATTGGCTGCCTCCGGAAGGTTCTCTGTCCTGATTGGCCAAGCGGAGAGCTACGAGTGGGCGCCCCCCACATTTCCAGTCAGGTGCGCAGCTCCCGTGGACTCGGCTGACAGAGGCAGCCGGAGGCGGCCGCAGGAGCGGCCTCCCTCCTCCTGCTCCCCACGGTCCTCCCGGGAAGATGGGGCGGACCGGGCCCCGGCGTTGACGGACGGACGACGAGCGGAAGGGCGGGGTTCTAGCGGAAGGGGCGGGGCGCAGGTAACGAAGGGGAGACGAAGGGGCGGGGCTTGGCCATTGAGTGACAGGCGCTGCAGAAAGAACGGAGGGGGCGGGAGGGCACTGGCAGGTGTGGGGAAGGGGTGCGAAGGGCCTGCCTCGAGGGAGCCCGGTATCCTGGCCTGCACGGCCCAATGTCCCTCTTCCAGCAGGGGACAGCTAGGGGAAGAAGCCCACGCACGGGTTCCCACCCCTGTGTTCATGGCTAGATGGCCTCTGGAGCTCCCCTCCGCTCGCCGTTCATCTCACGAGCCTGCGGGGGCCACTGGTAGCCTTGAAGGGGCAGCCGGACTCCAGCCCCACGCTCCCTCCGTCAGGCTGCGTTGCCAGCTGGCAGCATCTGGAGGGTACCTCCCCTAGCTGGAATGTGCCACCGAAACCTCTGCTCGAAATCGAACTCGGTCCTGCTGTTTGTAAGCTTTCAGAGCAAATAAGGATTGAGGCAGAACCACGGAGCATGTTTGTAAATACCTTTTATTGCTGAATGCATAGGGTACACGATGAATTGGAATATACTCTAGTACCTGATCAGCGGGTTGCTTCGTTGGCGTTTATTTTAGAAGGAAACAAAACCGGATGCTTCAAGTATGTTGAGTGCCATTATACCTTTTCAGTAGGATTTGATCCAAATTATTAGAGATATGATGTGGTTAGTTTTTATTTATTTCCTGCCTTTTCTCCTTCCAAGGAACTCAAAGTGACTTTTTTTCCCCTCAATTTTATCCTCAAAAATAACCCTGTGAGGTAGGTTAGGCTGAGACTCTGTGTCTGGCCCAAAGTTGCCCAGGGAGCTCTCCATGTCTGAGTGGGTGCTAGAACTTAGTTCTTCTGAGTTCCAGTCCCACACTCTTAACCACAACACCACATTGACTCTCAACACTTTAATGCATCTCTTATTCATATGTTTAAGCAGTATCCAAGGGCCGTTTCTTTTTGTGGGGCGATGATAATAGGGATAAGCTTTGTGACAGAAAGATCTTTAATATTTACAGATATGCATGTTGTTTTTAACTCACCTCTTGAAACTCAAGATCTGTTTAAGTTGATTTTATGCACCCTTTTGACAGCTAAAAAAACTAATATTACACTGGAAATACAAATGGCCATCCAAAATAACCCATTTCCAAGGGTCAAGTTGCGTTGTTGAGATAACAGACTGCATTTCACTCCCCATCAACAAACCATATGTTGCCTCTCTTCGTTGTTCATGCTCAAATCATGGCTTCATAGTGCAGCTGAGCTCTGACAACAGAGTAACCCCAGGGTTCAGTGACAACTCATATTCATCCCTTGGTTATGAGACAGTGTGCTGTCTATCCTGCTGCTACAACTGGGCCTTTGTGCAGAACCATAGTTATATCTTTTAAGGGGGCCAAGGCAGAACACTTGCTTTGCATGCAGTGCTTGCCATGTCCGGTCCAGCCAGGAAAGGCTCTTGCTTGAAATTCTAAAGAGCACTTGTTGTCCACTGGCACTGACAATACTGGCTGCCCAATAATGGCCCAAGCCTCTGACTCAGTGTAAGTGATGTCCTGATGTTTCTGTATAACCCAGTATCCAAGAAGACGAAGACCCCAAACAAAAGCTGGAGTCAATGGCTGTTCCTTTCTTCCTGGTGTTTGTGGGAACAGCCAAAGATCCATGCTTGGTCATGTGCAAAGGTTTATCTCATCCAATGTCATCTTCCCACTGTGGAGGCCCCGACAGGAAGTCAGCAACAGGAAATTTGTGCAACAGCACCCTTCTGTGTGCATTTCTCTGCAACAGGTATTGGGAAACATATTGCCTTGGGTAACAAGTGTATGTATGTAGATTTTCCATTCTACACTAGAAAATTCTACACTAGTTCCAACTCAGAGCACAATCCTGTGCTTGTTTAGGCAGAAAAAACTAGCAGAGAATGCTGGGATGTGTAGAAGTTTGATTCATCTGGGACTTTTTCCTATCTACCGGAGCACAGGCTTGTTCCTTTTAACATTTTGGCTAAAGGATGGTGATAGACCAATTTGTCCTCATCAGTGGACTTGTGATTGGTTTGTTTGTATGTATTAAATGTATCTTTTGTTTGATCTTGTGTTCTTGTCTGTCGTCAGCTGCGCTGTGTACTCTTTGTAGTGGAATGGAGGGATAGGAATGAATTAAATACCCAAGTGAGTGGTGTGCATGTGTTTAGGCAGTAGCGGTACGTATATCTGGTCTGCTTGGCTTGTTCAGCTAATGGCCTTTTAAAAACCATTGAAAGGCAGTGGCCTGTCCATTTGCCTGCATGTGTGTTTTATGCAGTGTGAAGAATGAGTGGGGGGGGGCAGAGAACCAAGCTGGTGGTGCAGCAGTGGGAGGGGTGGGAGCATGCTGAGCGCATGTGTTGGGGATGGCGGCTTGATCAGGAGGGGCAAGATGGGATGTGACTGAGAAAGGATTAGTGGCAGAATCCCATGTTCAGTGCCCCTGCTCAAAACTCTGGATAGCTGCTGTGAGCCAAGAGAGTTGTCCGATATGTGCAGACACTCTTGAGCCAGATGCTGCCAGAGCTTGACTTAGCAGGAGACCTGTGTTCCTGTTTCAAAGCAGCCTTTCATTTGCAGCCAGAATCTTCAAAGATGGCCCATAGCACTGGCTTTGCATTCAGGAAATCCTGGATTCAGTGCTTGGTATCTTCAGCTAGGGCTGGAGAAACCTCTGCCTGAAACTCTGGAGAAGCCCTGCCAGCTCCTGGCAATAAGGGTTGGATGGTTGAAAGGTCTGATTTGATAGAAGCCTACATCTTGTATTCCTGTATCAGTTCACCCTGTATTTGGAGTCATGAGGACTCGAACCATGGCCACCTCTTTTAGGGAAGGAAATGTAGACAAAAGCCTGTGCAGCCCCTGCCAGTCTGTGGAATATCACTCAGCTAGGTAGTATCAGGCACTGCCTCCGGATAATTTCCATCTGCATGCTCAGTGTTCTCTTCTCAGTTGTCATCTGTGTTTCCTGACCACAACTCAATAGGATGCAGATACCCAGAAATACCTGTATCATGCAGGTTTTGCCATTCTTCTGGGCTTCTGAGTACACTTGCTGTCTGTCTATTGTCCTTGTCATTTTTGAGCACTCTGAAATGTTTGGGGGCTGCTCCAGAAGCAGCTTGTGTCATCTCATTCTTGGGGGAAAAGTGCCTTGGAGGGGTTCACTGACTCATTGCTCCGGGATCCCCTCTGTCTGGCACCCAGAGTGGGGCAAGTGCTTGGAGCTCAGACTGGAGCTGGAGTTTGGGATCAGAAAGGTGTCTGTAGTTGCAGCTTGGGCCTGGCATCCTCTGGCCATCAGAATAGAGTTGGAAGGGGCCATCAGGTCCAACTGAGTCCTGCTCAGTGCAGGACTCCAAGTTAAACCATCCCTCTCAGTCTTAGTGGCACCCTACAACTGTCGAACATTTTTCCTTTAAGAGGGGGTAGGAAACATCAGTACCAGTATTCCTGTCCAGACTTCTGGGATTCCCCTGCAGGCTGTGCCCGTTTCCCCTTCACTCAGCCAGTAATTGTTGGGTAGTTTCCTGGCTTAGTCTTTAAAAAATGGAGGGAAAACTGCCCTGAGATGGCTCTCTGAAAGCTTTCAGGTTAAAGCAGTGGAGCTTCAAGCTGCAACATGCTGGTGTGTTTCCCATTTTGACTCTGCCCCACACCGTTTACCTGTAGCTCCCACCTCGTAGTGGAAGGTGGCCCTGAGAGCTCCTCTGAAATTGAGAAAATATTACTCAATATGAGGTTGAATGTGCTTTTTAGCTTTATGGCTATCTTCTACCAGCCAGGTGGGATACCTGGAACCCTAACTGAGCAGAAGGTGACTGGGGAGAGGCGGAGGGGCTACCCATTTTGCTCTGCCAAGGATTGCTTGGCAAAGTAGTCATGCCTGCTACGCTTCCGGGAATTGCTGGTCTCATTGCTGACTAAGCACAGTGTATCAATTGCTTGGATGGAGCGCAGGAAGAATTATTTCTGTTTGCCTCTTATTCTCTACTGTGGGAAAGGATTCCCCCTGTTCCTTCCCCCTTTGTGTTTCTTTGCCATTCCTTGAGCTCTTGCCAACGTGTCATCTTTGTGGGTTGTACAACTGTTGAGGATTTCACTGCTGGTGGGTGTGCAGTTTTTTCTGAATAAGGAGGTCACCACATTCAAGTAATCTTAGGTAATGCATTCTGTGAGTTTCATTCGGTGGTTCAGTTAAAATGTGCACATGTGTGTGAGACATTATATAAAGTTACATGAGATTCTCCCCCCACCCAACCAGTGTGCCCTAACACTTGTGAACCAAGACCAATGTGCCACTCTTCCTTGTTTTCCTCTTCCCTCCCCTTCCCTTTTTCCTCATATATTGTGTGTGTTGTAAGTCTGTGGGGACAGGGATTTATTTTATTTCTGTACTGAGCAATTGCAAGCACCTCTAGTAGCCTCTTTTTGGCTGAGGAGTGAAATAAAATATTTCAAATAACATGTAAATGATAAAGTCACAGGGAAAGGCTGTCCTGCAAAGGTGTGTGTGGGGGGGGCACAGGCAGGCTCGGTGCATGTGCAGGGGCTGGTGAGCTGGGGGCTGTCTGCTCAGATTGCTGCACCCCTGCCAAGATGTGCCCAGGGTGCCATTCTGACCTGTCGCTCTCTCATTGTTCACTTGCATTAGGGTCATCATGCTTCTGCACATGGGCTGCTGAAGCTTCTGCCTCTGCCTCGCATCGTCATGACCCCCGGCGACTGCTGCCATCTCCCTGGCTCGCTGTGCGACTGCCCGGGCAGCACTGCCTTGACCAAGTCGGTGGAAGACTCAGACCTCGGGCGCCCCCAGTACATCACCCAAGTCACGGCCAAGGATGGACGGCTGCTCTCCACTGTCATCAAGGCCCTGGGGACACAGAGGTGAGTCCCACCTAGCCCCACCTGTCAGCTGCTTTGGAGGCGGCCAGCCCTGTGGGGGAGTTGCTGGGTCATCCAGTGAGCCAGACCATTTCGGCCCAAAGCATCCTGGCTGAGCAGGCTTTGTGACCTCAAAGGGTTGAGTTTGCTTGGCAGCCCTGTGCGGCAATGTGGATGGGGGACAAGGGAGGTTCCAGCACCCCAAAGGGTCAGGAGCTGCACTGATGCCCTCCTTTAGCTTGGGGCTTGGGAATGGTCTTGGGTTGCTCAGAGGCTCATGAGCCACATGCTTGTAGGAAGGAGACCGGGGGTCATGGGAATCTCCCGAAGACAGGCCACCTGGTGCTTTTTTGACTTGGGACCCCAGAGCCTGAATGCTGGTCTGTGTAGGTTGCTAAGGAGCCTCCCAGTTTCCCGGTGGGACAAGGCCACTTCGGATCCTGCACTTGTTAGCTCCCTCTTTGTGCAGAGAAGGAAGTCTTGTTTGTGTTGTGGCCTTTTCACCTCCTCCAAGCCGGCACTCTCCAGAGCACTGGGCTGCAAGGCAGGATGTGATGCACTTGTTAGGGAAGGGCTTTGGGAGCCCAAAGAGCTTTGCACGCTACTGCATTCAGGGGAGACTGACTGTTGCTGGGCGATGCAACAGAGGCCTCGAGACCATGCTTGGCAGGGTGACCCTTCTGCTCCAGGGGCTGAGCTGGCCCTGGCAGCTTCCGTGATGAACAGTCCCTCCCAGGGAGACTTTCTTAGGCTGGAGGTCACCCCAGTCAGCTTCTCAGGGCAGAGAAAAAGCAGGCCTGTTCCGAGGGGCCAGGGTGCAGCACAACATCCCAAGGAACGCAGCAGGAGCGAATTTGCTCGGTCCAAGCCCAGGATCTGTGCAGCTCTTCAGAATTGTCATACGAGTTAGAAACTGCAAGTTAACCCCTTTTGTCTTGGATTGTGGGCAGGGGCAAGGGGTTCTTTGGTGGAGCCAGGATTCCCTGCAGTTCCCCCATCATGAACCGGCCCGCTGTCCCTGCCAGCCTTTGGTGGCAGTTTGAGCACTGTGTCCCTTGCCTCTTTCCCCTGCAGCGAGGGCCCCATTTGCCGGATCTGCCACGAAGGTGGAAGTGGAGAGGGGCTGCTCTCACCCTGCGACTGCACCGGCACACTGGGGGCCGTCCACAAGACCTGTCTGGAGAGGTGGCTCTCCTCCTCCAACACGAGCTACTGCGAGCTCTGCCACACAGAGTTCGTTGTGGAGCGGCGACCCCGGCCCCTGATAGAGGTGGGTGAGCCACTGGGGGGCAGGAAGCGGGAGGCACTGGTGGCGGCGCCTTGTAAATGGGTCTTCCCTGCCCACGTGGCACCTCCGTGTGCTTCGGCCCACATCTCTCGCTGACCCTGCCTGAGTCCAGAGCACCTGCCGGGCACTGTTTCAGGCGATGCTTCCCTGACTGGGCAACCATAACGGAGAGGCCTCAGCGAAGCAGCTTCAAAGGTGTGCACACCACGGCTGGCTCTGGGGTCCTGTTGGCCCCACTGCCTTGTGGCCACAGGGAGGGACCAGGGCGTGCCTCAGGTGTCCTGCCCTCTGACACTGCCATCTCCCTCTGCTCTCCCACCAGCTTGGGGTTGCACTGGGGGGGCGGGTGGCCATCCAGAGCAAAGCACCCCTTTTGAGACTCCTGTTCCCACATTCTGCTCTTCCTCTTTCTCCGCACCGTGGGTGCAGAACCTGTGTCAGCCTGAAGGCAACCTTCCACCTCGAGGACTCTCTTGGAGAACAGATTTCACTGGTGGGCAAGATGGAAGAAAAGGGTATGGACCCAGAAGACCCCTGTGTTTCTCCTTAGCATGCTCTGACTGCCAGTCACAAAGCCTTAGCCTCAACGTTCCCACCTAGGAGACCACCAAAAGAGGGGTCCAGGCCAGGGAACAGGGTGATTTGGGGAGTGCCCAGGAGCGCTGGATTGGGAACCCAGGCCTGAAATCACCCCCCACTCATGTGGAGGGAAAGAGGAATCCTGTGGGCTTCTGGCCCTTTCTGGCTTGGGGCAAGCTGCGGTCCACCCTACAATTCCCAAGATCTTCACCCCACCTTGAAATGTTTTTCCTGCTCCAAGGGGATGAGGTTGCATTGAGCTGACAAGATGACAGGAGGAGCAGGTGAGAAGAGCAGGGCGGGGCGGGACTGTTTTGCTTGCTCATGTGGCTACTTTGCAGGATTCCTCTTTTCTTTAGATACCGTACGCGGTTATTTCTCAGACTCAGTTGTCGGAGTCTTCCTCTTCCCTCTGCCTTGCAGTGGCTGAAGGACCCCGGGCCACGCAACGAGAAGCGGACCCTCTTCTGCGACATGGTGTGCTTCCTCTTCATCACCCCACTGGCCGCCATCTCGGGCTGGCTGTGCCTCCGTGGGGCCCAGGACCACCTGCAGTTCAACAGCCGCCTGGAGGCCATCGGACTGATTGCCCTGACAATCGCGCTGTTCACAATCTACGTTCTCTGGACTCTGGTGAGCATCCCTCTGGCAGGCCTTTCATGGGCGCTTCTGATGCAGAATGGGCGAGGTGGGAAGCCCTTTTGCTTGCAGCAAGTCCCAGATTCGAGGCACAGTGTCTTCTGATAGGGCCAAGACGGACCCTTGTTTGAACCCCTGGAGAGTGGCTAGCAATCCTTGCTTTGGGATCAGGCAAAGCTCCCAGTGTTTAGAGTAGGTTGTCAGGGTCCATGGCCACCTTCAGCATCAGCACTGGGGAGGGGTGGAAAGTGGAACACCCCCTTTCCTCCCAGCATTATGTGCCCAGTTGCCACAGAGGAGTCCGCCTCTCTAAGCTGCCTTGGACTGGAACTCCCATCAACCTTCCCTATTGGCCAGGGCTGCTGGGAACTGCAGTTGAAAACATCTGGAAGATAACAGGTTGAGGAAGGCTGTATTGCAGAATGTCCTGAAACAGAAAAGCTTATGGAAGCTTTTGTTTTTCCTGGCATTTGCAAGCATTTGCTCTTCTCTTTTTGATCTCTTTGGTGCCTTTCCCTCACACTGGTTCCTTGTGCTACAGAACACACAGTTCTGGTTATTGAATGTTAAGTGAGTCATTCCTGGAAGAGAACTTGAGTTTTGCCATTTCTGAAGAAGAAACATTTGAATTTTGGATTAAAATGACTGTTGAAAAGCAGTGATGGGCAGCTTCAGTGGACTAAAGAGCCTACTTCTATCTCCCCTCTCACCCTGAAACCTGGAAGGGACATTGGAACAGCTCAGTTCCCAGGGCAGGCAGGTGGGTTGTCACCACAGAGGAAGCAGAGGGGTGGTCGGATGGCAAGGAAGGGTCTGGGGGCTGCTGTAGTGGGGTCCAACCTCCGAACTGCAGGGCAGATACCAAATATGACCTCCATGGGATGGTGAAGAGGAAACTGACCTTGGCAGCTCTGGCAGGGTCTGGGGAGCAGCCCTGGTTCGCAAGGAGGTTCCAACATTGGTGCTTCCCTGCCTCCTCACTGCAGGGAACAGGCAGAGTCTGTTGGCTATGTGGCTGGCAGCCTGACACTGCTGCCCCGAGACTGTGGGTCTTGGATCTATGCCTGCCTCCCCAGGTGGCGGGGAGGAGATGCCTCCGCTACCTTGACTTCCGCAGCAGGCACTTGGGCCCCCTGTGGTTGGCACACCCGCGCCCTTTTCCTGGGTCCCTTCCTCATGGCTGCTGCTTGGCTCTGCCTCGTGGCAGCCCCGCCTCGCAGCACTTGCACCGGCTTCCGTCCCCATTGGAGGTGGTGGTGGAGCGTGTACAGATCCCACAGAGAGGGCAGGGTGCTTTTGTCCACCTCAGGCCTAGGGAGCCCATTCCAGCTGGAACAGCAAGCAAGGCCAGATGGATGAGGGGAGCTTATTCCGACAGTCCCGAGCTGCCGCCCTGCAGGACTTTGGCAGCTGGCTGGGGCTGCTGGAGGCAGTGCCCAGCGCATCAGGAGGGCACTGTTCTGGGAGGCCTGCTCTGGAAGGTGCCTCTCCCGATGTCATGTTCCTGACGGCTCTTGCTCCCTCCCTTCTGTGCCCCCCGGCCAGGTGTCATTCCGCTACCATTGCCAGTTGTACTCAGAGTGGCGAAGGACCAATCAGAAAGTCCGCCTGATGATCCCGGACTCAAGGCACCCGCACCCCGTCTCCCACTCCCTGATCTCCGCCAAGCTGCTCAAGAAGAAGGCCGATGAGACGACAGTATGAGCCAGGAGCGGCCCTCCGCAGGGAGGCTGTGTGGGGCGAGCACCATCCTGCCCTCACCTGGCAGGAGATCAGGACAGCACTTTCTTCTTCGGTGGGCGGAGACCCTCCCAGACCACCCGTGTGGCAGAGCGGAGGGCACAGGTGCTCGCATGCCCCATCCGGCCAGAGCGCAGAAGAGGCCGCCCAGCCTGGGCACATGAAAACGAACCAGGGAGGCCGGGTGCCTGAATGTGCCCCTCAGCTGGGCTCCATCTTCCAGACAAATGATAGCAGGCGGGTGGGGGAAGGAACTTCTTCCCCATATCCATATGTCTTATCTCCTGTTGTTATAATTATTGTTGTAATTTTAATTTTGCTCCCCTTCTTAATTTCTGCTTCTAAGTTCAGGTCCCTTAACGTTGCCACAAAAGAGGCAAAGCCAGTTGGCTCGCTGCCATGGCAGTGGCATGTGGCCATCGCACCATGTTCCCTCCATGTTGTGGAGCATGTGCTGTGAAGATGCCCCGCCCCCACGTGGCTTTGGGAGTCTGCGAGTGCTTCCCACTGTTGGCACTGGCCGTGGCTGGTGAGGGAAGCCGAGGATGGGGCACTGCTGCTGCAACACCCTCCCTGGAACGGATGGGCCGCTTGAGAAAGAGCTGAATCCTGCAGCAGCTCTTCTGGCGCATGAGAAGCATCCATCTGTCGTCAGCACCTGGGATGCGTTGGTACTCCCAACAAAGAACTGGAAGGGGTAGGGGAGGTTGCCCCCCTTTTGCACCCCCTCCCAGGGTCTCCCTGTACCCCCTCCCATTTTTTGCACTACATAGGTTGCGGGGGGAGGGCTGGGAGGAGTCTGGCTCCACTTTTTGTTCCCCATTCTTTTTTTCAGTGATGTTGCTCTCCCAGCATTAGAGGATTCTGTGCATTTGAGAATGGATTTAATATACTCATCATCCCAGGAAGAGTAAAAAAAAAAAAAAAAAGCTTATGTTGAACTGGAGGCTTTTTGTTTTGATTTTCAAAAAAATATATTCTGTCACTGCCCGGTAGTTTGGAAGAGCTCCTAGAAAGTGGGTGGTGTTACTCTGCTCTTCCCAGTGTGATGGGAACGCATCCGAGCCCCTTCCTGCCACTGCCTGTCGTTCTGGGGCAGCAGCAGCAGGTGCATGTGCACACACATTGCAGTAGTTGATTGTGCTGGAAATACACAGGAGTGTGGGTGGTGGGTGGTGGGTGGTGGGAGCCCCCCCCCCCCTCGGCCACTGATACCCCTCCTTAAAGCTGAGGCAGGGAGGGATGGTGATGAACTCTTAAGTTGTTGTCTCTCTGGCATGGGAGGAACACTGCCTTCCCAGGAAGCCCTTGTTGGGACTTTGGGGGTGGGGAGAGGTGGCCCCTTTCTATCAGCAACTGCAGCTCAAGAGCTGGGGGCTAGCAAAGTGGCATTTGGTACCCCAGGGACAAAACCAGCCAAACCATTTCTATTTTGCTTGCCTGCCGCTGCTGTTTTCACTCATTTTTTGAGTTGGGCATTAGAATGGGAGGGCCCAGTATTAGAGTCACCACTCTGCAGGCAGATGGTTCCGGGATACAATCCCCTGCGTCTTGAGTTCAGCTGGAAAGACCTTCCTGGTTAAAATGCTGGAGAGCTGTGCTAATCAGGGTGCACATGCAGGGGTGTTAAATAGACCAGTGGTAACACTCAGTAGAAAGCAGGTTTCTGAGTTTTGATATCGGCCAGCCATGTATTCACAGCCATGAGGACTGGGATCTTAATTTTTGGGAGAATGGCTGCAGAACTGTGGAATCGCCTTGAACCCCGTCACTTTTATTGGCGAGATCACCCAGGCTGGTAGCAGTCCTCACAGCCAAGTACAAGCTTTTAGAACATACGCAGAGGGTTTTGTAGGTTCTGAGTCACTTGTACAGAGCAGGGCAGGTGAAGATGAAATAACAAGGACACAGTCAAAAAGAATGTGAGAGCTGCAGAGGGGACTTGATACGTTAGCACTGATTACAGGCGATTCACATAAGGATCACTGAGACACAGGGGTTATTGTGGGCCTTGGCTGTGAGTTTGATCATGGAAATTAAGGTGATTGCAATGCTGCTAAAAAACTTCTCTGTTGTTGTTAGTGCAAGAATAGAGAGTTCTGATCTCTTAAAGGAACAGCAATGTTAAACACTAACAAGGCTTGGAATTCTAGAAAGGAGTGCAAGTTTGATTTTACAACACAAAGGCACATATAAGCAACCTTTTTCTACCAGGAATTATCAATGTCCCAAAACAGTTCAGCCGGGGGAGCTGGAATGTCTTGCTGATCTATGGCACAAAAGTAAAATATGCTAAGGTAAAGGGTTCCCCATGACATTAAAGTCCAGTCATGCCTGACTCTTGAGGGCGGCACTCATCTCTGTTTCCTAGCTGAGGGAGCCAGCGTTTGTCCGCAGACAGTCTCCATGGGCATGTGGCAGGCACGACTTAACACCAAGGTGCATGGAATGCTGTTTACCTTCCCACCGAAGTTGTTCCTTTTCATCTACTTGCATTTATATGCTTCTTCATGGATCACTGCCTTGCCGTGGCGAAGGGGCTTGTGTAGCTCAATGAAGCTATGAGCTATGTGGTGCAGGGGCACCCAAGACAGACTGGTTATAGCAGAGAGCTCTGACAAAATGCGCTCCACTGGAGAAGGAAATGGCAACCCACTCCAGTACCCTTGCCATGAAAACCCCATGGACAGTACCAAAGGGCAAAACGATACGACGCCGGAAGATGAGCCCCTCAGGTCGGAAGGTGTCCAATATGCTACTGGGGAAGAGCAGAGGGCTAGTACTAGTAGCGCCAGAAAGAGTGAAGCGACTGGGTTAAAGCCGAAAGGACATGCAGTTGCGGATGCATCTGGTGGTGAAAGGAGGGTCTGAGGCTGTAAAGACCTATATTCCATAGGCACCTGGAATGTAAGATCCATGAATCAAGGCAAGCTGGACGTGGTCAAACGAGATGACAAGACTGAACATCGACATCTTAGGAATCAGTGAACTAAAACGGAGAGGAATGGGAGAATTTAATTCAGAGGACCATCTACTACTGCAGGCAAGAATCCCTCCGAAGAAATGGAGTAGCCTTCATACTCAATAAAAGAGTAGGAAAAGCAGTACTGGGATACAATATCCAAAATGACAGAATGATCTCCATTCGAATCCAAGGCAAACCAACATCACTGTAGCCCAAGTCTATGCCCCAACCACTGGTGCTGAAGAGGCTGAAGTTGACCGGTTCTGTGAAGGCCTACAACACCTTCCAGAATTAAAACCAAAAAATGATGTCCTTATCATCATGGGGGATTGGAATGCTAAAGTAGGAAGCCAAAAGATAACCGGAATAACAGGCAAGATTGGTCTTGGAGTACAAAATGAATCAGGGCACAGGCTGGAAGAATATTGTCAAGAGAATACGATGGTCATAGCAAACTCTCTCTTCCAACAACCCAAGAGACGACTCTACACATGGACATCAGCAGACGGTCAACACAGAAATCAGATTGACTTTGCTACCAAAGATGGAGAAGCTCTATATAGTCAGTAAAAACAAGGCCAGGAGCTGACTGTGCAGATCATGAGCTTCTCGTTGCAAAATTTAGGCTTAAATTGAAGAAAGTAGGGAAAGGCATTAGGCCACTCAGGTATGACCTAAATCATATCCCTGATGAATATACAGTAGAGGTGACAAATGTTGTTCTTGTTAGTCGAGAAGTCATGTCTGACCCATCGCGACCCCCAGACAGAGTGCCTGAAGAACTATGTACAAGAGGTAGCAACCAAAACCATCCCAAAGAAAAGGAAATGCAAGAAAGCAAAATGGCTGCTTGGGGAAGCTTTACAAATAGCTGAGGAAAGAAGGGAAGTAAAAGGCAAGGGAGTAAGAGAAAGATACAAACAATTGAATGCAGAATTCCAGAGAATAACTAGAATAGATCAGAATGCCTTCTTAAATGAACACTGCAAAGAAATTGAAGAAAACAATAGAATACGGAGGACCAGAGATCTCTTCTGAAAAATTGGAGATATGAAGGGAACCTTTCATGCAAAGATGGGCATGATAAAGGACCAAAATGGCAGGGACCTAACAGAGGCAGAAGAGATTAAGAAGAGGTGGCAAGATTACACAGAAGAACTGTTCAAGAAAGATCTTAACATATCTGATTACCACGATAGGGTGGTCACTGACCTCAAGCCAGACATCCTGGAATGTAAAGTCAAATGGCCCTTAGGAAGTCTGAGCAACAACAAAGCTAGTGGAGGTGACAGTATTCCTGCTGAGCTATTCAAAATCCTAAAAGACGATGCAGTAAAAGTGCTACACTCAATATGCCAGCAAATTTGGAAAACTCAGCAGTGGCCACAGGATTGAAAAAGGTCAGTTTACATTCCAAATCCAAAGAAGGGTAATGCCAAAGATTGTTCAAACTACTACACCATTGTACTCATTTCACATGCCAGCAAAGTTTTGCTCAAAATCCTACAAGCTAGGCTCCAGCAGTATGTGGACCAAGAACTACCAGAAGTACAGGCAGGATTTCGAAGAGGGAGAGGAACTAGAGATCAAATTGCCAACATACGCTGGATCATGGAGAAAGCTAGGGAGTTCCAGAAAAACTTCTGCTTCATTGACTATGCTAAAGTCTTTGATTGTGTGGATCACAACAAATTGTGTGCACAGAACCACTAATTGGTTCAAAATTGAGAAAGGAGTTCTCCTTGTATACTGTCACCCTGCCTATTTAACTTATATGCAGAGCACATCATGAGAAAGGCAGGGCTGGATGAATCACAAATTGGAATTAAGATTGCCAGGAGAAATATCAACAAGCTCGGATATGCAGATGATACGACTCTAATGGCAGAAAGTGAAGAGGAACTAAAGAGCCTCTTGATGCGGGTGAAGGAGGAGAGCGCAAAAGTTGGCTTGAAACTCAACATGAAGCAAACTAAGATCATGACATCTGGTCCTATCACTTCCTGGCAAAGAAGAAGGGGGAGGCAGAGGATGAGGTGGAGTCACTGAAACAGTCCCTGAGCCTAGCTGGACTCCGGGGGATGATGGACGACAGAAGAGCCTGGTGGAATGTTGTCCATGGGGTCATGATGGGTCGGACATGGCTTCGCGACTACCATAGCATAGCATATTTATATGCTTTTGAACTGCAAGGTTGGCAGGAGCTGGGACAGAGTACAGGAGCTCACCCTGTCTGTGGATTCGAACTGTCAACCTTTTGATCAATCAGCCCAGCGGCTCAGCCATTTAACCCACTGTGCCACTGTATCCCTCAAAATATGGTACCAAACAACAAATTGCATGGGAATAATGGTCCAAAGTAACATCTGCAGCAAAGGATAAAAAGAGTGCAAAGAACAAGGCAGGAATCAGAGCTGGCTCCCCTTTTCTCCCCACCTCGTTCTAACTACACCACGTGGTGCCGTGAGTGCATGGCTGCTGAATTCATGGTATGTCATTGTGCCCCTGGCCTTTCTGTAGCTTCTTGGGCCCTCACACGCAGGGGCTTGTCTGAGCCAGTTGGCTCAGCTGTGATTCCGCCTGATCTGCTCACTCCATGGACCTCCTGAGCCTTCATTCCTTATTCTGGGGAGGAGGGGGAGTGCTGTTTCTACCCTGCCTTTTTTCCTCTTGTGAGGAACCTAAGGTGACTTACCCAACTCCTTTTCTTCACAAGAACCCTGTGAAGTAGGCTGGGCTGAAGGAAGTGGTCCAGTGTGTTTCCTGGGAGGGGACTAGAGCTCAGATCTCCTGAGTCCTACATCCAGCACCCTCACCCACACACTGGACATGATTCCAAGTCACTTGATGGCCCTACTTTGTTCTGGCACACCTGTGTGGCATTGACGCATTCTCTGACTGGGGAGTTCCCAGTGGAACAGCCTTCTCTCCCCTCCAGCAATAAAACCAGCCCTTTTGGACTGCAGTCAAGTTTTGACAAACACACACAGCTGCATACAGGCTTAATTTGCAAGTTTGGTGCCATTAATGAACCAGTACAATGACCTGCCCTCCCCAGACCTTACCATATAGCGATTTTGCACATTGACAGTGTTGGGCATCTTGATAGCAGCTGCGAGAATGAACGGATTCGGTAGAGAAGACTTTGAATCTCTGCAGTTTATTGAAAGATCACCCAGGTACCCTCTGCAGAGAATCCATACTCCCAACAGTGCTGTCAGGTGGAGGCCAGACCAACCACCAGCTTTTGGAGCATATGCAGAGTGTTTTATTGATTCTGAAAGCAGCAGGGTAGATGATGACGAAATAAGAACACAGTGAAAGGATTTGAGAGCTCTGCAGAGGGGCTCCATACAATATCATTGATTGCAAGAGACTGTTGCATCAATCAGGAGTCATTGCCGGTCATGCAAATTAGGGTGGTTGCAATGCCAAAAAACTTTTCCAGTGGCCTTATCAGCTGTTGCTGATCAGCAAGATAATAGAGAAGGATTAACTTCCCTGGCAGCTTTGGAGGCTAGATAAGAGTTTCAACCACTTAAAGCCAGGGTCCTCAAACTTTAAACAGGGAGCCAGTTCACTGTCCCTCACACTGTTGTGGGGCTGGACTATAGTTTGAAGATAATATGAATGAATTCCTATGCACATTTTAATTTTAATTAATTTTAAATTAATTTAAAACAATTAAAATTAAAAAATAATTAAAAATGGCTGCTCCGCTCGCTCAGGCTGCAGCAGAAGCCCAAGATGCCGCGCGCCACCCGCCGAAAGGGAGAGCTCGGCACGAGGGGGAGCCGTGAGGGCGGCTCGCCTCGGTAGCAGCCTTCCCTGCGGAGGTCCCCTGGCAGGCGCTCGCCTGGCCCCCGGGAGGGGGGAGGCCGCGGGGAGGGAGGCGAGGGCTGCTTTCCGCAGGCCGAGGCGGGGGGAGGCGAGGGATGGGGCCGCGGCCGGCCGAGCGGGGCGCCTCCCGCCTCTCCCCCCGTGGGGGAAGCAGCATGGCGGCCACTCGACGGTGGTGGCTTGGCCTGAGAAGGCCGTGGCGGAGGCGCCGCTCTGCCTCGGCCCGTCCTCCCCTGGGCTCAGCGAGGCAGCTGCGGCTTGGCCCACAGCCCGGGGACGTGGCTCGCATAGCTAAAAATAGGTTTTAAAAGTTGTATTTTTCTTACCTTCTATCTCCTTTGAGTGTCTTCGTCTCTTCCCTCTGCCCTCCTCTCTTCTGTTTCCCACCCCGTATTCAAAGCCAACACATGCATGCAAGAGGGGGAAGAGCTGGCGCATGTGCAGTTGAATAGAGCTGTTGCAATTTGGCATGTGCACCGGCTCTCTGCTAGTCTCAAGAACGCCTGCGCCGGCTCAGAGCTTTCGGACTTGTTCGGAGATTGTTTTCTCCGTGTGAATCCAAAAGCTATGAGACAGGCCAGGTAAATGACCATGGTGAGCCATAGTTTGAGAACCTATGTCTAAAAGCAGGGGTCCTCAAACTTTTTCAACAGGGGGCCAGTTGAAAGGCGGAGACAGTGACGGGTGCAGGCTGGTGAAGTGGTGGCAGGCATGCGCATGGCAGTGGCTTGCTCACTCAGATGTCCAAGCGAGTCCAAAACCATCTCTGGGCAAGCAAGCTGTCCTCTCGCTGCCCATGCGGTGAGCATGCGGGCATGCAGCAGCAGTGGCAGACATGGGCATGGGGAGTCCAAAACCTCCGAGGCAGGCTAGATAAATGGGCATGACGGGCCACATCTGGCCTGCAGGCCGTAGTTTAAGGACCCATGTCTTAAAGTAACAGCAGTGCTAAACAGTAGCCTGGCTTGGAATTCGGCTGCATTCTGAGAAATGGGCACAAATTTGATTTTATAACACAAAGGCACATATAAGCAACCTTTTTTTTTTACCAGTATTTATCTGAATTTCCCAACAACAGCAACATCAATAGAATCTTGATACCTGAGGGGTATCAGCCAGGCTAGGCTATAGCAGCAAAAAAGACAGCAAAGTCTTGTAGCACCTAAGACTTAACAAAATGATTCAAGCTGCCATAAGTTTGTGGATATGTGTACTTCATGAAATACAAGAAGAATCCATAAAAGATTGTTTTAGAAAGCAATAGAATTACTAAAGAATATGTTTTTAAACGAGTTTATTTGCAATATACTTTTAAAAACATACATATTTTTTTCGACAATAACCCCAATCTTGTTAACCTTGTTGCCAACCTCTAAGCTCCTCCTGGTGCTCCGTGAACTCTGCAAGATACCATAGAGGGCTGCTCATGGATAGAAATGCGTGGACGAAGGGCACCATAAGGGTTTGGCCGAGACTCCATCCGCAGCCCGCAATAGAGCTTTGGTGCATTATTTACTTATTATTTATTTATTTTTATGCCGCCCCATCGCAACAAAGCCTCGGGGTAGCTTACAACAGCAACAAAATTACACAATAAAAATATTAAAACCCGGTGCATCTCGGCTTAAAAAATTTAAAATCCTACAAATAACCAATAAATTAACACTTAAAATAAGTTTTAAATAAAAAGCTCTTATCCCCCTGTACACAGAGACGGAGAGAACGTCCCACTGATTTTTCTGAGTTTCTGGGGGGACAGAACTGCACCCCTTTTTCGATCCATTGCCGGCCTATGAAATAGAAACTGGAGGGCTAGAGTGTCAGCCCTATCCCTAAGGAAGAAAAGCATGCAAACTCAAGCTTCGCGGCTTTTGTGCGCGCTCGCGCTATATGATTCTTCACGCTGTCCTTCCGCTTAGCTTCTGAGGACGGGCCTTACCATAGAGCTAACTGAGGTGCGGAGTGGGCTCGGCCGTGCGGGAACAAGCCTTACCATTTTTGACAGAGGCCGAAGCGAGGCGTCGCATCTAACCTTTCCTATCTCTATGGTTCGCCGCGCCGCGGTTGGGTGGAGGAGGGATCGCAGCTGGGATGGGCGTGGCTCCCTCAGTGGCTGGGAAGGGGACGGTTCAAAAGGCGGGGCCGCAGCCGCGCAGGCGCATGCGTTATTAGTTAAGGGGACGAGGTGTAGAGAGAAGATGGCGGCGGCGGCGGGCGCGGCGGCGGCCCTGGAGAGCAGCGTCGGCATTGCTAAGATGGTGGATGCTGCAACGGGAGGCGGCGTCAGCATGATCCCGGTGGCGCCTGCGGCGAACGGGGCTGGCAACGGCATCGTGGGCGACGGGCTCCCGAAGAGGTGCGCTGGGCTGAGGGAGGATGCGGCGGCGCCGGCGGCGCGCTCTCCTCGAGGCGCGTTCCCGCGGGCCGTCCCGCGCCCGCTGCCCTGAAAGAGCGCCCCCCCCCCCAAGCCCGTTGCGGCGCCTTCTGTTCAGGCGCTCCAAGCCGCTTCCTGGCGCTTCACGCGTCAAATAGGGCCTTCGGCGCGGCCCCTGGGTGCATGGCCTCCGGCGCCGTAGTTGGCTGGCCCTGCTGCCTCGCGGGCCTGTTCCGCGCACCCACCAGTTTCCTTGCCGGATCATCCTGAGCGGGGGAGAGGCCGCGTTCACGAAGTCGCTTACCTATTCATTACGCACATTTTTTCTGTATCCCCTTTGATTAGCTAATTAACGAGTGAGCGCGCCTATTAATAACACACGAGCCATGCTTTCCGTGCTTCTTTCTTTAATTTATAACACGCTTGCTTACTAATATGTCCGTAGTTGATAGCACTCTCTAATTAGCTTTTTTAATTAGTAATACCCGTGTTGGTGGGCTTCTGGGTAATTGGTTCATTTAATAGGCTATTATAGACTAGTTATCAATGTTTTTATCCGTTTCTTGATTCCATTTCATTGACTAGTTCACTTGCTTGCTGTTTAAAGTCAATTACAAACATTAACCACATGATTTATGTGTCTTTTTTTGCTGCATGATTTATGTGCTATATAGTGATTTTTAATTACTAATATTACATCCATTGTTTGCAAGTCTGTTTAATTTACTTACCCAGTTGACTAAGTAACTACCATTAGTACGGTAGTTAACCTCTGTTCCATTAACTAATTTACCTCTGTTCCATTAACTAAATTGCTGATCTATTTTCCATATGAGCTATGGGCCTGTTTCATTAGTTAGTTAGAATCTGCTTTATTAGTGAAATTCATTCTCATTTAATAGTATTAGTTATTAGTCTTTTCTCTTAATGTAATGAAACACAATTTTACTAACTTGCTATTCTATTTCTTAATTATGGGCCTATTTAATATGGTAAATTATATATTTCTAATATTCACTAGCTAGAGCTTTATTGCATTAATATAACATTTCATTTCGTCATGGCAATAATTATTAGCTGCAGATCTCTTGGTTTATATTTACTAAATAATTGCCAATATTTTATCCACAAGTTAATATGCTCTGCTTGCATGCTTCTTTCTGTTCTTCTCCCATGCTGTCATTTTATTTTTGTTTCTTTCCTTATATTTCATCTTCTAATTAATGTGGCTCCTGTTTTATCCTCAAGGTAGCTTAAGTTGAGACTGAATGATTGGCCTGAAGGCCACACAGTGAGTGCATGTGCTTATTTGCACCTGGTTCTCGCTGGTCACTATCTTTGTTCTTAACAACAGCACAATGGCTTCTTTCTATTGGCACTTTCCATTTAGCAGTATAAATTCAACCTTGTAAATAAGCCCACGGAAGTGGGCAGTTTTCTATTGGCCTTCTGGTGGAGGGGCAGAGGAGTTTGTCTTTCATGCAGCAGCCTGCTACATTTCTACCCCTGGTGCAGGAGGGGCTCCCTTTCTCTTGCCACCTGCTTGGTCTCTGTTCTGGGCGCAGAGGAGCATGGGAGTGAATGTTCCCTCCACCCTGCTCAACTTTGCTGCTGCCTTTATTTGCCTGTTTGAGGGTTCCTTGTTTGTGAGAACTAGGTAAGGCATTAATAAGAATTTGGACTAGCTTGTTAATAACGTGGCCTAAAATACTAAGAGTATCTAGAAAGATGAAAAATAAAAACCATTTCTGCAAAAATACAGGGCAAGTATATAAAAGAGTGAATAAAAGGAAAGAAGTGAGGTCGTGCAAGCTGCATTTGGGCACCATTAGGGCAAACAAATGTCCAATAACCCCTCCATGACCAAGCAGAACTGTTCATCAGAGCTTTTTTTCTGTCTAAACATGCATTGGATTGTGCTGATTGGCATTCTAAGAAAAGCCTTGCTGGATCAAATCAAAGGTTCATCTAGTGCAGCAATCCATTCACACAGGACAGAGTAGCTGACCATGTGATTCCTCAAGCAGCATGGGTACAAGAGTCATGCCTGCTTAACCTCCTCAGCAATGGGTGAATGCTGGCATGCAGCCTCAGAGCTGGCTAGTAAGCCATTGATCGCCACCACCTCCATGAGTTTGTCCAATCCTCTTTTTAAAGTTGATGAACTTGGTGGCTGCCTCTACTTCTGCAGCAGTCACTACCATATTTTATGTATTGTATGAAAAAATACTACATTTTTTTTTTCTGTCCTGAATCTCATACCTATCAGCTTCAAAGACCCTGGGTTCTGGTGTTACAGGAGAAGGAGAACAGTGTTTCCCACTCCACTTTGTCCACCTCAGGCAAAATTTTAAACACCTATATTATGTCTCACCTTACTTGCCTTTTTTCTAAGCTAAATTTTCCTAAGCTGTTGTAGCCACTCAGGAGAGCTGCTCCAACGATGATCCTCTGTCCTTTTTCTAACTCAATGTCCTTGCTCGGGTGTCGCAACCAGAACAGTACACAGTGTTCCAAACGTGGTTGTGCCTAAGGCTTTGTGAAAGGGAAATGTGATCCTGGCTTTTCTGTTTCCATTTCCGTTCTTAATTATGCCTAACATGTTTGCCTTTTTCATATCAGCTGGGTACTGGGCCAACATTTTCATAAAAATGTCCATCACCACCCTATGATCCCTTTCCTGGTCAAGTCACTGCTAGCTCAGATCCCATCAGCCTATGTTTGAAGTTGGGATTTTTTTGCCCCAGTATGCATTGCTTTATCCTTACTTGCCGTTTCACACACTCCCTTATAGTTTTGACCACCCTAAATGGTTTGATGTCATCAGCAAAACATACAAATAGGTTGAAAAGCACTGGTCCTAATGCAGAGCTCTAAGACTTCACTGGTTATATCCCTCCATTGGAAGAAATTACTATTGATTATTACTCTGCCTTCTGTTCTGTAACCAATTACTGATCCATAAAAGGACCCCCTCCTTTTTTATTGGATGACTGTTCAGTTTGCTCAGGAGCCATTGATGAGGTACTTTGCCAAAAGTCTTTTGGAAGCCCCAGTAAACAATGTCTACTGGATCACCCTTTCCTACATGCTTACTGACACCCTCAGAACTCAGAAGTAACAGTATGGAGAAGCGTTTTTATTTTAAAATACTTATACTCAGTTTAAAACATCTTTTCAAAGTTCTTTAATTAAAATGTGAATCAGCAGGAAAACTGGAATGTAACAGCAAACAGTCAAAATATGCAAATCGTGTTGCGATGCTCACAAGCCCTGATGGGCATCCTGTGCAGAGTGGGAAGAACAGCAGAGGGAATTGGCATGTCCAGTCTCCTGTCTTGCTTGTTCTGCCTGGGAAGCATTTTTGCCTGTCTGGGAAGCATTCTGTATGATGAGCCTTCTGTATAACTCCTGGTCTCTCCTCTTTTGTCCATGATGGGAGTGCTGGTGGTGGTTGAGGATAATGGCATTGTAGTCCAGCACATGTGGAGGCCTCCACTTTGGGAAAGGCTGGGATTGGGAGTGTTGGGCTAGGACTCCTGAGGCCCAGATTCAGATGTTCCCCTCAGGCAGGGAAGGGGCTTTCAGCCCATTGAGATATCTTTCCCTGTATAGCCTCCCTCCCTGGGTTGCTGTATATAAAGGCTGGAGAGATATTAATGTCGACTGCTTCAAGGTCCCTGGGCAGAAGATAGGAGATAAAAGTAGTAGTTTTGGCTCTGGCTTGCTGTCAGTTGTGAGACCTTAAATGTGCCTCAGGGTTGTGGTAGAAGAGAGAGAAACACCTGTGTTCCTGGGAGGACAGGTGAGGGTGTAAGTGGCAGACTTAGAGTCAGTTGTGCACATGTCCTTGCCACTGACATTGCCAGGGAGGGGGTGTTGCCATCCTCCAGATCCTCTCAGCTGCAGCCAGCCTTGGGGGATGGTGGGAGCTGCACCTCAGCAAGTTCCCGTCCTTGTTATAATGCATTTGGTCAGCACCCCCAAACCCTAAGTTTATAAGGCTCATCATTTAATCTATAGCACTCCTGTGAAGTAGGCTAATATCACCCCAAAGCTCAGGTGAGGGTGAAGCTGCAAAGGTATTGCTTGGCTTAGTTCACCCAGCGAGTTGTTTGGAATGGATTGCCAGTGTGCACAGGGAATGTGATCCTCCTGATGACCAGCATGCAGTGCCTCCTCTGCATTGGGGTGAAGGTCATTTGGGGGCTCAGTGATCATATCTGAGAGCCAGAATGTAGTTGCCTGGAGAGTTTGGGGAGTGTGTGTGAGAGAGATGAAAGATGATGCAGCATATATAAGTGCAGTGGTACCTCGGCTCACAAATGCCTCAGTTCATGACCAAATTGGGTCATGAACAGAAATTTAGGAAAAAAATTTCCTCAGTTCATGAACTCTGCATCGGGTGACGATCGTGGGCCCTGCACTAGCACACCTGTGCCTATCTCCCCCACACAAATGCACCCGTGATTGGGCCCATCTCCCCCCCCCCAGCACACTCACGATCCCGCCCATCTTCCCTGTGATTAAAAAAAATATTTACAGAATGGATTAACCTTATGGGGAAAATTGACTTGGCTCAAAACCAATTTGGGTCGCGACCAGAGTCGTGGAATGAATTAAGTTTGTGAGCCATGATGCCGCTGTACTCGAAACTGGTTTGTGTTGGGGGTGAGAATAATTTGTAACTGCAAGAACTTCGAACAGGTTTGGTAAAGCAGAAGACTTTGAAAAGATGTTTTTTCAGAAAATTAGGTTTAGAGCAGGAATGTGGGATGCCTCAGCCTTGTTTCTTTATGCCTGGTACCAGGAAGGTGTGAAGCTTGGATCCAGGTATATGTGACTGCCTGCAGTCATTCAGTAATTCTGGAATGGCACTTTGCATACCTTCAGTGGCTTTATCTTCTAGGTCTGAGCTCCTTGGCTTTGGGGGTGAATGCTGTTGAATTTGGGCTCTATGATTCCAGCTCCCTTTTCTGTTTGCAGTGAAGGTGAACGGCCAAACCAGAACGAGAAAAGGAAAGAGAAAAACGCCAAGCGAGGAGGGAGTCGCTTTGAACCCTATGCCAGCCCTTCGAAAAGATACCGAGCCTTCATTACCAATATCCCCTTTGATGTGAAGTGGCAGTATCTCAAAGACCTAGTTAAAGAGAAAGGTAAACGGCACTGCGCATGCTTGAGCAGCTTCTGCTGCCCTTCCCTGTAATGGATTGCCTTGTCCAGAAGACAGGAACATGTCTGAGGTGATTCTGGGTAGCTGTAGCAAAGTTGAGCAGCCAAGGCTTTTTGAGGGCCAGCCCTCCTGGCGTTGCATGCTTGCTGCTATGCCCTCGTAGGACGCATCCTGTGTGCTCGGGTGTTTGGCATTGGCTAACAAAGCTTCAGTGTAAAAGAGCCGCTTGGTCTCTTGGAAGAGGCGAGACTTTTATCAAGGGTTTGGTGTGAGACGTTTCTTAAACAAGCAAAACAATGGAAACCCTTCTGAAGCCTTTCTGGACATGTTGTCCAATTACTGTGGAGGGTGGAGAGCAGCCCCCCTTTCTGGTTGATGCAATTTTGCTTTCGTTGTTGTATATCCAGGGCCATTTTAAGAGTGAGCTCACAAGGGAAGATGGATTGCTCAGCGCCTTCCCTCACTTGCCCTGTTTGCCTGGGCAGAGAGGGCACAGCAGCAGGGACCAGCAGGCACCCCTACATAATTCTTGCTTCAACCAAGTCGGTCCTGGGTGTCAAGCCTTGCTTTTTCAAAGATCTGAGCTTTATGCAAATTTAACCATGTCTGTGGCTGCCCAGCCATCGCCTCTTTCCTCGAAACAGCTGGTGCACAACTCAAACCTATAATAACTCTGTTGCTGCAGCAATGAGTCTTGTTGCATATATTTTGGTGGAAACACGTAAAATCTCCATCCTCCCAGTGGGTCTCTCTTGAAATGTATGCACTGGGAAAGACACTTGGTTCATGTGCTTTGAAGCGCAGGGTCCCATGAGTTCCAGTGGCTTAAAGTGACCGGTGATGGCTCACGTGCTCAAGAGCCTGCCGAATGCCCACCCTGTGAGGGGGTATGTGGACCGTTCATCATGAAGTGTGCTAACACTCAACAAAGGTGTGTTGATGGCACCAGCACTCAGCGGAGGATTAATGTACCGCAGGACTGTCCAGCCTGCCTTTCAGCTAGGGTTTCGTTACAATACTAAATCACGAAAGGAGTGTTGCTTTGGGGCGTGACAGTTCTTGACTGACGTCGGGCGTGAAATATTGGTGACTAGGAGCGTCTCTGTGCATAGATGTGTTCACCCCCGCCAGCACTATGTTGAACTGGGTGCCGGGGGGTTTCCGGCCTTTTTCTCCAGCTCATGTGGGCTAACATGACCAGTGTGAGACTTGTTTCCTCGGCTGTTCTGCTCAGCCATTTCTCCCTGCAGGCCCAGCCAGGAGGAAACAGGAGAAATCTTTCTCTCTGCAGAGAGTGTAGTGTCTGTTACGTACAGATGAGCGTGTCCTTGGGGTTTTGTCACTGCAGCTCAGACCTGGGTGACTGGCATTCCTTAAAGCTGCTTTTTTAGCCCCATCCGCCAAAGGATTACTTGAGCAATACGAAGTAAATTACTTTTGACGCAAGTTGCCGCAGAGCTGGGAATGTGTCCCCCCTCCCCAAAATGGTTAGAATTTTGGGTTTTGTACGTAAGAGTTACAGGGCCTGGGATTCAGGCTTGGGAGCAGCGGATAAATTGAGATGCCAATGGCTGTTCCATCATTCAACAATCATGGGATATTGAAAGCTCTTAACGGTGTCTTAAGTATGGGTTAGGAGATTTAAGAGTTGTGGTCTGTTCAGATCTCTCACCTGGTGTGTGTGGATGCCTCTCTGTGAAACGCTTAAAAGGTGGCTCCCCCTCGGTGAAGTCATTTCAGTTTATCATTCGTTGGTGAAACTTAAAGTTACAGGTGTGCAGTATGTTGTTCCTTTTTTACTCAATGGATAGGCCAGGATTCCTGATATTCCTCCCACTGACCCGGTTGAGCTGGTTGAAGATGGGCTTCCACTGTCGAAGTGTTTGACCCGTCAGCACTGACGGGATCACAGAAACCACTGGTGGGCAGCTGGTTGCCCTTGCAGGCATTTCGGCCTGCAGGTCCAATCAGCTGTCGCTGGCCTAGCTGTGATGAGGCATGATAGCAGATTAGGTGGAAAAATCTGGAAGGCCACATATTGTGGGTTTGTGATATCAGCTGTAACCTTGATGTCACAGGTGTGAAGGTAGAAGATAAGAATGTAAGAATAGCTGTGCAGTCCTCTTAGTGAGGAGTTCTGTTCATACACTGGCCAGGTTGCTGAACCGAATAGGATTTTGTTTACTCCACCAAATTTTCTGATTCATGTTTCTTAGGGCAGTGTTTGAGAGTAATAGAATTCAAGAATCTGCAGCACAGTTGTAAGGATTTAAAATGCTCACTTGCCTTTATGGCACAAGCAGTCCTCCTTTCAGAAGAAGCTGGATTGTAGGCTAGGCTGGAATGGGAGTTAGGGCAAACTGCCGGAGCTCTGATGGTGAATTAGTTGACCCCAGCTTGAGTCACAGTTCCGGTCTGTATTGCTGCCTGACTGTCCACTTGTGTCTCGGAAGAGCAGAGGGAGAGCCCTGCTAGGGTAAAGCGAGGGTCTGTCCCACCCAGGCTTGTGCTCCTACCGTCGCTGCCCACAGTATGCCATAGGCAGGCCACGAGTGCCGCAGCCGACCTCTTGCTCATGCCCCCCACCAACTGGTGCTGCTGGCAGGCCTCCAACACTTGAGGGAGCACACAGCCTTCGAGACTAGTAGCCACCAAAAGCCTTCTCTATGTCACATGCCTACTGGGGTTTCCATTCAGTAACAGGCCATCCAGTTCTCCCCCACCCTCATATTCAGTTTGACCTTTTTGCCCTAATGGCATCGTATAGCCTGAAGTACCTGATCCTCCTCATCTTGGAAGCTAAGCAGGATCGGACATGGTTGAAGTCTGGGTGGGTGACTTAAATGTTGTGAACTGCCCAGAGAGCTTTGACTATGGGTCTGATAGAAATGCAATGTTATGATGATGATAAAATGATGATAATTTCATTTCAATAAATTCAGCCATTCTAGGTTTTTGTGGAATTTCTGTTAGCATAAGAGCACCTGGTCTGAGCTGCAGCCGACCCAGGGTCTATTTTGTCCAGCATTCTTTTCACCCGGGGGTCAACTAGCTGCCCTCAGGAGACCCACAAGTAGGACAGGAGTGCAACAGCACCCTCCTACCCAAGTTCCCCAGCAACTGGTGGGCATAACTGTATTGCCTCATCTTGCTTTGAAGCCTTCTCATTTAAACTTCCTTTTTTCTTTAAGTTCGTATTGCATGCAGGCTGAGGATAATTTAAGAAAATACTGTATTTTAGGATTTAATGGGAAGAAGCAGCTAAAGTTTGAAACCCAGATTCATTATCCTTTCTTAGCCCACCCTTTCTCACTGGGTTTGGGGGCTGAAAGGAGAATCCATGAGTTTGCTTCTTGCAAGCAAAGATGTGATAGGCCAGCCTCTAGTCTGGCCACCTCCAGATAATTTGGACTGCAATTCCCAGTCATTGTGGAGGCAGCCAAATGGATGAAGGCTGTAGGAGACAAAGCATGAGTGCAAACTTTTGAAGTAGGTTAGCAGGTAGTACCTTCCACAAAGGGAGTCCTAAAAAGTTTGTGGCAACTTGCTTCAGGTTGCCCTTCACAGCACAGCATGGATGCATTGCTTTCAGACCCTGCTCTTGAGCTGTGTTGGCTATTGAGAGGTTTGATTTCAAGGCTGTGGTCAAAAGAAATGTGCAAAGGATCCATGTCTGTTTTCTATCTCTTGGTCTTCTGCTTGTGCAGAAATCAAGAGGTGGAAATGTCAAGTCTGCTGGGAGGATAACATTCAGGGATGTGTGTTCCACAAACGTATTGCACACCTGTAATGCCAAGTTGAGGTGGATTAGCAAACGTGGAGTGCTCCTGGGCTTTCTAATAAGGCAGAGGCTCAGTATAAGGTTGTTGACGATTGTTCTAAATCCCCCTTGTTTTCTTGGCTTTCTCCCTTGGTCTATGTACCGTCTGGAATCTCATTTGTAGTTGGTGAGGTTACATACGTGGAGCTCTTAATGGACGCTGAAGGAAAGTCAAGGGTAAGTCTTTGAGAGCATTTCTTCCGTGGATTTTTACTACATGACAAAATGTAACTGTTATGGTGGTGTGGAACCAAATGAATCTGGGAAACGTAGCGTGTATGTAGTGGAGTGGTTCTCTCGTTGGTGCTGCCCAGAGCTGCTTGGTGGTGGTGAGGGTGGGGGGAGGAGGGGGAAGGCGGGCTTGGTTGGCCTTGCAGCACCCCCGCTGCCCTCCTTTGGTGCTTGGCTGTTTATGACTGAAGCATGGATCCTTGTGTACTTCTCACTGGTATCTTAATGTCCCAACTTAGCTTAAATGTTTTCTTGTGGCTCTTGTCGCTGACCTTCGTAAGCTCGGTGTGGAAGAGAGATGGCATAAATGTCAGAGTGCCATGGCAGTCTGTGTCTAAATGTAAAAAAATCAAAATAGCCGTTGTTGGCACCAGTGCTTTTCAGCTCAGTGGGAGAATGTCTCAGGGCCTTCCTTGGAGGCCAAGGTTTGGAGTAAGAGTGACTAGGGTTCGATGTCCTAGCGGCAAGTAGGAGCTAGGAGAGTGACACCTCTGAGGGAAGTTGGGAGTCTGTTCTGCATATTGCTACTTCTGCGTCACCCAGGCCATGTGGCAGTAGCTTCCAGAACTCAGGTAAACAACCGTCGTACCATTGTTTTAAACAGCAAAGGTTTAACCTTACAGATTGCAAAGTGTCCTCTTAAATCTCTCTTTAAGGGTGTTCTACATCGAGTTCTCCACTGACTGCAATTTTTTTCTCCCCCCCCCCCCACCCATCTTTGCTCCTCCTGGGCTGACGTGGGATTTCCTTGCCAACAGGGATGCGCGTAAGTACATGCCCCCTCCCCCAGAATCATTGCAAGTACAAAGGGCAGAAGCAGCTGCCTTTGGGGTGACCCTTAGTGACTGACTGGCCTTGTGCGATTTACCCATAGTGTGGTTGAGTTCAAGATGGAGGAGAGCATGAAGAAGGCTGTGGAGGTCCTGAACAAACACAGCCTCAGCGGGAGACCCCTGAAGGTGAAGGAGGTAAGCCAGAAAGGAGGGTGTTTGCATCGGATGGGTTCTCTGTGGCTGCATGTGCATGCCTCTTCCTCCCGCCCTGTTGCCTCACGTCCACAGAGCAACAAAACAGTGCAGGTGCTCTCCTCCCCCTGCTCTCCTCAAAACATGGTCCCAGACCTACTTCCCGTGGAGGTGACCGGACTGAATTCAGATGTGTCCAGGGCAGGTGTGCGAGCTGGGATGCCCTTCAGTATAGAAGCAGTTATTCATTACGTGGGGCAGGGGCGTGCCATGAAGCAGCTGGGCTGGCAACATTTTTAAATCCACGTCCTGCCCTTCCTCCAAGGAACCCATGGCTCTGCACCTGATCCTTTTTCTCCACCTTATCCTTGGAGGAGCTCTGGGAGGCAGGGCAGGTCAGGCTGAGAGATGGTTCCTGGCTTACAGCGAGCTTCATGACTGAGTGGGGACTGGAACCTGGATCCCTCAAGCCCTGGGCCAGCCCTCTGCTGGGTGCCCCAGTTGGACGTTTCTTACACAGGTGATGTGTGTGCTTGTGCAGGCACATGCCCACAGACACATGTGCTGTGCAAGTTTTCTTCTGCATCACGGCTGCAGCCACTCTTGGGAGGGGAAGGCTCTGTGTTCTGCTGCGCAGCTGCCCTTTCATTTTCTCTGGGCCGTCGGGGACTGCAGAGGCAGACACCTGTAACCCTGCAAGTCTGCTCCTCACAGTTGGGACCCAAGAGTCGTCTCTGGCCTTACATTCATTCTGGAGGGTAGCTTAGCACAGGGGCAGTGGATGCAGTGGGTAGTCCAGCAAATTCAGAGGGCACCTGCTGGAGGAAGGCTGCCCTGCAGCTTCACATCGTCTGTTCTAGGGAGCTGAGCCACCCCGCCCCCAGCTTTGCAGAAGAGGAGTTTGGGCCAGTGATGCCAGCAAACCTCTGCCCCAGAGTCTTAACAAGCCCCACCCACCCATGCCCTTATTCCTCTTGTCCTTGCTTTCTAGAGGGGAGCAAGAGGGCCTTGACTTGGGTCACAGCCGCCCTGTCTGCTTTTAGGGGTGGAGGCCCTGGCCTCATCAAGGCTGTGAAAACAGTGTCAGCATGAATGTGACTCAGCCGGTTTCCTGCAGCTCTGGCATGTGAGCGGCTTGAGGGACTGCCCAGCCCCATCCTCTGGATAGACTGCTGAGCTGGAGTGTGATGGTTTTCCTGGTGTGGACCCAGGCCTCTGCACTGTCTGTGGCTGTTTTGTGGGAGCTTGCTTAGCCCATTCCTCCTCTTCCCCTTTAGGATCCTGATGGAGAGCATGTCCGCAGGGCCGTGCAGAAGGCCATGGCAGCGTCTGGAGGAGGGATGGGCATTGGCCCTGGCCCTGGCGGCCCTGGGATGGTTAATATTCCTCCCAGCATCCTCAACAACCCCAACATCCCAAATGAGATCATCCATGCTCTCCAGGCAGGCAGGCTGGGCAGCACTGTCTTTGTGGCCAATGTAAGTTGCATCCATGGCTTTGATTCATATCCTGCCTCCCTACAAATAGCTGGTGCTCCAGGTGGTTTGTCTCTGCTTTCCCTGGCCGTTGCCCATGGGCCAGAAGAGTAGCTCTTTGGCCTGGGAAGAGCAAAGTGTGTATCTGTGGAGGTATTCCAGCATAGCCTTCTCTGGGCTGTTCCTTTCTCTGTGTGTCAGACGACAGCTCTCCAGGTGTGTCATTCCAGTTTATTGGGCAGGTGGCCCTGTTGACCTGGCATGGTGGGAGTTGCAGTTCAGGGCGGTGGGGGACAAGGCCAAGGAAGGCTGGAACAGAGGAAGCAGCTTGGCGGCCAGCCTTAGTTTGTTCAGTTGAAAAAACTGCCTGTGCTGCCAAGTTATGCCATGTTGGCATCTGGTCTCTATACAACATTGCAAGTGATGGTGGTGGTCTTTCATAATTTTGATGAGAGGATATAGGTGAGGATTTTGATTTTGTCCCCTCCCATTTCTGCCACAAAAATAAAAGCAGAGAGGGGCTTATTTAACTGTGGCGGGGGCTGGGATACTCACTTTAGGTTGCATCCTGCCTGTTGACTTTTGGGTACCATGACATTGCATCCAAAGAAGTAAAGAGCAAAATGGTGCTATTAGTAGAGGGCTGGCCCTGTGGGATCAAGGCAGATGTTTTTATTAGGGCTGGTCTGAAATGGCTGCCACATCTGGAGGGTGGCTGGAAGGACTCTTTCTGATGGGTGTCTCTTTCAGTTGGGGCGTGGCGTATCAGTGGAGAGGGCAGTAGCAACCCTTCTCGTATCTCTTGGCCTATGGTGCCTCTGTCCCTGAGCTGCTGGGGCGCCTCCTGCCAGTTTTTGGGTGTTCTGGGGGAAAGCAGTGGCGACCATCAAAGGTTCTGCTAGATCTGACGGAAGGTCCATCCAGCCCAGTGCTCCACACGCATGATGGCAAGCAGCTGCCCACCAATCGCTCAGGCAGGAGGGCCTGCAAGGCTGCCTCCTGCCCAGCTCCTCCGCAGCGGGTGCATGCAGGTGTGCCACCTCTGGTGAGGGAGGGAGCCCGTGGCCAGCAAGGTGAGTAGCTGTGGAGAGCCTCCTCCCTTGTGAATCTGCCCAGTCCTCTTTAAAGATTAATTGGGATGCCATGTTTTATTTGGTTTGGTTCTACTTTGCTGTCAAAACGTCCTGAGACCTCAGTGGTAGATGGTATTAAAAAGTCTTTAATAAAGAAAGCCATCCAGATTGGTGGCCAGCACCACTTCCGGTGGCAGAAAATTCCACAGTTTAACTGTGCTGTGTGAAGAAGGGCTTTCTATCACCTGAAAAGAGTCAAAAGCTGTTTAGTAGTGAACCTTTAAAAAAGAGGAAGAAACCGCATAAGATCTGCTTCCAGGCTACAAAATCTTTTGGCAGTGCTTCCTTCCCGCAGTTGGCTTACCAGGGATCCAGAGCCAGGAGCCTTTCTGCCTGTCTCTGAAAGGGCCCTGTCCCTTTGCATGCGGTGCCTTGTGTAACTGAGTGAGTGTGTCAAGGCCAGGTAACAGACCCCTTCCGAGAGCCCAGAGTGTGCTTGGAGGGCCAGCCTGTTCAGGGGTTAGCCCAAAGGGGTCTTGGAGCTTCTGAGGTCTTCCCACCAGGCTACCGTAACCAAAGGCAGAAGCAAGGAGTAATCTGACCCATTCTGTGACAAAGGCACAGCAATTTCGGGCTTGCCTTAGCAGGAGGGGAGTTGCCGAGGCCAGTCTGGCAGCTTGAGGGGAGTGGCCTGTGCAGGTAGAAACAGCATGAGGCAGCCCATGGCCATGCTGACTGGGAATTGATCTCGTCTGACTTATCAGGAGGGGTCCGGCTTGGGGAAGGCTATTTTAGTAAAGTGCCAGACAGACTCCACAAGGCCTTGGCCTTCTGGGTGGTACAGCATGCCTCTCTTTTCATGCCTGCGCTGGCTCAGGGATGGCATATAAAAGTTTTAAATAAAATAAATATTGTATACTCTGATTTTGGATGGTAGCAAATTACTGCTGGTGAGCTTTGGTTTAGCACGGGCACATCCACGCAACATCCGGGTTCCCAGGTTCTGAGCATGCAGTGCAATGCTGCCAGCCTGGCTGCTTCACCCAGCAGCACTCTTCCGCTGCTGCCTCTCAGGCCTCGTGCTCTCTCCCTGCAGCTCGATTACAAGGTGGGCTGGAAGAAACTCAAGGAGGTCTTCAGCATGGCTGGTGTGGTGGTCCGGGCAGACATCCTGGAGGACAAGGATGGGAAAAGCCGTGGAATCGGCACTGTGACTTTTGAGCAGGCCATCGAAGCTGTTCAAGCCATCTGTATCCTTTTCTTGGAGCTGCCCTGGAAATAAGAGCTGGCTTTGGGTCCGGGACCAGTCCATGTGTCCGGCTGACCCTGGCATGGGTGTTTCAAGTCTAGGTTGCCTTGGAGTGCAGATCCAGCTGCACACAAAACAAACATGGTTTGTTAACCACAAGTGACCAAGAATATTCATGGCTTGTTGCTGGGTTGTGAACCCTGGGTTGTTGAAAACATGGGTGACTGATGCGTGTGCACCCAGAGCCATGCATTGTTTTGCCAGCTTACAGAGTTGACAGGTAACAGTAATACCTACCCCTCCCCCGCCCCAGCCTCTTTGCAGTCTCAAACAACAACTCCATGAGCACATTTGGGGTATTGAGTGTGAGGGAGGGAGGTAAAGAATCAACCCTGAGCCTGAGAAAAGAAGTTGCAGCTTGTTCAGTCATTTGTCAGGCAAATCCTAGGTAGAGCAAAAAAATCCCTGGGTAAATAGATGCCAATAAGATATGTCAGGCAGGCCACTGTTTGTTGGTGCAGTAGTGAAGTTGGTAGCCCACATTTTGATTCCCAGAGCAACTCTCTAGCCTGGCTGAGATCTCAGGCTTACGGGGTCAACCTACTTCCTGCTAGAACCTCTGAGATCTACCAGCTGTACACAAATGCAAAATGTCAGCTGAGGGCATTCAGTAAGTCTGCTTCTGGACTATTGCACACTTTTAAAGAAGTTTCAGTGTGTGCGTTTCAATCAGAAAAGCCTGTTATGCGCAGGTGCTGCTTCCAGTTAAGAAAGAATGCCGGTGCTACTTGTCTTCCTCTCCCACTGCCTGGTGGTGTTAGCTGCTTTGGTCATTCCATTGTTGTTTGCAAGCCAAGAAGCTAGGGCATGAAAATTCTGGGTCCTGGGCTTCGACTGGAAGGAGGGGTGGTGGGTTAAAATAGCGGAGACAAAATGCTGTTGGATGCTTGCAGGAGTGTCTCTTAAGGTTTTTACTGGGCAAATGTTCGCTCCTTGACGTTGAATGCCAGCCATGTTCAACGGGCAGCTGCTTTTCGACCGGCCAATGCATGTGAAGATGGTAAGGAAAAGAATTCGGGCTCGGCTGCCTGCATGCTTTTCTCCCTACCCCAAGTACTGAAAGTGCCATCTGATTTTTCAGGACGAGCGAGCCCTACCAAAAGGGGACTTCTTCCCACCAGAGCGTCCCCAACAGCTTCCCCGTAAGTATCCTTGTGACACCGCAAGCAGGCCAGAGATGGCTGCCTCCCAGGGCAGGGAGCTCTCAAGAGGAGTCGCTTGCATGCTTCCCACTTGCAAGGAAGGTTTTCCATGGATTCCCCCCCACCCCCCACACACAATTTGTTTCCTGTTGAACAATTTCTTGTCTTCCGTGAAAGTGAAACTCTTAAGTACCGCTTTTTCACACCGGGTTCCCTCCAGATGTGTTGCGCTACACTTCTAGAGGGGAGAGAGCGGGCCAAGGTCACCCATTCTCCCGTTGAACTCGTTCTCCTTCAAGGAATTTAGATTCTCCTAGTGCCCAGATGTACCATCCTGTAACTTTTGGGGCTGCAGAAACTGGATCTGTGATGGTCCTTGGGGGAATTGGGGCAGTGGCTGCCCCAACTTCCAGGTAAAGGGCCGGTCCCAGCTTGGAATGCTGGGAATTGCAGTTCTTTTGGAGGGTAGTTTTGGAGGGTGTCAAATGAATGGAAGCCTGGCTCCTTGCCTAGATCTTTCTCCATCCCAGCCCCAAGATGCTTGAATAGATAGTGGCAGCAATTCTTTCCACTTCTCTTCCAGATGGACTCGGAGGCATTGGCATGGGATTGGGACCTGGAGGAATCCCTATTGATGCAAACCACTTGAACAAAGGGCTGGGCATGGGCAACCTGGGTCCAGGAGGTGAGTTTTGATGCAGGGGCTGGGCTGGGCCCTGTGTGTGGGTATTCTCTCCTTCCCCCATCACTGCCACATGTCAGCATCCCGCGCCCAACTCTGTTTGGTGTTGATGGTTGTGCATTTTGTGATTTTGAATGCTTGTAAGATTTGGAGGCACTGTCTGTCCATGAGCAGCAGAGCTGGTGTGGTGGGGATGTGCTGTGCTTTTATTTTGGCTGCAGGCCTTCTTCTCATAGACGTGCATTTTGTGCACCCTCAGGGGAGCCTGCTGACACGCCCAGGTTTTAGCCTGTAGTTCTCTGGGCTAGAACCTTTGCAGCCTGGCAGGTTCTTCTGGACTCCTTCTGCACATGTAGACGTTGTGGGGTGGAAACTGCAAGCCCCTGGAATATGGAGCAGGCCAGAGTAGGTGGAGTGCCATGTTAACCATCTTTATAAAAACTTTTTTATTTTAGTAACAGTAAAGTTTAAAAAAGAGAAAGAAAAAAGAAGAAATAAGAATACAAATAGAATTATAGAGAAACACCAAGGGTTCTTAAACAAATGTTAGATAGAATATCAAGTATTTAAAAAATTGCTGTAAGTCAACAATTACTATCTTTTCTACTCATTCTCATTTTTAAGAAGTTAGTTAAATTTCATTAAAAATTCTTCTAACTTTTTAACAATTGCTCAAATTCTATTCCCTTTATACCTATATTTTCCATTGTTATTCCCATTAAAAAGTTATGTGTAATACAAGACAATTTCCACTTACTGATTTCTTCGACTGGTTATCTTTCTACATTATTAGCTAGTCTTACCATTACTGCATGGTCAACAAACTTATTTTTTCCAGTCTTCAATTATTAAATTTCTTCTGCTTTCCATTTTAAGGCAGTTTTAATTGTATCTGCAATTAGTATCTACTTAAATCGTTCTACTCAACTTACTGTAAAACAAAGCATCAGTACAAGAATTGATATCTAACAATATTTTCAAAAATTCTGTTACATTTGTTATAACTGTCTTTGCCTTAATAGCAAACCATTCATTTAAAAATTAATCTCCAACAGTATTTTCAAATATTCTACTGTGTTCATGTGTAGATTTTTCTTTTATCCCCTTTATAAAGTAAGTTGGTGCATAGCGCAGTTTCCATTTACCATTAAATTCTTTTCCTGGTTTTCTATTTGCAATTAGTCAATTTTGCCATTACTTCATAGGCTACTAGTGGTGGTCAAGTGATAAAGTTAAAAAAGATAAAGAAATACATGTAGAAATACATAAAAATTGAAAATTAATTTTCTCATGACTGCTAAGACTTTGATGCTGAGAAACTCTGCCAAGGAATATGGTAGAGTTACTCAAATATATGATAGCTGTGGCCAGAGTCAAAGTGGAAAGCAGAAAAAAAATGCAGCCATTGACGTGAGGATCTGTGAGGACTGGTGCAGCTGGTTTGCTGTCTGGAGCAAGCTCGTCGGTCCCTCGCTCTCTGTCTTGACTCAGCTGGTGTCCCTGCTTTCCCATTCGTTGTCTGCTGAGAGAGAGCGTTGCTCTTTTTGACGTGGAGTGTAGTTGGTGTAGGGCCAAAGCACTCTTTGGTGCAGAATGTTGCAGAGGAGGTTTCCTCATGCTGAGACTTTCCAAAGGGGACCTGGCAGTATTGTCTCGCCTCCGGTTTCAGAGGTAGGCAGCCTTCAAAGACCGGCTGCTTGGGGAACAATAATAGGTAGACAGAGATGTTGCTTTCCAGGCCTGCTTCTGTGCCTCCCAAAGGGAACAGAATCCTGGGTGACATAGTTCCTTCTGGATGTTTGTCTCTATGGTTGAATGGGATGGTGTAAATTGGTGTCTTGTAGCAGCAGGGGGTTGGCCGCGATGGCCGCTTCGGCCCCTTCCAGCACTATTCTATAATTCTGTGGCTATTGGCCATCGCAGCTTAATGGAAATGCCATGTCCAGAGAGAGGGCCTCTATGTGAACTTGCCTGCCATGGTCCATTGCACAGGGGAAAGAAATGCCTGGGCTTCTGCAAGCTGGATCGAGTTCAGAATGGGATCCTGGACCAGGTGGGCCTTTGCTTGGACCCGCAGGGCTGCCCTCTTAAGCTCTCACTTCTGCTCACACATCTGTCGCATTCCTTTTCAGGAATGGGCATCGAAGGCCTGGGCTTTGGCATGAGCAAGATGGGAGGTAAGTCCTGTCCTCCAAAAGTCCACGTTCCAGCTTCCTATAGTCCTGATACATGATGGCAGTGTGTGAATTGTGGCATCTCTTCCTTGCAGGGATGGAGGGCCCTTTCAGTGGCATGGAGAGCCTGGGCCGTTTTCCTTCTGGGATGAACCTCAGCAGGATGAGCGGTGAGGAGTGGCTGTCAGGACTCCCCACCCTCTTCTAATTAGACATTGCTTGTTAAGGGCTGGGACATGGCTCTTGATGTAACAAGCATTTCAGAGGCTCCAGAACGGGGGGTTGGAGCCATCCAGAGAGGAGAGCACTGTTGCCTCCATGTTCTGCTTGTGGGCTTCACTTTGGAGCATCTCATTGTCCCCTGTTGGAAACAGGTTGCTGGGCTAGACCATTCAGTATGATCTGACCCACTGGAGTGCTTAGTTCTCTGCAGGAAGTTCTCTTTGCTGGCTGTGCTTCTTGTATGCTTTGGGCCTGGCAGCTCATTTCCTTCCTTGCTTCCTTCCAGAAATGGACCGTGCCATTGGAGGTGGATTTGAAAGAGACTTCCCGAGAAATGAAATGGGCATGCCTCGTAGTTTTGGAGAAACTCTGGACAGAGGAATTGGTGAGCTACCCTGTTCCATGTTACTAGAGGTGTTTGGGTCTGGTCTGCTCCTCCCATTCTCCTTGTTCAGCAGAGAGAAGGGAAGTTGTGGCACAGGGACAGCAGAGGTGAGAAAAAGTTGCAGGGGGGCTGGTCTTGGGCCTAGTCACTCCTTCGGGCAGTTTGCAGGCAGCACAAGGGCTGCTGATGACATCTGCGTTTTTTTACTTCTTTGTTTGTTCATTCAATTTGCATGCTGCCCTATTAGCTGTAAGGCTCTCTTGGCCACTTACAACAGATGAGTTCATCAGGATAATAAACCCCACAATGTACAATAAAGCCACCAAGACAGTAAAACCAATAATAATAACCACTAAAATTAAGTAAGACAAATACTAGAAATACAATCAAATAAATATAAAAACATAAGATTTTCAAAAAGGGTAGTAGTAGAAAGGACATGGGGAATTATAGACCGGTTAGCCTTAAGTCCATTGTAGGAAAAACAATGGAAAGGCTCCTAATAGAGAGAGATCTAGTGATGCTAGACAGGGAGGGGAGGCTGGCGGCCACACAACATGGCTTCCGCAAAAACAGGTCCTGCCAGACAAACCTTGTGGAATTCTGTGGCAAGGTTTCGAGATGGCTAGATGGAGGGGATGCAGTGGATGTGGTATACCTGGATTCCAGCAAGGCCTTTGACAAAGTGCCCCATGATATCCTGGTGGAGAAACTGAGGAGGTTTGGGATAGACGAATGCACTGTCCAGTGGATTAGGGCATGGTGGACTGACCGAAAGCAGAGGGTAGCCATTAGTGGGGAATCATCGGGATGGCAGCCAGTGACAAGCAGGGTCCCCCAGGGCTCTGCCCTGGTGCTGATCCTGTTTAATCTTTTCATCAATGACATGGAAGAAGGGGTGAACAGTCTGCTGATCAAATTAGCAGACGATACTAAAACTGGAGCAGTGGCCACAACTGAGGAGCAGGTACTCTGGATCCAAAAGGATCTGGACAGACTATGGAAGTGGGCAGGAGACAACAGGGTGGCGTTCAATGTGGATAAGTGCAAGGTCTTGCACTTGGGGCATAGGAATAGGTGTCATAAGTACAGGTTAGGTGACAAGTGGCTGGAGAGCAGCACTTTTGAAAGGGACCTTGGGGTGCTGGTTGACTGCAGGCTAAACATGAGTCAGCAGTGTGATGCGGTGGTCAAGAGGGCAAACGCCACCCTTGGTTGCGTAGCCAGAAGTGTGGCTTCTAGATCAAGAGAGGTATTACTACCACTCTATACGACTCTGGTGCGCCCGCAACTGGAGTATTGTGCTCAGTTTTGGACCCCTCATTACAGAAAGGATATAGCCAGGTTGGAGTCAGTGCAGCGTAGGGCCACAAGGTTGGCGGCCGGTTTGCAGGGGATGCTGTATGAGGCGAGACTGAGGGAACTGGGTCTCTTCAGCCTGGAGAAGAGGAGACTCAGGGGATCTGTTGGCGACATACAGGTATGTGAGGGGGTGTCACACGGAGGTGGGTAGAGACCTGTTCTCCCCTGCAGAGGAAGGCAATGAAGCAAAGGTCAGGGAGCCAAGGTTCCATTTGGATGCCAGAAAGCACTTCCTGACAGTCAGGACCCCAAGGGTGTGGAATGGGCTTCCATGAGAGGTCGTTGAGGCCCCATCGGTGTGGGTGTTCAAGGATAGGCTGGATGTCCACATGGTGGGCATGTCGTGAGCGGAGCTGGCTGGTGCCGGAGGTTAGACTAGATGGCCCAGGAGGCCCCTTCTGACTCGCTCTGTTTCTATGTTTATGTTTCTAAGATCAGAAATAAAAGGCATGTCATACCAATTAAAATATGATTAATATCAAATATATAGCATGAGTTCATAGAATGGCAGCAACACTAATATAAAACCTTTAAAACCATCATTAAAAATCACAAAAACCCTCTTGCTCTTTCTCCATTCCCAGATGAGAGGAGGACAGGGTGCAGGAGAAGCAGGATAAGGTCCCAGAGTTATCATAGTAAGCACTGAAAAAGAGATTGTGGCGGCTGAGGTTGTAAAATGGAGGGATGGGCAGGGCGAGACCAAAAGTGGAAACTTCTTGGAGCATTGTGTGCTATGCCAGAGTGTGCCATTTGCTTTCTCAGATAGCTGTCTGTCTGAACGGAGCCCACAGGCATTTTCTCCCCAGAATCCCATTTTATTGGGTTGGAACAGGGTGGTGTCTCCTCTCAGCTCAAGTGCAAATTCCTTAAAAATTTCAGAACGCAAGGTTGGGTTTTGTGAACCACACTAAGATGCAGCATTCCAAAAGTGACAAAAGAATTAACTGGTTTGCTTTGCACTTGATTCTGGGACATGCACTACGACCTTTTAAAAATCTTAGCAGATTTACCAAGTGGAGCTTGTGGGGAGGGGAAGCAGAACAGACATTTTAGCTGTGTTGAGCAGACCTCAGCCTGCTCTCCACACCCCAAAGGGTAGAGCAGAGAAGGATGTTTTCAGAGCAGTGGACTTTGTAGTACTGGTGGGGAGGAGCTGGTGGGAATGGTTTGTTCCTCACGGGGACAGCAGACCTGGGAAGGCGATCTTGGCAAGCAGAGCCGATGAGGGTGTGCTGGGAGGGCGTGCATCAGGCTGGGCTTTCCTGGTCCACAGCAAGACTGCATTCTCCTGTCCCTCTCTCCTGCAGGTGGCGGTGGTGGTGCCACCAGCATACCTGCAATCGACAGAATGGCACCTGGGCTTGACCGCATGGCGACCAGCATCGATAGGCTCCCCTCTGGGATGGGCCACGGGATAGACAGAGTGGGCTCAGAGATGGACAGGATGGGGCTCGTGCTGGACCGCATGGGTTCTGGCGTGGACAGGATGGGCTCAGGCATCGACCGCATGGCCCCCCTTGGCATCGACCACCTGGCGTCCAGCATTGATCGGATGGGCTCTGGAATAGACCGGATGGGTGCTGGCCTTGGCTTTGGGATTGACCGCATGGGCTCGGCCATGGACCGTGTTGGCACCACCATGGACAGGATGGGTGCTGGCGTGGACAGGATGGGGCTGGGCATGGTCCCGGCAGGGATGGGCCCCGTGATGGATAGGATGCCAGCTGGGCTGGACCGCATTGGGGCGGCCCCGATTGACAGGATGGGGCTGGACCGCTTGGCTGCCTCCAATGTGGAGAGGATGGGTCTGGACCGCATGGGTGCAGCTGCGACTAGCATGGAGAGGATGGGGCCGGCCATGGGGCAGGGCCTGGGGGCAGGGCTAGACAGGATGGGGTTGGCCCTGGGGAGCTCCTTTGAGCGGTCCATGGAGATGGATCGGGGGAACTTTGCTGCCGGGAGCTTCGCTGGTGCCCTTGGAGCCGGAGGACCTGTTGCTGCCACCACTGCAGGAGTGGCCAGGAAAGCTTGCCAGATCTTCGTGAGAAATGTGAGTGAGGCAGGACGCTTTCCGGGCTCCTGGTCCAAGGAACGTTTCCTCTCCTTCCCCCTTTCCCTGGGACAGCAAGCCCAACTTTTTGGGACTGGGCTGACTTGGTTTTCAAGCAGGGCTTGCAGGCCCAAGCCCCCACAGAATGGCGGGGGGGGGCATAATGGCCTTGTGGGAAAGGTGGGAGCTGAGGCTTGGGAAGTAGTTTGAGAGGGTCTCCCCTTGAAGTAGCTGGCCCCTCTCTTCTACCAGGCTGTCCAAAGACCCTGTGATGAGGTTTGTAGCCAATAAAATGTTCTGGGCTTCTCTTTGTTCTTCTCAGCTTCCCTTTGACTTCACATGGAAAATGCTGAAGGATAAATTCAATGAGTGTGGTGAGTAATTTCAGCAGGGTTTGACTCAAAGAGTATGAGGGGACAGGGTTACGCTCCTTCGAATAGCTTTGCTCCCCACTCTGGATCAGAAGGTTGAGAACTGAGGCACAACTGGCCTCACCTGTTGGCAGAGGGCAGGGGCACTTAGAACTGCCTCTGGAACTTTGCATGGGAGAGCAGTTCCACATGGTAGCTGCCCCCAGAGAAGGGCTGCTTATGTATTGCTAGGTGGTAGCATTCTGTTGACTGCAGAATGACTGGTAACACCTCAGGCAATCTCGGGGGCCAGCTGGGTGTACTGGGGACTTGGGCTAAGTAAGAATTCTTCTGTAGGGCATGTCCTGTATGCAGACATCAAAATGGAAAATGGGAAGTCCAAAGGGTGCGGTGTGGTCCGGTTCGAGTCACCTGAAATCGCTGAGAGAGCTTGTCGCATGATGAATGGCATCCAGCTGCGTGGCAGAGAGATCGACGTGCGGATTGATAGAAATGCTTAAAACATTGCCTTCCTAGATACCAGTGAAATAGAGGGAGCTTGGTTTGTACTTTTTCCTTGTTAAAGACTTTGTTAATTTGCCTGGATGTAAAAATGGTGAGACAATTCTGTTGCTTTCTGGAGTAATCTTAAGTCCTCTTCTAAAAAATTAGTTTTTCCCATTTTACTGCCATGTTTTTTCACTGGAAACTGTTTAACATGCACAGTCTTGGTTCTTTGTGGTGGTGTATCACCCTTGTTGAATTTTAAGATATGTTATCACAGTACGTCTTTGGTAATAAACTTTTACAGTAACTGGTGATTTTGAAACTTCTGCCCATCCCTCACTGTTAAACGATCCCCTTGTGGAAAGAACTATTTGGAAGGAAGAGAGAAAGTAGAATTGATAACTGTATGTTTTTGCCTCTGGAAAGTAGTTTGTTCTGAAATTTTATGAAGTGTTTTGGGAAAATGTACAATTAGAAGTCAGACCAAAATCCACTTGTCTTGTATGAGATCTGTCAATAATAAAAGCATTCTCTTGTGACTTTGTTGCCCTGCGTCCTTATGTGTTATGTGCAGAACTGTTGTTCATGCCAAGCTATTGCCCTTTGCCACCTCTGTTGCATCAAGCACAGGAGTGAAGCCTTCATCCTGGGCTGATGTGAAGGAAGCCTCCTTTAAAGTGGCAGCCCCCAGCCTGCCTTTGATTACTGTGGGAAGCTTTGCAACCTGGTACATGGACTTTGGAGCAGTCTTCCTCACACTGGTGAGTTCACAGTTGGGAATGATAGGAGTTGTAGTCCAGTGCATCTCAAGGGTGCCCATTTGAGGATGGCTACTTGTATTGCTTCTTGTTTATACTGCATCTTTGTCCTGTCATTCAGAAAAGGACTGGCTACTAAAGGGACTTGCATCCATTTCAGAGAGCAAAAGAAATTGTCAAGCTGCGGTCATGCTCATAAGCCACACTGGCAGAATGTTCATGAGAGGGGAGCACATTGGAAAGGGGGAGGGAAAGCATTGCCAGAACAAGGTCTTTGTGAGAACAAGGCTGGTCTTCCCTCGCTTGTGTTCTTGCCTGAATAAGATGCTTATTCCTTAGGGTAATGCTGTCTCAGAACAACATGGGTGGAACATGGTATTGCAGCAACTGGCTTTATGCAGATACTATGTATTTTCTGTTGCAACTGGACCCTGGTCTTAGGTGGAGAGAGTACATGCAACTTCCTGGCCTGGTTCCTCTCTGTTCCCTGTTTTTAACTGGATAAATTTCTGCCAATCATTCAGTGGGATTCCATATCATGTACTGGTGAAAGCATGAGACCTTTGCAAAAGGAATCTGGGAGATAACCAAGAGGTAATACTGATCTGTCTGTAATTGTTCTTGATATAAAGATTAGGTTATAATTAGGTTATATGGTTACCTGAAGGAGTGCTTTCGTCCATATATGCCCGCCCGCCCCCTGAGATCTGCGGGAGAGGCCCTTCTCCGGGAACCCTCCATGAAGGAAATTAGGAGGGTGGGTACTCGGAGGAGGGCTTTCTCTGCAGTGGCGCCCCATCTATGGAATGCGCTCCCCAGAGAGGTCCGCCTGGCGCCGTCGTTACTTGTTTTTCGGCGCCAGGCTAGGACCTTTTTATTCAAACGTCATTTTAACTGTTAATAGAATTTATTTTATTCTTTGGCCAGGGTGACTTATTTTATATTGTTAACTTATTTTATACTGTTAATTTATATTATTTTAATTGATTTATGTTGTGAGCCGCGCCGAGGCTTCGGCGAATGGGGCGGCATAGAAATTTTATAAATAAATAGGGGCACTGAGCATTGCATCAGGTAGGCTGGGTATGGAAGGAACTGATTAGCAAGTGGGCCTCAAGCAAAGCAGTGAAGGGGACTAGGTGTCATGTCCCCACCTCTGGTTTCTCCCAGGAAATGGCTATGTGGGAGCATGCTGCTTCTGTAAGTGGAGGTTTGGCTTCTGCTATGCTAGCTTCTCAAATCTGGGTGTAGCGGCAAGTGTGTCTGAAGAACTCTGGAAACCGTCCTTAAGCTTTGCTCCCAGTGCCGATACTCTAGTTAGCGAAAGTTTCACCTGTTAGGGCTAAGTTGTAAGGAGGCACCTGCCTCTGAGCATGTGCAAAATGCTTCAAGAACACTAGCCATGCTGCCCCTTACAAAAGATGAAGCACTGAATACATGCAAACGCCCCTTCGGACAGAACAAAATAAAGGCAGAGCGCCGTTTCTCTGCGTTCAGAAGAACGCCTTGGGTTCCTCACAAAAGGCTGGATATAAATGCAGTGTAAAATGGTAAAAGAAGCGTGCTTCTGCGCATGCACAAGCTGCCCCAGTGACTGCGTCGTTTTCAAGAAACACCCCCCACAAAGTGCGAAGAACCAGGTCTCATTTTATAGGCTTTTATTTTATTTCATGTCCTCTTTTCCCGCCCCGCGTGCTCGGAAAAGTCCCGGATGTGCAGGCCCGTCGTCGCCATGGCGACCGGGGCGCGTGGGCGTGGTGCAGAACCTCGCGCTGACGCTTGCGAACGACCTGTCGCGGGTTGTGACGTTATTAGGCGGCGGCGACGCCAGCGGAAAGGTCACGCTTGCGCCTCGCCCGCTCTCCCGAGGGGGGCTCTTTTGAAAATGGCGGCGGTCACGCTCTGGGGATGCCGGGTAAGGAATTGGGGGTTGAGCGCTTCGGCTTGACTCGGGGGGAGGACTCTGTCTCCGCGCCAAGACCCCCTCCACTGTGGTCTCTTGAAGGCGAGTAGAGGAGAGAAGGCCCCTGAGCACGTGCAGAGGGCTTCTCCTGTCCCTCCCTCCTTTCCTACCATTCATTTAGCTACCTCGACCGCCGTGGAAAGGAAGAGGAGAAGGAGGTGCGAGACATCTGCCGAGTCGATCTTGAGGGGCTGGGTAAAGCCCCGTGAGAGGGTGTCTTATGCGCCGAAGGATATTTCTCTCCCTTTCTTTTGTGGAATTCGACTTTGGCCCAGAATCAAAGTAGAAGGTGCTGGAGCATGTGCAGAATGACCTCTGTCTTTCCGTTCAGGAATTAGTCCTAGCGAAGAAGAGGGTGCCCGGGTATCCTCCCTCTTTGCACTGGGCAGTTTGACTCTGGTCCTGAGCCAAAGGGGGGGGCACCCTCCCTTCCCACTCAACAGTTACACTCCCAACACCTCTCTGTGCTACCCAGGACAGTAGAGTTGTAGTTCAACACCTCAGGAGCATTCTGGCTTAGCTGGCCTTAGTTATTGATAGTTCTTGCACTCTTAACTTTCCCATGCCCTGGGCAGCATGGCTGGGGAAGAAATGTTCCCCCTTCACAGGTGTAAAGAGTTGAACTCGACAGGTTTTCTCAGCATGTGTTCCCCCTTCCCCCACCATTGGTTTTGGAGTTTTGCCACTGCTGCTTTTGTACCTGAGTAGGTAGCTAAGACGTGTTGCCTGCTCTTGATAAGTTCTTGCTTGGCTTAAACTCCTCCATTTGGATCGTGCTCTTTCTGTATATTGATGTGTGCTTGTGTCCATTGCATTTGGGGGGGAGGGTTGAACTTTTTTCAGCCTGAAGACTAAAATCAGTTCTGAAGACACTCAAGCCACATGCCAGCCTTGTGGTGGGTTAGGCATAAGAAGTAGAATTATAGAATAGAAGAGCTGGAAGGGGCCTGTAAGGCCCTTGAGTCCAGCCCCCTGCTCAGTGCAGGACTCCAGTCAAAGCATCCCTGCCATGTGGCTGCCCAACTGCATCCTGAATGCCTCCAGGGTGGGAGAGCCCACCAGCTTCCCAGGTCATGGGTCCCATTGTTGCATCAGTTTTTCCTGATGTCCAGCCAGAACCAGGTTTCCTACGATGAATGAGAAGAAATCCTCACCCTCCTCTGTGTGACAGCCTTTCAAGTCTTTCAAAACTCTCATATCTCCCCTCAGTCTTCCCTTTTCCAGGCTGAACATGTCCAGCTCTTCCTGTGTCTTCTCATGAGGCTTGGCTTCCAGTCCCCTGATCATCCTTGTCACTTTTCTCTGAATCCCCTGCAGCTTGTCTACATCCTTCTTGGAGGGTGGTACTCAAATGCCCGGCATATTTAAGCCTATCGCTGCTATAAAAGGTGTATCAGCCTTGTCCTTTTTTTCCAGAATAAGGGTGGAGAAACATACTGCAGCAGGTGTAAGGCGCCTAATAATCAATGGGGAGTCAGGGTGGCAGGGAATGGGGTTTGGCTTCCTGGGTAATCCTGGATGACTGCCACATACTGCCTCAGATACTTTTGTACCACTTGGACAGGTTCAGTGGTTCCTCTTGTTATCTGTAGCCATGCTGACTTACACAGTAAAAAATCCATACTTATTATTATTGTAATTATTGTTGTTGTTGTAATTACTATTTTGTTGTATAATACTTTACACTTTTAAATATTTGTGTTATGCAGCTTAATAATATAACAAATAAACACACAGTTCTTGTCCTTCTTACCCTAGAAATGCCTACGAAGCATGTGGCTCGTGTCTGGGCGGTGCTCAGGACCAGTACAGCGTGCCTTCTTTGAGCATCATGCTGGCAGACCTGCCTTAGAGTTGTATCAGGTGCAGTTTATTCAAGAAAACCTTTCCTTGCCTCCCCACTCCTCCATTTCCTTGCCACTATTCTAAACTATCTTACAGTGGCATTTCAGAGGGAGGGGAAAGGGCTGGATGGGCCCCAGGGTGTCTAATATCCTGGCCTCTCAGTGTTTTCCCCTCCCTACTCACTGGATTTCCCTTCCCCAAGGTAAGGTTCTTTAGGTGCCAGCTGCAGGGGAGTTGAGGGGCCCCAGGCAAGGTCTCAGTCTCGAGCTTGGAATGCAGGCTCTGACCTTGAGTCTGGGCTTCTGAAGTATCTTATGCTTCCTGCCCCCAGTGCTATCTAGAGGCCAAAGGATTGTTCTCATCTCACTGTTTTAAAATGCACTGCTTTGTTACATTTATGGTTTGGCTCTTTGTTTCATTATTCTGAGCTTTTGAAAAAGAATTATGTTAATTTCTCTGAGAGATTTTGCTAGACTGGATGGTATTCCAATCTAATCAGCCTCATGGCTCATGGTACTTGCAGCTGCAGGCGCAAGTCTCCCTCTGCTTTCTTGTCTCCCTGGGGTCCCCATAATGGGAGGGGGGCTTTGGGGCATGTTGGCTGGCCAGCGCTGGCTCAGGCGGGGCTCGTGCCTCATTCCGCAGCTCAGCCTATGCCTGGGGGGCCCGTGTCCTCCTCAGGCTCCCAGACCTGGTGTGCCATGCAGCAGCTGGGTGCTTGCTGCCCCCTCGGCTGCCTATCCAGAATTGTCATTGTGGGGGCGGGGGGGGATGCTTGGGGTTGGTGGAGCCAGTGACTGGGCAAGCTGTGTCGTGGTGTTGGCCAGAGCAGCTGGCCATTGAATGCTGCAACCAGGTGGGGAAGCAGAAAGGGGACCAAGATCAGGGCATTGTTGGCGTGTGGGGGCAGCGCCTGTGCAGGAGAGCCTTGGTTCAATCCCTGGCGTCTCCTGGGGAAGAGCCTTTCCTGGAAAACCTGGCTAGTCCATGCAGAAAATACTGTGCTGGAGCACAATCTTAGGCATGCTGGGAGTTGTGAACCAGCTATCCCTCTAAACATACCTATTATTGTGCCTTGAATGGGCTCATAACTAGGTACGGGATGGGTTCTTATTTCCTCTCTTAACCAGGCTTTTGCTTGGAAGCATGGGGGCCGCGACCTCAGCTTTGTTTCTCGGGAGGTGGCGGTTGCTTGGTGGTCGAGCCTGCACGCTACATGTGGACTGCTGTCCTGGCACGTCCAGGCGGAGGCAGGAAAGAACCCTGCCGGACGCCTCAGAGTGTGCCAGGCAGCATCCTGCACGCTGGGCTACATGGGCTGAGGGCCCAGCTTGGCGTCAGGCACCTTCCAGTGCTCCCGTCTCGAAGCTGCTCTGACTTGCAGCCACTCTGTGGTGTTTCAGGTGGGGGTCCTGCCTGGGGACGCCAGGGGCTTGGGACCTTCCAAGCTGCCCGCCAAACAGACACGCTGCCACCCAGCTGCATCCCTTCCTGCTGAAGGCAGTCAGAGTCCTCTGGGTTCTTGGAGAGAGTCTTGGCGCAAATAGGGACATAGGAAGAAGCCTTCCCCTGAGTCAGGCAGCCCATCCAGCTCATTTTCCTCCTTGGTGGTCCTCAGCCACTCTCCAGGGCCTGTCCAAGGGGTCTTTCCTGTTCCTCCTTATCAGTGCTCAGGATTGCTCCCAAGGCATTCCGCATGGAAAGCCTGTGCCCTGCTGGTGTGAAGGAGTGTGTGGAGCCAGAGCCTCTGCTCTCCTGCCGGACAAGCTGTAACAACAGCCTTCTCTTTAGTCTAGAAGTTATTCGTCAGGGGGCCGCAAAGGGTTTATCTCTGGCTTTGTGGAGAACATCAAGCAGGAACTGGCCAAAAACAAAGAGATGAAAGAGAGCATCAAGAAGTTCCGTGATGAGGCAAAGAAGCTGGAAGAGTCGGAGGCCCTGCAGGAAGCAAGGCGGAAATATGTAAGTCTGCCTTCTTTGGCACTGCGGCTGGCATTTCTTCTTCAGATGAGTTGTCTTCTGCTTCCTGGGAGGTGCGGCCCAGGACGTGTGAGAGAACACCATGATTAACAACAACCAGGAGTCTCACAACCTCCTAATCTGGGCATCACGTCAGTCCAACATGATTTGCATATATGTTCACATACAACCCCCATGCTCCCCTGCCAGTGGACACTCTGGCTTTGGGTGATAGGCATTGTATGTGAACAGCTCTGGAAGACCTCTGGATAGGCATTGTATCCAACAGCTTTGGAAGATGGACCTAGGGAGTAAAGAGTTTGAACAACAGAACAGGAAATCCCCAGCTCAGATAGTGGTTGACCATCAACTCCATGAATAGCCTTAGGCATACTGCCCTCTTTAAGCCTCAGCAGAGTCTCTTCTGAAATCAGGTAGGGGGAATGGAATAGGACATCCTGTTTCTGGGTTTCCTGTGGGCAGCTGTTTGGGTGTTGTTTGGAGAATGCTGTACTAGGTGGACTCAGGGTTTGATATGCTTGAGCTGACTTAACTTATGGGTTTGTTGTAAAGAACCAGAGATTACAGTCTGATGTGCTTTGAATGTTCAAAATCAATAGGTGAATGTGTGACACAGCTCTGTTAAAGTTAGGGTAAGCCTTTTAGAGCAGGGAACTGGGTAGAAATACCTTTTATATATTTCTAACATTTTTATGCCGCCCCCATCGCTGAAAGCCTCGGGGCGGCTTACAAGGAAAAATAAACAACCATCAAATAACATTAAAAATTTTGGAGCATCTCAGCAGTAATTTAAAACCAAAAAATTAAAACAGTAATTAACAATTAAAATATCATTTGAATAGAAAGGTCCTAGCCTGGCGCCGAAAAACAAATAATGACGGTGCCAGGCAGACCTCTCTGGGGAGCGCATTCCATAGGTTGGGCACCACCGCAGAGAAGGCCCTCCTCCGGGTACTCACCCTCCTGATATCCTTCATAGAGGGCTCGCGGAGAAGGGCCTTCTCCACCGATCTCAAGGGGTGGGAGGGCATATATGGACGCAAGCGGTCCTTTAGATAGCCAGGACCCAAGCTGTTAAGGGCTTTATAGGTGATAACCAGCACCTTGAATTGGGCCTGGACTTCAATCGGGAGCCAGTGAAGCTGACGGAGAACTGGGGTTATATGAGAACAACGCCCAGTCTCTGTCAGCAACCTGGCAGCTCTGTTTTGCACCAATTGAAGTATCCAGACCATCTTCAAGGGCAGCCCCACAAAGAGCGCGTTACAGAAATCTAATTGGGAAGTTACCAACGTGTGTGTTACAGTCGCCAGGCAGTCGTTCTCCAGGTAGGGACGCAGCTGATGGATCCTTGCAGGTGGAGCATATAACATATGTGGTCCTCATATGCCATGCATCTTTGCCTGCCACAGGTCACAGAGTGACAGCAGTCTTGATTTTTCCATTGTATGCTTTGGTTGCCTTCTTCACCCTTCCCCACTGTAGAAAACCATAGAGTCTGAGACAGTGAAGACCTCCGAAGTCCTCAAAAAGAAATTTGAAGAAATCACTGGCACAGTCAAAGAGGTATGCACTAAATTTTCTGACTTAAGGTGCGAGTCTGTGCACGTGTAAACCAAAAAAGGAGTTGTAGGACTTCTGTGTAAGCGTGCACTGGATTTGCACCTTTAATTGCTGTTTTTGGGCTCTCTGTTTGATGGGTCCATCCAAGACCAAGTCCTGAGGAACTGGTGGGGAACACAGTACCAGAGTTCAATGCCGTATTCCAATTTGCTCCATCCATTTCCTCCCTACTTCTGGTTTTCCATCCCCCTTCCATAGTCACCATCCTGTGGCCAGGGAGCATGTTCAGCTCCCATTGTGGGTTCCTTCCCACTGAGGGCCAGTTGGTCGGTCGGTCTGTCTTAATGTGTGCTTTGGCAAGCCGCAGATTCCCCCTTGAAGCCACCAGATCCTTCTTGCATGATGAGAGGATTCTGCCATTCGGCTTAGAGGATGAGTTTGGAGGCAGTAGTTGCTTCAACCGGGCTCCTCTCCCTTCAGCAACCCTTGGTCTCTTCAGTTGCAGCTATGCTGTTGCTAAAATTTCTCTCTCCTGACTGCTGGTGCTCCTTCTTTCCTCTGGCTGCAGAGCCTGGATGAAGTGGGCAAGAGCGAGCTTGGCCGGAAGATAAGAGAAGGTGTGGAGGAAGCCACCAAGACTGCCAGGCAGTCTGCAGAATCTGTGTCCAAAGGGGGAGAGAAGCTAGGCCAGACTGCAGCATTCAAGGCCATTTCTCAGGTGGGTTTCTAGCAAACTGTCTTCTCTGTAGCAAGGCCCTGCACTTGTGTGTTTCCCTGGACCTTCGCATGCCACACCCCTTCCCCTGACAGTCAAGCATTTCCCAACTTTTGCACATTGTAAACAGTTGAAATTCCTCTTTAGATGCTTGGTTACTAGCAGAAAGAGTCTTAAATTATGTGGGCATTGGCGGCGGGGTGGGTATAACTCTGGACCATTCATTTTGTTTTGGTCCTGGCCCCAGGAACCTCTCTGGAATAGAATTCCTTCCACTGACTGTAAAAGGTCTCCCTTCGCTGATCAACACCGATTGGCAGCTGCCCTGCAAGGACATAAATGAGGTCTTTTCCAGTTCTTGCTGTGGAAGGCAGGGGTTGAACCCACAACCTTCTTGCCTGTATAGCAGGGGCTGCCTCTTGGAGCTGGGATTCTTTCCTAGAAGTGAAGTGAATTTCCAGTCCTCATGGTTCTGCCTGGAGGGATTGATTCCCGTAGGGATGTGGGAGCTGCCGTGTGCCCAGTTGGAGCATTGGCTTCTCTAGCTGAGTCCCGCTGGCTTGGCTTGGCTTGGCAGCACAGCACAGCACAGCAGCAGCTCTCCATGTTTTCAAATGGGGGTCTTTCCCAGTCATAGCTGGAAAAGCCAAAGTCCGAACCAGAGATTCAAAGGCTGAGAAAATCATTTTCCGTAATTCGTCTGGGTGTAGGTATCTAGATCAAACTTGACACCTTCTGTATGCAAAGCAGGACTTGCGCCACTGAGCTGCGCCCCTAGCTCGAGTTGGGTGGGGCTGCGAACTGTCTGAACCTCCTTCACCCACTGGATGGTTTGGACTACAGTGCTGTTTGGAGCTGATGGGGATCGAAGTCCTAAACATTTGATGGGCACCTGGTCTGTAAGACAAAATTTTGAAATGGTCTGCCTAGAAGTGGACCTTAATAGCAAAGAACTCTTGCTTTCATTCCTTGTTCTCGCCTCCAAAAGTTAATCCTTTGGTCACTGAAATAAATGCAGGATGATGATGATGACGACAGAGAGCCCAGGGAGGAATGCAGCTGTGTGTCCACATGCCTGCTGTATGCGCCTGCTGGAACCAGATGGTGCTTTGGCACTGTGACTGTTCTCCACCTGGTTCGGCCGCTCTTTTTTTTTTAAGTAAATTTTATTATTATTTTCTACAACCTAAAAAAAGAAACTAAAAAACATCAATATCAGAAACATCAGGTCAGGCCCCTATTTTATTTATTTTATTTTATTTTATTTTATTTTATTTTATTTTATTTTATTTTATTTTTATAGCAATGCGTAAACATATTCAAGTCTACGCATAGTCCCATTTCTCTAGCCAATAATACAAAGAGTTTCAAGTCTGATAGAAGTATGTATCCTTTTTCTCCTTCAGAGACAAAGTCTGTCTGTCCATTTCAGCAGAATCTTTTTTAAAATCAGCTCATCAGTACGTGGTTCTTCACTCCTCAGTAATTACATGTAGAATCAAATACATTGCTTGTTTATCAACATCGTCAGACACAATGCCTAATAAAAAGACTTCAGGTTTCAATGTTAAAGATTTTTGTAACATTTCCTCAAGCCATTTATGTATTTTAGCCCAATATTTTCGGCTGCTCTGAAGCCCTGTCCTCCATCCCCAGATGAGATTTCTGGCCCTGTGTCCCAAGTTGCCTCAGTAGGAGCTGTGCCAATAGTTAAGCAGAACTCTGGAATATTTTGGCTTGCCTTCCCTGGCTGTGATGCTCATCATGTCAGAAGTGTTCCCCTGTCTGGGCTTCCAGAGAGGAAAACTTGTGCCCCTTTCCAAAGAAAGAATAGGTTCTCTTGAGGGAGGACAGTTTGGAGCAGAAATCCCTCAGCCCAAGCCAGAATGCTGCCATGCTTCCAAGTCTGTCTCACCTGGAAGTGTTTGCTTGGGCTAGCACAGGTTTTCCTCCATGCACAATATCTCTGGGGCTTTCTGCTGATCTCCTCCTCACCCCCAGGGAGTGGAGACTGTTCGGAAGGAGATTGACGAGAGTGTCCTAGGCCAGACAGGGCCCTACAAGCGGCCAGAGAGACTCCGGAAGCGGAGGGAGTTTGCTGGTGAACAGATGAAAGAAGAACGGATATTTGAAGCCAACGAGTGGGTATCAGGCTCCCCTGCAGCTAATCACAGGGAGGAGGCCGCATGATGTGTGTTGCGAGATCTCTGTCGAGGCTGATGAGCTCATGGAGGGCGAGTTGATCGCCACTGGACAGTCACAACAGGCTGTTTTGCAGGACTGGCCCAGATGTTTTGGGTTTGCAACTCCCAGAATCTCCCTGCTGGCATGGCCAGTGGTCGGGAATGCTGAGAGTTGAAGCCCCACTCTCCTGGGGGTCTGCTTTCTGCCACCCCTGCCTGGAGCGAGCAACCCTCAGCCAGGTGAGACAGCCCCCTGAGCTTGTGTGGGGGAGACATTTGGGCGACAGGGGACGGAGCAGGCGAGTGATGCTGGGTTGGGCCTCCAGCATCTTCCGGGGGGGCTGGGAGTGGCTGCCAGTCAGAGTCAGCCAGGCTGAACTGGGTGGACGAGTGCTCTGTCAGCACCCACAGTTCTTCCTTTAAAGTGGCCCTTTTTGCAGGAGGAGGAGGACTGGAAGCGCCCTCTAAATTTATGGCACAGACCCTGGCTTGCACTGCCTGCAAAAGGCCTTGTTTTAACCCTTAAGGATCAGGCGGGGGCCCCCTGCATCCAGTAGGAAGTCCAGAGGCACCTTGGCACAGGCTCGGCAAGACCTGGTTTCCTTTGGGGGTTTTGCACAGCAGCGGCTGCCAGGGTACTCCCAAGTCCTGGATGTACCCGGTTGGCGATGCTGATGAGAGGGAGAGCAGCGGGCCCGGGAAGTCGGCTGTCTAGCAGGTCTTCCTTTTCTTCCAGGGAGGCCATGGGCGTGGTGCTGCACAAAGACTCCAAATGGCACCAGCAGTGGAAGGAGTTCAAGGACAACAACGTGGTCTTCAACCGTAAGTGGGACCTGGGCCGTCCCTTCAGCCCCTGGCTGCCTGCAGAGTGCCCTGGGGGCGTCCCTTGCAAAGAGGCGGTTCCTGATGCACCCTCTGCTCTCCCAGGGTTCTTTGAAATGAAGATGAAATACGATGCGAGTGACAATGCCCTCATCCGGGCCTCACGTGCCGTGACAGACAAAGTGACCGACTTCATTGGTGAGCCCCTTCTCTGTCTGTGGTGGAGCACCCCACGGGGCTGGCTTGCATGTGCCATCTGGGGTTCCCCAGACTGAGCGACCTACCTGAGTGGGTTGTTATGCAGCCAGAGTGGGTTGTCAGATTGCCTATGTTGTTAGCCGTCCAGAGACGCAAGTAATTGGACAGCATACAAATTTTATAAATGAATAAATTTATAAATTTATCTGCAACAGATAAAAGCAAAATTAGGTGTCCCCCAGAAGTGCTTGGGAGGCGCTAATACTGTCTTCTTTGCAACAGGGGTGGGAAGTGCCAGGTCTGCACACTGGATAGGGTCCTCTGCCGTTCCTCATGGGATGACATGCCCTTTTCCCTTCCCCAGCCTCTGCTTCTGAGAGGGCTGGTCTCCCAGCTTTGGTACCTTTCCCCCCTTTTTGAGAGGTTGGGACTTCCCACCCCCAATCTCATTCTCAGTCACTGGCAGCAAGAGTTTTTGGCTACAGTTGGTTCGTGTTGGTGCTTTTGATCCCAGCCCTTTCCCCTTTGGCCACCCAGTGCTAACCCTAAACCCCAAGCAGCAGCTGAGTCCCACAGCCACCTGCCACTGCAGCCCAAAGATCCCGGAGAGAGCCAGGCAATTTGTGAGGTTGAGCTTGCTCAGTGCTGCTTTTTCTAGTGTGTCCATTCTATTCTGATTCCACATTACATTCAGCTGTGGCGCTTTGTTAGTTTCAGCCATGCAAAAACCTGCATTCACTTTTGTGCACATTCTTCAGATGATTCTGTTTGAATATGTTGAGTTTTTGTGCCTGAGGGATAGCCCAGGATGCATTTGTACAACCGCCTTTGGGCAAAGCCAGGGGTAAGGTTGCTGGTATTGTGCACACCTGAAGTTTTTCCCTCAGGTGTGAGACTTTTTAAATTCAATAAACTGGGAATAAACTCTGTTCTGTTGTTAGTTGCAAAGTCGTGTCCAACCCATCACGACCCCATGGGCAACAATCCAGGCCTTCCTGTCCTCCACCATCCCCCGGAGTCCAGTTAAGCTCACACCAACTGCCTCAGTGACTCCATCCAGCCACCTCATCCTCTGCCGTCCCCTTCTTCCTTTGCCCTCAATTGTTCCCAGCATCAGGGTCTTCTCCAGGGAGTCCTTCCTTCTCATTAGGTGGCCAAAGTATTTGAGTTTCATCTTCAGGATCTGGCCTTCTAAAGAGCAGTCAGGGTTGATCTCCTCTAGGCTAGGACTGACCAGTTTGATTAGCTTATGGTCCAAGGGACTCGCAGGAGTCTCCTCCAGCACCACAGTTCAAAGGCCTCTGTTCTTCAGCGCTCAGCCTTCCTTATGGTCCAGCTTTCACAGCCATACATTGCAACTGGGAGAACCATAGCCTTGACTATACGCACTTTTGTTGTCAGGGTGATGTCTCTGCTTTTTAGTATGCTGTCTAGATTAGCCATAGCTTTCCTCCCCAGGAGCAAGGGTCTTTTAATTTCTTGGCTGCAGTCCCTGTCTGCGGTGATCTTGGAGCCCAGGAAAATAAAATCTGTCACTTCCTCCATTTCTTCCCCATCTACAGTGGTACTACGGCTCACGAATGCCTCAGTTCACGACCAAAGTGGGTCGTGAACAGAAATTTCATAAAAATTTTGCTGCAGGTCATGAACTCTGCATTGGGTGACAATTGTGAGCCCACCTTCCTTCCCTGCACAGGCGCAATCACGGTTGTGCTGGGGGGGATGACCATGATCGCACCTGTCTCCCCAGCAAGCATGCCCGCGATCATGCCAGTCTCCCTCCACACCTGAGCACGATTGCGACCATCTCCCCGCCAGCACAATTGCTGGGGGGAGGGGGAGATGGCCACGATCTTTGTTGTTCTTTGTCACTTTGCTTCAAATTTTTGAGAGTTAAAAAAAAAAAAGTTACAGAACGGATTAACCTTATTTACATTGCCCTTTATGGGAAAATTTGACTTGGATCATGACCAATTTCGGTGGCGACCAGAGTCATGGAACGGATTAAGTTCGTGAGCTACAGTACCACTGTATCTGGCAGGAAGTGATAGGACCGAATGCCATTATAGGACCGAATGCCAACATTAGTTTTCTTAATGTTGATTTTCAGTCCAACTTTTGCGCTCTCCTCCTTCACCCGCATCAAGAGGCTCTTTAGTTCCTCTTCACTTTCTGCCATTAGAGTGGTATCATCTGCATATATGAGCTTGTTGATATTTCTCCCAGCAATCTTAATTCCAACTGGTGATTCATCCAGCCCTGCCTTTCTCATGATGTGCTCTGCATATTAGTTAAATAGGCAGGGCCACAGAATACAGCCGTGCTTGAACTCCTTTCCCAATTTTGAACCAATCAGTGGTTCTGTGTCCAGT
>NW_025336676.1:721801-783897 GCF_004798865.1 Varanus komodoensis | reverse complement strand
TGTTTTTCTGGAACTCCCTAGCTTTTGCCATGATCCAGCGTATGTTGGCAATTTGATCTCTAGTTCCTCTCCCTCTTCGAAATCCTGCCTGTACTTCTGGTAGTTCTCGGTCCACATACTGCTGGAGCCTAGCTTGTAGGATTTTGAGCATAACTTTGCTAGCATGTGAAATGAGTGCAATGGTGCGGTAGTTTGGCATTCTTTGGCATTGCTCTTCTTTGGGATCAGAATGTAAACTGACCTTTTCCAATCCTGTGGCCACTGCTGAGTTTTCCAAATTTGCTAGCATATTGAGTGTAGTACTTTTACTGCATCCTCTTTTAGGATTTTGAATCTCAGCTGGAATACTGTCACCTCCACTAGCTTTGTTGTTGCTCAGACTTCCTAAGGCCCATTTGACTCCACATTCCAGGATGTCTGGCTCGAGGTCAGTGACCACCCCATCGTGGTTATCAGGGATGTTAAGATCTTCCTTGTATAGTTCTTCTGTGTAATCTTGCCACCTCTTCTTAATCTCTTCTGCCTCTGTTAGGTCCCTGCCATTTTGGTCCTTTATCATGCCCATCTTTGCATGAAAGGTTCCCTTCATATCTCCGATTTTCTTGAAGAGATCTCTGGTCCTCCCTATTCTATTGTTTGCTTCCATTTCTTTACACTGTTCATTTAAGAAGGCATTCTGATCTCTTCTAGCTATTCTCTGGAATTCTGCATTCAATTGGGTGTATCTTTCTCTTTCTCCCTTGCCTTTCGCTTCCCGTCTTTCCTCAGCTATTTGTAAAGCTTCCTCAGGCAGCCATTTTGCTTTCTTGCATTTCTTTTTCTTTGGGATGGTTTTGGTTGCTTCCTCTTGTACAATGTTGCAAACCTCTGTCCAGTTCTTCAGGCACTCCATCAGATCTAATTCCTTAAATCTATTTGTCACCTCTACTGTATATTCATCAGGGATAATGATTTAGGTCATACCTGAGCGGCCTAGTGCTTTCCCCTACTTTCTTCATTTTAAGCCTGAATTTTGCAACAAACAGCTCATGATCTGAGCCACAGGCAGCTCCTTGTCTTGTTTTTACTGAGTCTATAGAGCAGGTGTCCTCAAACTTTTTGAATAGGGGGCCAGTTGAAAGGTGCCAGTGATGGGCGGGGGGCGCATGCATGTGCAGAAAGGCAGGGGTCCTTTTTTCCAAGCGAATCCAAAATGATCTGCTTGTGAGCAAGCCGGCACCTTGCCACACGTGCGCACGCGCGTGGTGAGCTGTGGCAGGCCTGATAAATGGGCATGGCGGGCCGGATCCAGCCCACAGGCCATAGTTTGAGGACCCATGATATAGAGCTTCTCCACCTTTGGCTGCAGAGCACATAGTCAGTCTGATTTCTGTGCTGACCATCTGGTGGTGTCTGTGTGTAGAGTCGTCTCTTGGGTTGTTGGAAAAGAGTGTTTGCTATGACCAGCGTGTTCTCTTGACAAAATTCTGCCAGACTTTGCATCTGTTCTAACACTGGGCAAATGCTTCTCTAAGGCTGATTGCCTTAGACCTGGGAATCTGTACCTTCCTGGGTTTATTACTGTTGGGTGGGTGAATTGTCCTGTCTCTTCCTAGCCACGTTTTCCAGAGCCCACCCTCTTACTCTCCCCCAAAACTAAGCAACAATCGGTTGTTCTCTTGACAGGTGGGCTGTTCTCCAAGACAGAGATGTCGGAGGTGCTGACCGAGATCCTCCGCGTCGACCCGAACTTTGACAAGGACCATTTCCTCAAGCAGTGTGAGGCGGACATTATCCCTAACATCCTGGAGGCAGGTTTGCGGGCAGAAGGGTGAATGCTGGGGGGACGCGAGTGCTTCTGCAGCAGGGTGGGCATCCTTCTGCCCCCGGTTCACATTGGCACTGGTTTCATGGTGCTTCTTGGCTAAAAAGAAACTGCTGGCCAAGATGAGTCATGAAGCGGTGCCTGCTTGCAACCTGAAAGACCCGACACAAAAGAAAGCTGCATCAGGAGGAAGGGGGGGGGAAGCAGCTCTTGCTAGTTTTAGTGTTGTGACAGGTGCTCTTTCCAGCAGGGAAGGGGAAGAACAAGCTTTCTACATGCACTTCTTTTCTGGATGATCATGGGGCCAGAAGTCTCCCCTTGGTTGTAGCGATTTTCCTGGGGGCGGCCTCCCAGGACTCCAAGGGATAAAGCCAGAATCTGCAGATGTATAGCTGCAGACAGGTGGGAAGCCTGTAACCCCCAAGATACTCTTGGTACCATCAGTCATGACCATTATCCTGGGTAGCCAAGGCTACTGGGAATTGAAATCCATCAGCATTTGGATGTCCACTCCTCCCTTTGTTGTGGCGAACCCCAGAGACAGGAAATGTTGGATTAGAGTGCCCATCAGCCTCAGCCAGTGCAGTCAGAGTTTATTTATTCAACTTATATTCTGCTGTAACTAGTTTGAGGGCTCTCAACAATCTCATATAAGACTGGTCCTCTTGTCAGCTTCACTGGCTCCCAATTGAAGTCCAGGCCCAATTTAAGGTGCTGGTGTTAACTTGTAAAGCCCTAAACAGCTTGGGACCAGGATACCTGAAGGAGCGCCTCCTTCCCTATATGCCCTTACGCCCCCTGAAGGAGGTACAAAGGGTAACTACCCAGAGGAGGGCCTTCTCTGTGGAGGCACTCAGACTCTGGAATGCGCTCCCCAGAGAGGTTCGCCTGGTGCCGACTTTATATTCCTTTTGGCACCAGGTGGAAACTGTTTTATTTGCCCACCATTTTAAGTATTAGAAATTTTAATCAGTTTTTAATACAGTCACATTTTGATTTTGTTTTTTTGTTTGGTATTACGCTTTTGTTGTTTATTATTGTTATTCGCTGCTTTGTTTATTGATTGTTCTAGGTCTTGTAAGCTGTCTTGGGACAATTTTCATATAGGATGGAATATAAATCTTTTAGATAGATAGATAGATCGTTCATCCGTCCAGAACATCTGGAGGCATTCAGGTCCCTTCATCTCCCCAAAGGGATGCAGTGCTTATGTTTAGGGAAACAGGAAGGAAGTCAACGGAGAGGGGAGTTTTCAGAGAGTGTTTAACTCTCAACAGCGTTCTTCTTTTTAGTGTGGGACAGGGGTCCGTGGGAGGATTTGGCCTCTCACTCTCCTCTGTGGACGATTTTCCTTAGTGGCAGTGTCCGATTTTGTTCCTCCCTTTTCTGTAGGCGATGATCACTGGAGACCTGGACATTCTCAAGGACTGGTGCTATGAAGCCGTGAGTGATGCTCCTCAGGGTCTGGGCTTCTCCTGCCCTCCTTCTCCCTTCCACTTGCTCAAGGCTGGGGAGCCCTGCGAGAGGACATGCCACCAGAGAGCAGGTGTTCAGGGCTCCTGGAGTCCCACCTCTCGCTTCCTTGACCTGGTGCCCTTCCAGAGAACATTGGACTGAAACTCCCATCAGCGCAGCCCTCAGGCCCTACGTTTTGAGCACGCCTGGAACTCAGCTCAACTTGGAGCAGCCTCTTCCTCTAGTCTGGGGCCCTCCAGAAGTTCAGACTGCGATTCCCATCACTGCCAGTCACCACTGGCAATCATGGGAGGCTCCTCTGGATTCCTGCGACTGGACTTGCCAGATAATTTAATAGATAATCATTAGTTTTAATATTGCTCTGATAGTTACCACTGCTGTGCCACGTGGCCCACTGTGGGTTGCCACTGCTGTTGATTTTGTTTTATTGAAATATGGTGATTTGTTTTTACTTGTTTAACTGCTTCTTAACTTGATAAACTGCCCAGAGAGCCTCTGGGCTATAGGGGTGGTAGAGAAGTGAAATGAAGCAACACCTACATTAATTTCTTCCTCACCCACATAATTGTTCTCTTTTCTCTTGATTGCACATTCTCTTTCTTTCATAAAACTGGGAGACAGGGTCAACAAGGCCATAGAGTCTAGCCCCTTGTGCAGCACAGGGCTTCTCTGCACTGCTACTTGTCCAATTTTCTTTATTTACTAAGTTCCCATCCCACTTTTCAAGGCTTGTGCAAAGCAGTGCAATAATATAAATTAATTTATATTATATAAATTATAAATAGGGCATTTCTTACCAGAAAAGGGTATGTCTTACTGTCAAGTCACAATAGCCCCTATATTTCCAAGTTTCCCACTACCCTACTGTTGCCAATAGCTTGGCAGGAGTTTACTCCACAGGCTTCAAGTGTCTTTCAGACCCCTTCGGGCTACAACCCTGATTTCCCTCACCCTCTGGTTTTGCTTGAATGAAAAGTGAAGTTCTCCTGATCTCAGGGACCAAACCTGTGTGCTGTGCCTTTTTTTGGGAAGGGTGGTAATGGAAATGTTGACAGTGCATTGCTTGCCTGGTGGATTTGGTAACCAGTGATCTTCTCTTTCAGACGTACAGTCAGCTGGCCCTCCCTATTCAACAAGCCAAAGCCACAGGCCTCCAGTTCCACTCCCGGATCCTGGATATTGACAATGTAGACGTAAGTGACTCTCCCACTCAGAGCAGCCAGGAATCTTCTAGGTTCCATTCTGGGCTGGCGCATTTTCACATAGCTGGGCCATCGTAGGCCCTAAAATTTAAAAAATGACTGATTATTAATTGGGAGGATGCCGTAGAGCAAAGCCAGGCTCACTCTCCAGTGCCGTCTTTGTTTGGGCTCCCAGGGGCACCGTTTCTGGGGCAAGATTCTTTTCTGTTTGCCTCCTGGACAGGGGTGTTTCACTACTAGTTTTTGGCGTAACGGTGGTTTTTAGTGGGTGGTTCCTCCACCCCAGCAGCTGTTTCTTGAGGGAACCCCATAACAGTCCAGTTGTGCCCCCCTCCCCCGAGCTAAAAGACTGGAGTTGCCCTGTCTAAGCTCATCCCTTCCAGGCAGCCTTGCCTTCTTAGCCTTGCCTTGTTTCTTGTGCTTTGCATTCCTGGGAATGAGCGATTTAGGTGTGTTTGTTGAGTTGGCCGTGGGGATGCCTGATGACCATCCCAAAGGTAGCACAGATGTGTGGCTGAGCCAGGCAGAGGGTGGCAAACAGTCCGACATCTTACATGCCAGCGATGGGCTGGTGTGTGTGTGTGGTGAAGAAGCAGTGCAGACCAGTGACCTGCCATTTCCCACTTTCTTTGCAGCTTGCAATGGGCAAAATTATGGAGCAGGGACCTGTGCTGGTCATCACCTTCCAGGCCCAGCTGGTGATGGTGATTAAAAACCAGAAAGGGGAGGTGGCTGAAGGAGACCCAGTAAGTAAAAACCCCAATTACAGAACTTGTGCGATGGCTGGGTGGGTCGGCGGCTTTGCTGTGTGTCCTCTTTTAATATTCTCTTGTTCATCTCTCTACTTAATCATCTCCCCGCACCCTTGCCACTTGCCCCCAAAACCTAGAATGAAGGATTGTAATTATGCCGGTCAGCTGTTGCAGGATTTCTAATCCATTACATGGCATTAAATCAGTTAATTAAATTGGCTAATAGCCAAGTAGGTTGGTTGATTTTTATTTTAAGAGGGGTGGGGAGATATCTCAAAATTTGCTCTTTTAAAGCAAATTTCAGCTGCATTAAGAAATCCCCTCACAGCCCTTCCCCATGGTACATGAAGTCAGTGCATTTCCACCTTTTCCTGCTGTCCTCCATGGCAGACCTCCCTGCCACACCACAAAGACACTCCTGTGTCATCCTTGTGGTTCCAGGTGAAAGTTCCTAGGGCACACAGGAGTCCCCAGGCCCGATGCCAAGAGTCAGAGTGCAGCTCCAAGACTGTGTGGGCACAAGCGGTCCGTCATCGCTTCGATGGCTGCAGCAAGCAGGGTGAAGTCGGTCGGCAAACTGTGTGACGCGGGTGCACAGATGGCATCCATGACGCAAGGGGCGAGGCCCTGCGTACAGGGCTCAGGCGGGTGCAGCTTGGGTGAGAGCCCCTGCCTGCATGCACAATACCCCGATGCAAGCCCTGTTGTCTCAAGGGGGTGGCGGATGGGCTGGGAAAGCCCCACACCAGGTGCCCTGGGGAGCTGCAGCCCACAAGCAGCCTCTGGGCCAAAGATAGGATTTGCTGTTAGGCAGGTTTCTGCATCCTGGTCTAAATCAGCCCTTCCTTTAGAACCCTGTGGGCTAGAAACTTGCTTTTCCTTCTGAGAAGGACCATCATGCATTCACATAGCTCATTTAGCATACAAACAATCCCAGCTTTGAAAGACACCAACAGGAACTGTCAGGCTCAGTTGAAGGAAGCTTCCTAGTTCCTTTTCACATCATCTTATTCAAAATCATGAGGCCTGGAATGTTAAGGGCTATTGCCCAAAGGTAAACAAGACTATCACCCATGCCAAGACTGAAGGGAAGGTCACTTTGCATATTTCCTTGCCGCCTCTTTTCCAAACCCAAACTTTTGGGTGATTTCCCAGCCTTTGTGCCATGTCCACTCACACGAAAAGAGGTGGTTTTCTCCATCTGCTTTTGCTTTGCCCCGTCTGACCCCCCATCCCATCCCAAAGGCCCCTTTGCTGGATGCAGGACCTTTGCTTTGTACCCCAGTGAGGCTGCTCTGGTGGGGACTGGGGCTGAGGAACCCTGGGTAAGAGGCTTGAGTGCATCCATAAATCAGCCCCTCCAGTCTTGTGCCATAGAGGGAACCCTGCTCACCTGGCCTTTTGCAGCAAGAGCAGTTCATATAATTGGGGAGCCATCCAGTGGAAAGGGTTTAAAAGTGTTTGTGCATGTACGTGTGTGTGTGAGAGAGAGAGCGAGCAAGCCATCTCGTAATGCTGGAGCCCTTCTCATTCCAGGAGAAAGTCTTGCGGATGCTGTACGTCTGGGCACTCTGCCGGGACCCCGATGAGCTGAACCCCTATGCAGCCTGGAGGCTGTTGGACATTTCTGCCTCAAGCACAGAGCAGATCCTTTGAGCGCGGCCCCTTCGCCCGCCCCTGTCTCGCTCGCGGCCAAGGCTGCTGCTTTGCGCAGAGGCTGGAGGCGAGGCCTCGCTGTTTGTGAGCCGCTGCTTTTTCCAGAGGGCTTGGGGCGCTGGCTCTTTGGCGGAGGTGGAGCATGCCCACCCAGGCTGAAGTGCGCGGCGGCGTTTCCTTGGCATCGGGGGATCTCCAGGGAAGCAGCCTGGACCGGCACGCCAAAGCCAGTCGCGGGAGCGGCACGGACTCCCCCAGCGTGCTGCCGCAGTGCCGTCCCGGCTTGCACTTTACCGAGGCTTCCCAGCTCGACTTCCCATTCTGCCTTCCAGGTCTCCTGCAGCTGCGGTTGCTGCACTGCCCAGCTTGTGCACCCGACAGCCGAGAACTCAAATGCTCCTCTGTGGCAGTGGAGGCTGCTCCCATGTGGCCCAGGGTGGCGGGGGGTCACGTGACAGGTGGGAGCAGTGGTTGTTTTGGTGGCAGATGGTAGCAAGATTGGCTTTGAGGACAAAAATGCCAGGGCAGGGGACCACCATCCTACAGCGGGGCTCCATCAGGGTTTTCTCGAGGCTGTCATGCCACAGCAGGGAGGGCAGCTGGAGCAGCCCCGAGAAGGCCGCCTTCCCCCCTCCTCCCTCCCTCCTCTCCTAGATACTCTGAGGTCCCAAACTCGACCTGGCAAAGTATTATCTGGTGTGAGAAACCATATTGTGGCAACACGATTTTTTGGCTGCCTCTGGAGAAGTAAAGACATGCCCTCAGGCCCCCTGTCCTGCCTCTCTGTTCTGGCTGCAGTGATGGCAGTTTTCTGGTGGCCGCCGCGGGCTTCGCACAGGACTACAGCGGAGGAATGGATCTGGGAAGGGGTGTGGAATGCCAGGGGAATGCTGGGATGGGAGCCTTCAACCCTACAGCTTTCAAAGTTGTTTTTACTATTCCTGATGTTGTTATTGGGGATCTTAGAAGGGACAGTCAGAGGAACAGGGCAGGGCAACAAGGTGCTCTCCTTGCAGCCATAAAGCTCTGCCACCCCCACCCCAGCACTGGGACTGTGACCTTCACAGTTTCAGATACAGTCCAGGGGAGAGGACCAAGGACTCTGCTGGAAGCATTGTGTAAAGGTGGAAAACCCTTTTCAGCCCAGGGTTTGAATTCAATTTCAGGTGAGCTTTGAGGGCCCCAATGTTGCTGGACCACAAGACCCCAAATAGCGCTGTGAGCCTCTTACTGCCGGCCCGGAAGCCTTTTAGAGCGGGAGAAAGCACCAAATGGTCAGTGGTGGAGAACGAACAGGCGTGGCCCCCAGGGGCCTGGGAAGCAAGGCTTGCCCAGCCCTGCGCAACGGCCACCTGCAGCCAATTTGGTCAGCGCTGGGCTGCCGATACTTGGGCAGGCAGGAGGAGGAGGCGCATCACTTTCTCAGGGCTTTGCTTACCCACACGCAGGCCTGGGCAGCGGGACCGTGCCCAGCCCAGAAGGCCCCCAGGTGGCAGGGCAGCGCCCACGGTGCCATTTCGGCACCCCATTTCCTTTGGGCTGGTGAAGGGGGGCACAGTTCAACCCCTGGGTGCATTTAGCCCCCCAAACAGTTGATTGGTTGCTGCAGCTCCACCCCTGCTGCTTGGTGTTTTGCATGTGTTTGCATTCAGTCAGTTTCATTTTGAGCTTCCCCACCCACCCCTGATGTTATACTTACTCCAAAGGTGGGCAAAATGCTCCTCCCCTTTTTTTTCAGTCATCATGATCTGAAAAACACCTGCCTTTCCCCCTGTCTCCCAGGACCACCTTCAGCTGGAACTCCACAGTCCTTCCGTTAAACTTTCTCTTTGCTGTTCCCTGCTCTTGCTTTCCTATCTTTGCTGTTTTCTGGTGTGCCTTCGCTGGATTCTTGCTGAAAGGGAAGTGACTCAGCAAGGTGTCCTGTAAAAGGGGGAGGGGGCACATCCAGGATGTACCTCCCACCTGGCTTGGCTCAGCTCCTGTGGTGTAGTTCTATCTGACTAAAACTATCAGAAGAGCCCTGCTGGATCAGGCCACAGGGGTCTGTTTCAGCCGGCATTCTGTTGGGAATGAGCCAGGCAGCTGCCGAAATAACAGCAGACTCTCCCACCATGTTCCCCAGCAATCGTGCTTTGGATTTACCTCCCTCCAAGAAGCAGCAGGGCTGAAGTTGCTGTTCCCCAGTCACATAATTGGAACTAGCTAATTCTTCTGATTTGGTGCTCAAAAGCTCCTCCTCCCCCGACTGGCTAGCATAAATTGCATCTCCCTGTTTGGGATCCGCAGTGGTCCCTGGGGCAAATGTCAGGGCTCAGACCCATGGACATTGCTTCAGAGCAGGTGCACTCTGCCTGCGGACATGGGAGCTGCCAGCTTCCCCCACTTGTGGCTTTCCATTACGGGCTGGAGGCAAAGCTGCCCGAACCATTCACTGTCCCGTGCAGGCCTGGTTCCACAGAGCAGAGCAGAGCCAGTGGACTGGAGAAGTCAGTGCTCCTGTTCCAGCCCCCAGATGCTGATTCAGGAAAGGGTGCTCAGCGCCATCATGGGAAGGCTGGAGCTGGCCTTTGCCCATGTGCTCCCCTTTCTGCCCATTGTTGCTTGTTGGCGTGGGAACCATTTGTCCCCAGCACTCTCCAGTAAGCTGGCCCTCTGGCAGCTCTGCCACCCAGTCCCTGCCCTTCCTTGAAGTGGTTGCTCCTTGGCACCAATCAAGCAGTTGGTCTGTCTGCAGCGGTGCCTGCTGGGCCCTCTGAAGGTCAGAGTGTTGCTGGGCACCGGTGCTGGCCACAAGGTGCAGGACGGAGGGCTTCGTGTGCTGCTGTAGGGTGCCTCTTGGAGGGCCAGAGCAGTGGTCTGATGTACAGGGTGCAGGGGGGCCCGGGCTCACCCATCCTTGCCCAAAAAGTATCTTTCTGCTTAAAGCTGTCCAAATCGGCTGTGGATGCATTTTGTGGCAGCGTGTTCTGAGGAGAACTGCGTGGTGTGGATCAGCCCTTCCTTTGTGGAGCTGTCTGGGGCAGTGTGTCTGTCCCTGGGAGAGTTCAAATGACGGAGGCGAGGGAGGCTCAGTCAAGAAGAGCCATTCAGGGTCAGACCAAGGCCCACCTAGTCTGGCCATGCAGCTCCATCTGGCAAGCTCGGAATCCACGTTTCTATCGTGGATAGAAATGGACGTCAGAGGCAGACGTCAGCTTCATTAAAAATAGCCAGCGCTAGAGCATGCAGCATGTGCTATTAAATGTATTGCAGCCAGGCTGGGTTTTTCCCCTAGAGAGAGCACTGAGCAGGGTTGTGGCTCGGATCCTGTACCCAGTGAATACACGTGTAACAGGTGGAGAACCTCTTTCAGACCAAAGTCAAGCCATGAAATGGCCTGTTGGTGGAGACACATCACGTGTCCCAGAAGACTGCCACAGGCCTCCCCAGATTAGTTTTGTTTAATATGCTTGCTTTTAGTCTAATTTGTAATTGTTACTGGTTTTAAGCTGTTGTAAACCACCAAGAGCCTGTGAATGGGGCAGAGAGCACGAGGGAGAGTGTGTGAGGGCATTTCACTATTGGAGGCTGCATCCCCGTGGTGGACAGAGGCAAGGGCATGCAACCACAGTAAAAGCGGGAGAGGGTAAAATTGCAGACAAGTGTCCTTTAAAGCTCTTGGGGGGCCTATTTTGTAAGTTTGGCCTGCTGGAATCCAGCCTTTGGGAGCTTTTTGCAATTAAAAACTGCAATTGAAAGGGGTTCTTCACTCCTGTTCTAAGTATGCGGACTTCCAGGTGCATCTGGACAGCAACTCCGGCTGTTGGCCAAGCGGCCTGGAGCTGATGGCAATAGGAGTCTGGCCACAGCAGGCAAGGGCAGTTTGGCACCCAACCCTTGGTCCCGGCAAAAAGGCCCAAATGCTTTCAGTCAGCCATTGAGGCTCTCCTGGCGTGAGGAGCTATCTTGCCCTGCAAAGCAGATGACAAGGGACGGGTGGGAGAGACAATTTCTCCCCCCAGCTGGCTCTTTGGCACTTCCATGGCTGCCTGGATATGGTGGCTTCATACATCCTCTTTGTCCGGGGGCAGCCTATCTCTCGGGCAACCCTCTGCAGACAGGGAAACCAATGGCGGCTTATTTCTCGCCCTCCTTGAGAAACATGAGAATGCCCATCTGCCCCAGTCCTTCTGCTCTAACGTGACCAACCAGCTACCCAGATGCAAGAGCACCCTCCCACCCATGTTCCTCGCACCCAGTACACTGCCTCTGCTGTGAGGCAAATGCAGGAACACTGCAGCTACTTTTCTCCAGTGGGTGTTGGATGCCTGGCTAGGCTGCACAGAGAGGCTTGCAGAAGACATGGACTCGGATGGGAAGCATTCTTGCACAGGAGGAGGCAAGGTCTGAATCAGGCCTGTAGAATCCACAGTTTATGCAAAACCATGACTACCCTAAGCCAAAGTAGGACCAGCCACTCTGTGAAATCCCAGGCAAAAATACTGCCCAGTGCCAGAAAAAGGAGGAAGAGGAGTTCACTAATGCAGAATCACATTCCTGCATCAGCCTTTTTTCAAGTGGATGAGTCGGGCATTTTACAGTGATCTCTTCTTTGGATTTGAGGCGAATCATAGAAGTTTGCTGTGCAGCTACGACCGGGGAGGCATGGACTGGCCCTGCTGGAATGAAGCAAGGGCTGCTGCTGCATGGAACCTCCTGGGAAGCGACTTCCTGCCGGTTCCCAACGGCACTGCTGCCTCTTGCAGGGCCTGTGGCTAACGGGGCTTGCCTTTGGAAGGGGGCCTTCCATTGCAGCCCCTTCCTCTGGAATCCCCCACCACTGTGTGCACTGCTGGGACCATCTTTTGGGTGGACAGATTCATGAATGAGGGGAATGCTGAACCAGCTGGGCTCTTGGGCTGATCCAGCATGAATCTGTTTCCTTCTCACTGCATTTCAGGGTTTCCTGCACCATCTTTATTCCAGCCAGATTTGTGCAGGTTCTCACCCCCACCCCTGAAACTCAGCTGCAGTGCCAGCTGGGACAGACTGAGCTCTGTAGAGGGTTTTAAAAGCTGCTGCAACTTTTGTTAGAGGCTTCCTGTTTGGCAGCACAGCATGATTCCTGGAGAACTGCTCCTTCAATGCCCTTTGTCTGGAGAGCTGCTCTTTCCTGAGCTGAGGCTGCAATAATGATGCATTAAATTTTGGGGTGCCAGAGCTTGTCATGAGTGCCCTCACTGCCGCACACCCAGGAAATACCCAAACTTGTGGACAACCAGCTGATTCTGCTTGCATTCATCTCCCCCAGGAGCATGTCTTTCATCAAGCTGCTCTTAATTGCACATTCAAGCCATACATTGTTGCAGGGACAATCTACCCCACCCCAACTATTGTCAGGATTGCAGTTTGGCTCAGAGGGGGGCGGCAGCTGCTGGTGTCCCCATTAACAAAAGTCCTGGTGCTGCTACACCGCTGCCCTTCAATTCCTGCTTCTTGGCCGCATTCCCCACACATCCTCTTCTTTGTATTGAAACGCTACAATGCCGGCTTGCCCCCCAACCATGTGCAGACTCACTTGCTCATTCCTTCCATTCTTCCGTGATGCAGCCAGGCTTTCATTTCCTCTCCTGTACCTACATTTCATCTTCCAGTCCATGACTTGCTCTAGGATTGTCTGGCAACAGGTCCCGCCAGAGGATTTATGTCGGCTGAGATGCACCATGATTGCCAAGGCGACGGGGCGCACCACGGAAGAGCTGGCAGTCTGAGATGGAATGATCAAAGGAAGATTAAATCAGGATGGCAGTGCCCTGAAACACTGTTTCAGCAGCAGTGCCCTGAAACACTCAGTGACTTCTGCCCCCCACACCCTGCCGAGGCACATCCAAGGTTTGGTAGCAGAAAAGCGGAGCACGATGATTCCAACTGAACCGCCAAACTCCAGTGAGTTGTGGATATTTTATGGGTTTGTCTGGCTGGGTGGAGGGAGGCAATGATTCGTGGCCTGAAATGCTTTGGGGTGAAATGTGAGCCCAGAATCACAGAGTGTCTGCAGCAAGGGGGTCCCTACAGCCCCTTCCCTCCATGGACTGTGGGCCAGGTGATGTCGGGCTGTGGCTATGCCTTAGGTTGAACTCCAACCTTTGATGGGCTAATTGGTGGCTGACTGATTATTTGTACTTTGCATTTATATCCCACCTTTTTTCTCTTGTAAGAACCCCAAGGTAGCTTAGATAGTTTTCCAACAACAACCCTGCAAAGTGGGTTAGTTTTTGAGTCTGTGACTGGTCCAAAGTCTCCCAGAGACCATCATGGCTAAGTGTGGGCTGGAGCCCGGATGTCCTTGGTCCCAGTCCAGTGCTTCGACTCCCTACCTCTCATCAGAGACGGTGCAGAGGCCGGGGCCTGTGCTCTGAGGCCGTGTGAGACAGCAGTGCCTTCTGGGGGCGGAGTGCTAAGGGAGTGTGGATCAGGACCTTAAAATGGAGGCCGGCGTGGCAGGTGCTTGCAGTGCTGGACTGGGATGCAGGAGTCCTGTTTTGAACCCTCAGCCCTGATGCTCACTTGGGTGACTTTTGGCCAGACACGGACTTTGAGACTTGCCTACCCATCAGTGTTGTTGTGCAGAAAATAGGGTGGAGGAGAATTGGGGTTTTCTGAGCCTCAAGGGGAAAACGGTGAGGTATAAATAAAAAACTACAAAATGGGGAAAAAACCTGAATATGATAAGAAGGTTGCTCATGATGTAATTCTCCCTTAAAGCTTTGGAACCAGAAGATCTTTCTGCCTGCCCACCTGCGTCTACGTGCCTTTCTGTGGCCTCATTAAAACACAACCCCAGGCAGAGGAGATGGCGCCCCTCACTGCTCTGCAGTTTGTAGCAGGCAGACGAAGCCTGGATGCAGCCTAGGGAAGCTGGGCAGCCCAGGGCACTGACTGTTCTCCAGTGCCCCCCCCCGCCCCCGGTGAGAGGTTAGGAGGTCCTGCTTGGAGCTTGTCTCTCGGGGCATTCTGCCCCGTTTCTAGAAACAGGAACTCAATTTGGTGTTTGGGGGGGGAGTTATTCTTTCTTGTACCTATTTGCAGCATTAGCCCACTTTCCAGCCACAACAAAGTTTACAAATGGCTTACAAAGAGGAGGAAGAGGACTGTCCCTACCTCAAGGCATATAATTTAAGAGACATAACACAAAAGGAAAGGGGGATGGGAGGGAGGAGGAAAAAAGCAGAATTCAGACACCAGCAATTAGTTGCCAAGATTTCATCTGTTTTGCAGAGAAAGGTGAAAAAAGCCTTGGGACCAGGATGGTCCCACTTTTCCACTTTTGCATGATTATCTTCTTGGGAGCAGCCACCTGGTGGCCTTTGGTACTCTCAAAAATCAGGGCTTGCAAAAACGAGAAGGAAAACTAGTATGGGGGCAGAATGAGTCTCCCAAAGGCATGCCTGAACAGGAAAGATCATTGGGCTCACCCAAAGATACCCAGATGGTCCATAACATCCTGTCTCCCCAGTAATTTTAAGGACTGGTAACATATTAATCATATTAACTGTGAGTTGGACAGCCAGTCCTTCCTGTAGAGGTTCTCTTGAATCCCTGAAAGGTTTCTTTTTGCTTTGCTCTGGACTGGCAAGAGTGGAGGGCTAAATTTGACCCCCCCTCCCCACTTGCCTTCGGTATCGGCCTGGATAACTCTGATAGTTTTCTGTGGCTGGATTTAAGTCCAAATGGATGTTCCTTTTCTCTGTTCCTGAACACTTAATTTGATTTGTGTCTGGATTTTGCAGAGGCTTTAAGCCAGAGCCTCTTTCTTTGATTACTCACAAATAAAGCCATCTTTGTCGACAGGCCCAAAGTCTGTTGTTTGGTCAAGAGGCCCTTTGGTTTGCTTCTGAAAGCTGAGAGGTGGGCTTTCATGTCTTTAAAAAACATTATCTTGGAGTTGTTTGTGTTGGGGTTCAATTACAGTTTTGATTTTAATCTGCACCTTTACTTTGGCCACACTGAGCATCATTTCTTGGTGGAAAGGCAGAAAATAGATTAAATCAGGGATGGGGAAGCTCAAGAGCAAATCAAGTCCTTGTGGGATTTCCTATCTTCCAGGACACCCAATGCCCCCCCTCCCCAACATCAGTCTTTTGGTGCCTTCCTTTTTTTCTTTTTTGCAACTGGGCCACCTTTTAAGGTTTTGGCTTACAGGATCTGGATGACTCAAGTTTTTAATTCTCCCGTTGGGTAAAACCTGAATGATGCAGAACAAAGAAACTGCTTGATGTGATCAGGACTCCACCAGCACTCCATGGTCTGCTCATGCAGCCTACAATTACGTTCGCCCTTTTTGCAGCTGCATTGCACTGCTGATGTACATTCACTTGTGACCTGCCAAGAATGCCAGATGAACAGTGCTGGATCAGGCAAAAGGCTGACCCCTCCCAGCACCCTGTTTCTCCAGGAAATCCAAAGCCAGACAACCACCCTCCACTTGTGTGCTCGCAGAGCGACATCCATAGCTGCCCTGACTAGTCGCTGCTAGCAGTCTATTCCTCCATGTGTTTGCACAACCCCTTTCAAAGCCATCTGAGGCCGCATCCTGTGGCAACAAGTCTTGTAGTTTGCTGAGGTGCTGTGCAAAAGGCCTGCGCCATCCATTCCATGGCCGCAGTTCTGCGGCATCTTGATGATGCCAGTGGGGTTGAGAGAGGCGCAACTGCCCCACACAGAGTCTCCCAGCCCTTCTTGCCAAGAAACGCTCTTCCATGCATGGTCTTGCATTTAATGGCATCCTCCTTCAAACATCTCCACACCCCCACCTGGTCCCCAGTGGCTTGTACCGTCCATACCCCGGCGTACAGCTGATTGGCTAGCCTTGCTGGACCTGGGAGGCAGTTGCCGTGGAAACCCCATCTTGCAGCATCCCTTGGACTCCTGGGTGGGTGAGAAGGACATGTGCGTGATGCAAACCATCATGTTCTAGACAGACCGGAGTTTAATTTGCAACTGTGAGATGGATAGGTGGATGTCCACAGGGAAGGTACTTGTCTGTTTTAAGATTATTATTTATAAAAAGTAACCTACATTTTAAATGCTTTTAGAAATGTTAAATGATTATTCTGAGAATGTATGATGTGGTTTTGCACCAAGCCAGACCTTCTAGCTCAGGACTGAATGATGGTTGCTCTCCAGTTTTTCTGAGATGTGGCTTTTCTAGCCTTACCTAGATATTAAGGGAATGGAAAAAAGAACATCCATTTGGACTCAAATACAGGCCATTGCATAGAGGAAGATTCTAGTCCTCATGAAACACAGAGATCAATTTTGACTGGTATTGTCAGGGACAGAACCTGGGGTCATTCCACAGGTCAGATGTCCTTTATTTCCAAGACATGACCCTTCCTCTTCAAACTAGCCCTCGCGGCACCTAATTAAAGGGTTGGTTTAGATAGGTGTACCAGAAACTACACCTATCAGACCCAACTACTGGCTTGTCTATTTCACCATGATCTCCAGGTATTTTGGACTAGAACTCCAAGCATTCCAGGCCATTGGCTGAAGCAAATGGGAGCTGACATGCCAGACACTGGAAGGTCACTATTTTGGGAGACTCACTGCAGACTAATGGCTCAGAACATGAATTCTTGTCTGTGAATTCCATGGTTTGTCTTTGTACAGTATACTTTGGACCTGCTTTGATCAGTCCTTAGTTTTCCACCAGCCAGCTTCTTGGGATGCTCCTGTCTGGGTCCGAGGAGAGGGAGAAGGAGAAAAATGTCTCCCAGTGCGCTTCCCCACCTCAGGTGCCATTCTGTGTATCTCCACCCTGTTTCCCAGGGTTCATCCCCCACTTTGACAGGTTTCCTGCACTGAACAATGAATGGGCTAGGCTAGATGATCACTGGGAACTCTCCAAAATTCTTCTACCCTTGAAAGGGATGGATGGAAGACACCGTTCCAGGGACAGAAATATGGCCAAGCCCCCTCGTGAGCCGCTTCTAGGGTGGGGGTGGAGAGCCGCACGTGGGGGTGGGGGACAGAGAGCCCCCCCCCCCACGAGGCCATGGCCCCTTCTCCCAACCCCCAGTCACTTGGTGGCTGCTTGGATTTTGTACTGTGACCCTTTCCGAAAGTGAGGGGGGCTTTCCCACGCCCCGAGAGGATCCAAGCTGAGAGAAGCTGATAATTTGGGGATACTTTAACCAGCCCCCCTCCCACTCCCACTCCCACTCCCGGAGGGCGTGACGGCTATCGCTTCCATTGCACCGGAAACCGGCACTGGAGAGATGCGTCGGCGGCCCTGGCCGCGCCGTCCCTGCCTCTGTCCACCGAGACGCGCCCAGCCGCGGGAGGGTCCGCTTGGCCCCGGTGGGCGCCGGGCGCGCGAAGGCGCCTGAGCACACCCCGCCTCCTGCCGTCTTCTCGCCACGCCCCCGGCAACTCTGGAGCCAATCGGGAGGGCCGGTGGAATTCAAAACCACGCAGGCTGCGAGGCACCTGCCTGCTCGCCCTCCCCGCCTGCCAGTGGTCCCTCCTCTGCAGAAGACGGCGGGGAGAGCGAGCCGGCGGCGGCGGCGCCCGCCTCCGGAGCGCGCGAGGCAGAGCGGGTCCCGGCGCCGGCGCCACGCCTGGGCGTGCTGAGGAGGCTGCAGGCGGCCCGGCCACGCCCTGGCTCCAGGTGGCCCCGCTCGCGGGGCGCGTCCTCACCGGCGCAGCGCCTGCCTCGCCCGAGCCGGCCCGCCAAGGTGAGCCGCGCTCCGCGGGTCGGAGGCTGCAGCGCAGGGGAGCGAGGGCCGCCTCGCCCACCTCCCCGCGCACGCACCTACGGGCGCCGGGCAGCAGCAGTCGGGCAGAATTCGTGCGGCGCCGGCCGGAGGGGGCGGCCCGACGCAGGTCGCCGCGAGGCTTCGGCACCTGCTCTTCAGGAGCGGAGTGGCCCCGCTGGGCAAACCAGCCCAGCCCAAAGTTTCACGCACTCGCTGCGGGGAAGGAAAGGCGGAGCCGCGCGCCCGTGGATGCCCGAGGCGCCCTGCCGTGGCCGCCGCCCCGGCTTGAGCGCCGCCCCACCACGATCTTTCCTGGGTTGCCGCGACCCACCCCCCTCCCCCTGTTCTCCTGCACGCTTTGGAAATGGCGAGCTGGCGGGGGGCGCCCCCGATTGGCGCGCGTGGCCCTCCTCGAGAGGCGGATGCGCGCGCGCGCGGGAGACGTGAATCAGCAGAGCCCCCACGCCAGTACCCCCTGCAAGTTGAGGGGGCGCCCAAAGTCAGGGGCGGCTCTTCCAGCGTTCGGGCCACTGAAAGCGCGTCGCAAGCAGCTTTCTGACGGTTCGTGTGTTGGGCGAGCAGGGCAAAGGAAATTCTCGGGCGGCAGCTGTTGCCTGCCCGGCAGCAGGCTTGGCGACCAGTGGCCCTGCCCGTTGCTCGGCGAGAGCGGGGGCCGCGGGGCACGCAGGGGGCCTGCCGTGGCGGCGAGCGCGGGGCACAACGCGCCGCTGTGGCTTGGCGTGCGCCCGTCTGCACCGAAACCCGAACCGCGCAGAGGGCGAGAGGTTGCGGTTACTCCATTTTCCACTCCAGATTTACTTTGCTCCCTCTGGCACTCGGGTGGTCTGTTCCTTGGCATTTCCTGCTGAAAAGGGGTGCGTGGCCGCGGACAGGACCTGCTGCTGCGGGGAAGAGGCCAAAACTAATTTATTCCCCTGGATTCGTCTTCTGCCTTCCTCTTGCTGAAACAATAAAAGGCCGTAGAAATGGAAATAAAATACCCTGCATGGAAAACAAGTGGCGGCGGGGACGGGAGAACTGGGGAGAGAATGGGAACACCACAAGTAGCTAGCCAGCGTTGTGGTTACACTGGTGTGAACTTGTGAGTTGCTCAGGAGGCTTTGTCAGGCAGAAGGGAAAACCTCACCTACTCCTGTGCTGAGAGGAAAATTTACAGGGCCAAAGTTTGCTCTGCAGTCCCAGCACAAAGGGAGAGAGCAAGATTTACAGGCATGACTTGTGAGTCTCCTTTTTCCCAGCATGCCTCTGCGGTTGAGATTTGCACAAAGATCTGGAGGGGTGTCTGATGGGGCAAAGGAAAAAGGGATTGTGGAGGTGGCAGGAGCTGTGTTTGTGGTATCAGGCTCTGCAAGTCCAGCTGTGCCTCTGCTCATAGCTTTTGCATTTTCTCTTTCTTTCCATAAGGACTAGGAACCTGCTTTTCATCAGGCAAAATCTAATGAGCTCAGTGCAATCCAGTGGACAGCCAGGACGCAGCTTTTTCCTTCAGCCTGATCTTCAGGTGGGTGTTCGGGAACAAGCTGTTGAACTGCAATTTCCTTTCGGTGTATGCTAAGATTCCTCAGGTTTGAATTCAGTCCTCAGGCCAAAAAAGTTTCTTTGCCCCTGAGCATGTGCAGTGTATCTTTATGGCAACACTTTAATGCAGTGCCATGCTGACTGAAATTGTTGGGAGCTGTGTTGCAACACATCCAAAAGGTACCAAGTCAGGAAAGGGTGGTTTCAAGGAATAGGAAGAGTTGCCTTCCAGGAATAAAAATTCCTCACTGCACAACCGTCACTGAAATTGCAGCGATGCCAATTGCTTCTCTGCCTCCTAACCCTTGCACAGCACGGAGGATGTTCTTACAGCTTGTGTTTCTCTGCTTTTCTGGCCTGGCCAGTTCCCCTTTGTGTCTATATGGGAAGCTTTCCTGGTTGAATTTCTGCCTGTACTGTATTAAAGTCACAGGATTCCTATTCCAGGGAAATCCCAGGCTAGATCCTAGATCCTTTTGGTCTATAACTCCCAGCATTCCTGACAAGTATCCATGCTATCCATGAGGCTGATGGGAGTTCAGGTCCAAACATCTTGTGGGTACCTGGCTAGGGAAGGCTAAATAGGAAAATGCAATGAGGCTGAGCAACTAAGAGAGGTCAGGGAGGATTAGAACGTTTGTTTTATTGAATGCAGCCAATTATTGGCCTCAGTGAGGTCTAGCAGCATAGAAACAGAAACTGAGCAAGTCAGAAGGGATCTCCTGGGACATCTAGTCTGACCCCCGGCTCCAACTGGCTCTGCTCACGACATGCCCACCATGGGCATGTCTACCCTATCCTTGAACACCCTCACCGATGGGGCCTCCACCACCTCCCGGGAAAGCCCAGTCCACACCCTCAGGGTTCTGACTGTCAGGAAGTGCTTCCTGGCATCCAAATGGAGCCTGGGTTCCCTGAGCTTGGCTCCCTTGGAGCACGTCCTGCCTTCCTCTGCAGGGGAGAACAGGTCTCTGCCCACCTCCGTGTGACACCCCCCCCCCACGTACCTGCATGTTGCCAGCAGGTCCCCTCGGAGTCATTGCACTTGTGTGCACCTAAGCCATTCATGCTTTCTCTCTCCCAGAGCAGCAAAGCAGATTCTGTATGAAAACTAAAATGCTTACTTTCCAAAATCCGCCCCCACGGTGAGTTTGTCGTGCCCAGAGCTGACTCTTTGTTTTGGAATGAACACAGCTATACTGTGAGACCAACATGGAAGCATGTCCTGATTCAGGGTAAGATGGCATCTTTTGCTCATACTTGCACCTCCCCTTATTCAGAACCATGAGGACTGGAAACTCACAATATCTTTAGGGCAAGGACTGTTGCTCTTTCATGGAGAACCTGGAGAAAGTCCCATTTGGGGGGATTTCTGCAGTTTCTTCATACCACTGGTATGGTGGGCAAAATTCACTGGCATTTTTAGTTCGGCTCTTTATCACACCTTCTCTTTATGGATTACTAATGTGCATGAGCACATGGATTAAATCACATCCTGGAAAGGGAACTCGATGTGCCCGGATGACTGCAGCCATTTTGCACAGCAGTGTTGCAATGGGGGATCTGTGAGCTCTTCTGTGTTTGTGACACCCAAGAGGAGTGGTGTGTATGTGTGTGTGGTGTATATATGGATATAGAGAGAACTGAAAATGCCACAGATGACTCACCCTTTCCAAAATTTGGGCGACTGCCTGATTTTTACATTGGGAGGCTGGAGGAAGAGGACACAGCCAGTGCTTTGAACCAGATCCATGAACCGGATCCGTACAGATTAGCCTATTCCGTAAAAGTTTTTGCGGACATAAGTCAGAAAGCAGCACTTCAGAGCCTCCTGATTGGTGCAGCTGGCCCAGCAAGAGCAGTTGCCAAATCACCTTTTGGCGGCCCACGGTGTGGTGTGGGCACAAGGAGAGGCTGTGGCACATGCTCTGTGGGGCAGGGGGAATGGCTCGTGCGTCCACATGCTTGGGAGCCTCTCGGTGTCAGCAGGGCGGCTGGCTGCTCTTCTGCCATGGAAGAGGAGTGCACTCGATGCAGCGCCTGCCTTTGACGTGCACCGTGCAATTCCTGCGGGGTCAGCCCCATCCAGGGGTTGCTGCTCACTCAACACCTCTGGGGTACGCTGCAAGCTGAGCACAGGAACAGCAAATTCCTCTTCCTATGGCATTTGGAGAAGGCTTGTGAACATGGTGGTTTGATTAACCACCCAGTCTTTAAAAATGTCTGTCTATATTTGAGAAATAGCCCCAGTTAAAAGGTGCATTTCCCCAAAATTGCAGGTCCGCCCTTTTCAGCAAAGGGATGCCCAGTTGGTGAGTACCTGTTGATTTAAGAATGTGCAGTGTGGAAAAACCGGTGAGGAGCCAACCAAAGGCCTTTCCATTCCAGTGTGTGGTTACTGGCCAGCCAGGTACCCCAGTATACTGCCTCCCATTGAGGTAATCTATGGCCTTGGTAGCTCATTGAGGTAGCTCATGATCATTTCCATCCATCAGCCTTTTAAAGCCCTCCTGCTTGGCAGCCATCACGACATCCTGTTGCAGGGAGTTCCACAGTTTAACTCTGCCCTGTGCAAAGAAGTCCTTCCTTGGACCTACTCCATGGATGATCCTACTAGGTTCTAGTGTTAGAAGAGAAGAGAAAATGCCTCCTTATCCCCCTTCTCCAGGCTCGGCTGTGTGTCTTTGGTTTGTTTCCCAGGACCTGCAGGGAAATCAGTATGTTTGATGCCCCATGTAACATATAGGGGTTTAGACTTTTCTGTGGTCAGGGTGAGGTGGGGGGTCTTTTAGCCCAGAAAATGGCCTGGAGCCACAGGTTAACCTTTCCACATTTGGTTTGCTCTATTTGTGCTTGGGGGAATCCCTGAAATTTGTGGAATTGCAAAGAACTTTTGGGGTGGGTTCCTCCGACCACCATCAAAAGAGAGCCCTGGACATGCTGGGATGCTTGCAGGATGCAGGATCATGGATCTGGGGGAAGGTGCATGAAGTGGAGTTGAAGGTGAAGCTGAAGGTGCATGCAGTGGAGTTTCAGGAAAGGGCACGGCGGATGGCCAGTGGGACCCACGCACAGGAGCCCTCCTTTCAGTCAGGTTCCTCTCCTGTCCCCTCAACGGTGAAGAAGCTTTGCCTTTTTGGTAGTTTGATCTTGACAGGATCTGCTTGCTTCAAATCTGCCCCACTGCACACTAGCAGATCTGCCCCCTTCTGCTTCCCCCGAGGTCAGGCTGCCCCTGGGTAGGACTTTGGTGGACCGACCATCCACTTTGCTGGAATGGGCTTTAATCCGATTGCTTCCCTGGTGTGCCCATTAGCTTCCTTCTTAGCCTCACCATCTGGGACGTTTTCCAGGAATTCTGTTTGCTTTCTTAGAATCGCTTGGCATGTCAGCAGCAACATCCCCTCTCCTCCACCATGGAATCGAATCTCAGAGTCTGGAAACTCAGCAGATATCTGGGGGAGATGCCCCCCTCTGCACACCAAGGGGCTACAGGCCACCTGGCCTCCCCCAGACTGCATGAAGCTATTCCTTTCAGGAGAGGGAAGACACCCCCACTTTTTTGCATGCAGACATCCCAGGAAAGCCCCCAAGCCGAAACCCCTGGAAAGCCACTCTGGGTCACATGGACCAACCGTCTGCATTCCCCTTAAATCAGTCCTTGACTGAGAACCACGAGGACGGGAAACGTGCATTTAAGGGGCCAGACGCTAGTTTAGCAGCGGAGCAGTGCCCAGGGCAGGGTCCGAGCTCCACTCCCTCTGACCCCATGTGGAACCAGGACCTTGACATGGCTGCCAGTCAGTCAGCTTGCTGGACCAAAGGCCCAACACTCGTAAGATCTGGGGGTGCCCCTATTTAACCAGCCATTTGTCTGGCATCTTCCTCCCTTCCTGGAGAATAATTGAGCCTGTGAAGGGCCCCAGTGTGGTGTTGGGAGGGGTGTGGAGGGTGGAGAGGCCGCGAGGCACTGTTCCCTGGCCCAAGGAGCCTGGCTTGGCATGCAAAGACCTGGGTTCAGCCCTCATCATGTTGAGGTAGTGGCCTCACCTGCTTCACACACCAGTGAGCTGCACACGGCCCACCCAGCCAAGCCGATGAGATGTTCATGGGGGAAGGAAGCTCCTGGCACTCCTCTTTGCACTGGCTGCTTATTGAGAGCCCCAGGCTGGAAAAGCCCTTGATCCTTGGGAAGGGGAAGGGCCTCACTCAGTGGCCATGGGCTGAGTCTGATGGCCAAGGGAGGGGGGACTATCCATATGGACCCAGCACAAGCACCTTTCAGCTGCGGGGGGGGGGCAGCTTTGCCCCCTGAGGGCCGCATAACTCCCAGCAGGAAGCAGGGCGCTTTGCCGTCCTGCAGGGACACTGCACGGAATGTGTCTGAGCAAAGAACGAAATTCCAGTGATGTGACTGGAATGCTCCCCATGCTCCTTTTTCAATCAGCCCTTTATTCTTAACAGTGAGGACTAGTATCTTTCGTGATTTGTAGGGTATCTTCTGCAGCGAGGGACGCAGTGTATTGGGGGTCTTATAAGATTGTTGTTTTTGCATGCACAAGATCTCAGCTTTGAGCCACAGCATATCAGTGCAGGACTGAGGGAGAGGATGACGACCCACAGTGCCGGTGTGGGAGGAGCCTTATCTCCAGGGCGGGGGTGAGGGCTGCTGGTCCGGTTCAGGAAACTCACTTATGTCTCTGCATACCAGGTTCTGGAGAACATGGGTGGGAGGGTGCTGCTGCATTCTGCTTGGCTTGCAGGCCTCTGTTTGGGGTAGCTCTGGGGGAATGCCTGGCCAGAGGGGCCTGGGGTCAGATCCAGCAGGGCTTTCCCCGTGGTTTTATGAGTTTGCACATTCATGTGTCTGTTCTTCCCTCCTTCCCCCAACTCGGAGGTCCAGCAGCATTAAATATCATCCGGAAGGGATGGCCACGCTTTCCTGTTCCGCCGGGTCATGGCGCTTCACGGGTTGCACTGCAGAATTCGAAAGCGTGTTCCCTGTTGAGCATTTGATCTGTCCCTTTTCAGAGCCGGCTGGCAGTGGTGGCTTTTTGACTTCTCCCTGCTGCCCCGCCTCATCTGGAACAGCTTTAAACCACAGGTCCCATCATCCTTGGTGCTTATTTGTTAATTATATTATATCCTGCCTTTGTTCCTTTCAAGGAACTCAGGGCAGCTTGTACAATTCTTCTCTCAGTCTTATCCTCACAACAGCCCTGTGAGGTAGGCTGGGCTGAGAGTCTGCAGTTGGCCTAAATTCACCCACGCTGAGACTGAGAGTCTGTCTCACAACACCACGTTGACTCTGTTCCTGAGTTGCAGACCATCTCATCAAGAGGTCATCTTGGGGAAAAACTAATTGGCAGGACTTCTGTTTTTCGAGGGGGCTGGTTTCCATGGACACCCAGCATCTGTGAGATGTAAGAGTGAAAGAAGAGACCTGGTGCTGAATTGGATGCAGGTTCCCTCCAGCCCAGGCATCTGTTTCCACAGTGGCCCATGGGAAAACCACCAGTAGGGCAGGACTCTACAATATCCTGCTGCCCATGTTCCCTGATGTTGGAGACAGCACATAATCATGAGGACTAGTAACCATAGATAGCTGTATTCTCTATGGGTTTGTTGGGCCTGCTTTAATGGCCACTGCTACCAAGGAAGCTCTTAGGACACAAGAACATCAGAACAGCTGTGCAGGATCAGACCCAGGACCCCTCCAGGCCATGACTGTGTTCCCACATTACTTGAGCAGCTGCCCCTGTGTGGACCCACAAGTGGGAGGCAAAAAGTATCTTACTGGCAAGAGAATGATGGTCGCCTGGGCCCAGCGGCCTCGGCCTGCTTGTGGCTGCAAGGCTAGATGTGGAGAAAGGGGGCCAGAGGGAAGGAAGGAAATAATAGGCAGAAAGACCAAGGCAGGCGGAGAAAGGAAGCGTATGTGGGGTGAGGAACCATGGGAAAAGGAAAGAAAATGGGGAAGGAAAGAGAGAGAGGGAAAGGGGGGAAGAGGAAAGGAAGGAAGAGAAAGAATTAGGAAAGGGAGATATAGAATGTGGGGAGAGAGACTGTGAAAGAAATAGAAGGGCTGGCGGGAGAAAGATGTGTTCAGTTCTTCTCCAGACTGGACTAGAGAAGATTATTTTGAGATTAATTCTTCCCCTGTCCTGCTCCATTCTGGGCAGCTCCCCATCTGGAAGGGGACAGAGCGCGTTCACCTCTGCGAGCCGCCTGCCTCCCTGCTTCCCCGGCATCTGCCGTCCCACCTCCCGAAGAAGCGCGTGGGGGCCTCACCTGGCCATCCGAGAGGCTGGCCAGCCACCCCTCCCCCTCCCCCGCAGTTTTCCTTCGCTGCTGCCACAGATGCCGTGTCTCCATAGGAACCGTCTGGGGGTGTCTGCACGGGAGAGCTCCTGCCTCCGCCTCACAGCTCTCCACTGGGGACCGGCTGTTCCCCCGGGGTGCGGGGAGGGCGGGGCAGACCCCAGGGGTGTGGCGGGCACCGCCCCAATCAGGGTCCTTCAGGTAGGTGCTGTGATGTTCGGAAGTTTTGCTTTCGGTAGAGGGGGAGCAGATAGCGTTTGCATGGAAGTGCCTGACTTTTTGGGATCGAGCATGGCGCACGAGAGCTCAGCCTGTGGGGGTTGGGCTTACTCTGGCCCCCTTTTTTCGCACACTGCCTGGGCCTGGGATTGTGGGAGTTTAGTGCAAGCATTGTGCCAGGTGGTTGTGACACGGGAATGTAAGTTGAGGATAACAGTCCCCTCTCCCCCTGAGGTGTCCAGATGGGGGAGTTTGCCTGCCGCTTCCCTGCATGATTCATTGCCTTGGTCCCCATTCTGATCCTACCTCCACTGGAATGAGTCATTCTTCCATCTCATTGTTCCTCTTCTGGATAAAGAGTTGTCAAGATTATTTTCCATCCTTGGAGGAGGGGTTCCGTTGTGTCGGCACATGAGTCACCATCCAGGAGTCATCTCTTTTCTGCCGGTGATTTGCCCTCTGTCCTGCTTTTGTTTGCAGTCTGCCCAAATAAGCCCCCGCACCTGATCCTGGGGCTCATGTTGCAGACTCTGTGTTGCCTCAAACTTCCTGAGTTGCACTCAAAGCTCTGCGCCCTCCAATGATTTCTCCCACTGGTGTTTGCTCTGCAATGCAGTCAGGCCTTTCTTGGTTTTCCTGGCTCCCACAATGGCAGAAAAGAAACATAAGCTTAGGCAGGCCCGAGACTGGTGGCTCACGCACTGGCAACCTCCTGCTTGGACTGTTGTAACACACTGTACATGGGGCTCCCCTTGAAGATGGTTTGGACATGGCAACTGGTCCAAAATCGAGCTGTCAGAGGCTGACTGGGGCTGGCAGAAGGAAGCAGAGTGTGCTGGTCCTCTACCAGTAACCCTGACTCTCCCTGATTTAAGGTGCTAATGATGACATACAGCCCTGAATGGCTTAGGGCCTGGTCATCCAAGGGAATGTCTCCTTCCATACTAGCCTGCCTTGACCCTAAGATCATCTACAGAGGTTCTCCTCTGAGAGCCCTCCTTGAGAGAGGTGAGGAGGAAGGTCATGAGGAGGAAGAGGAGGAGGTCCTTTCCTGCGATGGTGCCCCAATTATGGAACTCGGTCCCCAGAGAGTCATGCCTGGCAGGACAATTTATCCATTCTAGCGTCAGACCAAACCCTTTTTATTTTCTCAGTTTTTTAAATTGACAAATGGTATTTTAATCAGTTGTATCAAGTATGGGCACTTAGGAGTTTTTAACTGATTTATGGTTGCAATGATTGTTTAAATAATCTTCTGTCACCTGTGTAAACCATCCAGAGATTTGGTAATGAATTGACAGTATCGAAAAGCTTCATATAAATAATGAGTATTAGAGCGCAACCTGCCCAGCCACCTCTGTGAAGGGCGGGAGAGTAGTCCAGTGCAGCGGGACTCTTTGGAGGCTTTGGAGACAGGGTTTGGGAAGGGTCCAGAAGGGCTGCTGCGGTTCTCATTGGGCCGCACCAGGGAAGCCACAGTGGGCAAGCCAGGCTCTGTTTGAGGCAGCCTTTTGTGTTATTCAGAACCATGAGGACCAGAATCTTACTTTGTTTTTAGGAGACGTATAATGTGGTGGTAGAAGTGGAGCTTTGCACACAGAAAGTTTGATTCTGGGCATTTCCAGGTAAGGCTGGGCAAACCCCCACTGGTTGAAGCCTTGGACAGCTGCTGCCAATCAGTGTCAATTACACTTGGTTAGACTGACTAAATCTAACTCTGCGTAAGGTTGGTTGTTGTTATGTGCCATCATGTTGTCTCTGGCTTATGGTGGCCCCACTAATGCAACATGCCCTCTCCTTGCTCAGCTCCTGTAGATTCCAGGCTGTGGCTTCCTTTGCAGTGTCAATCCGTCTCTGTTTGGCCCTGCCCCCTCCTCCCGCCTGCGACTTTCTCTCTGTGACTTTCTTCTCCAAGAAGTCCTGCCTTGTTCTGATGTGCCCAAAGTATGACAACCGCAGATTTGTCATTTTTTGCTTCTAGGTAGCTTTGGTTTAAATCTGCTGTTCACTCAGATCAGCAGGTCTAGCATCTTAGTTTACTTTTGATGGGAAAAGTTTGAGCTTAGAGGTAGAGCTGCCATTTTGCAGGTGGAAGGTTCAAACTTCGATTCTGAAGGTTCAAACTTTGATTTCCAGAATCCTGGGAATGAATCCAGCCTAAAAGGTGGGACATAAATAATGAATGAATAAATCTCTGGGGAATTGCTGTCAGTCTGTGCAAACAGCACTGAACTAGATGGCCAGTGGTTTGAGTCACAGAATCCTAGAATAGTAGAGTTGGAAGGGGCCATTGGGTTCAACCCCTCTGTTGCAGGACACCAGTTTGCACCGCCCCACTCAGCCGTCTTCGGATGCTGTGATAAGGCACAACTACTCTCGTGTAAAAGATGTGGCACAAAAGGAAAAGTGATGGGGAGGGAGGAGGGCAAAAGCAAACTGCAGGCCCTGGCCCTTTGTTTCAAAATTTTGATGGGAGTATTCTCTGGCTGAAAAGGGTAAACTGCGGGGCACTGCGGTCTCTTGCTCAGTGCGTGGTTTACTTGAGGGTGCAGCCGCTTTGCTCCCTGGAGTATGGAGGACAGCAGGTGAGGCTACCATGTAGGGAGCATCTCCCTCGATTTCCTGCATTCAGTTTCCAAGAAGCCTTGACCCTGTTCGGGGGCTGTCTGGAAGCTGTTTTTGTTTTTTGGGGCAGAACAAGGGCACATGATCCAAAGCACGCTGTGTGCAGGGGGCACAGTCCATCAGGCAGTTCCTCTGGGTAAGCTCACCGAGTGCTGGCATTCATTTCGTTGGGGTACTTCCATGGAGCGTGGCCACTGGGGAGGATTCAGCCAGCTCTTTTCCAGCACCTGTCCTGTCTCAATCTCCTTTCCTTTCTTACACATGATGTTGTGCGCAGTTTTAAAAAATAAACACCACTAAGGGATGAAGTGCTGATCAACACGGATGCAGTGCTTACGAGAAGGAGCATCAAGTGTTTACTGCCAGTTCCTTGGGCTGCTTTTGGAACACCCTGGTATTTTTCCTTGGCATGGAAAATGATGCGTTGCTTCTTTTGATGAAAAGCCGCATTGGGCATAAAACATAAAATGAAAAATTCAAAGAAGTGGGGCTGAGGCTTGGAATGGAAGATCTGTGTTTTAGCTTTATATTTTTTTGCTACTGTTGGCTTTGGCTGCTGGATAAGTGAATTTTATCGAACTTTAGGCAGTTGGTATGGTTATTTTAAAAATCCAGTATAAATTGTGTTTCAGATGCCCCCTTGAACACAAACAGTGGAAAAGCAAGGCAAAATTATTTGAAAGTCAAATAAAAGTTTCAAAGAGTAGAATGCTGTTCCATTTGGACCCCTGCCTAGGATTGCATGGAATTAACCAGGGGTGAAGGGAATGCAGTCTTCATGTGGTCAGACATATTATTAATCATGTCATTGTCATTAATGAGTTGGTTATTTATTAATAATAGTCTTGTTAAACACTTATGATACCAACCACCTCAGTAGAATTGATAGAATTCATCTATCCAACTGCCAACACTTGAGAGCAGCAAATTAAAACACAGGCCTTGCTTCAAAATGTGTTTATTTAAAAATGAAAATAAGGATTTTGAGGATGGATGTAAATGCATAAATATAGTATTATATTTACAAAGCACCTATGGTTTCTTAGCAGAGTCTTGGGATTAAAATGGACAACAGTGTTAGTGGTGTACAGTCTAATGGATGTGACAAAAAAAGGGAAGAGGAAAAAGTAATTAAGATTAGAGGCCAGTTTTGGAAATTATATAATTGTTCCTATCATACTGGCTGGCAGTGACAAGCCTCTTTATCTCATCTATTCCAGGACTGAGCATGGAAGCAAATGGGGCACCTTCTTGGAAGCCAAATTCCAGGGCCTCCTGCCTCAGTTTCCCCTGTTCCAGCTGGTTACTTGCTGTTACCTCTTCCCTCCCCACACTGTCTCTATTCTTCTGCTGTGTCTTTCTCCCTCTGAGCCACCTCTTATAGCTTCTGAAGAGGCCCATGGTGATGCCATATAAAGGATGTGACATCTCTTGCATTCAAACTGGGGCAGGGGGTTGGCATCTCATCGGTGCAAATTCCAGCTAATTCGCACTCGTGCCATGTTGCTGACTTTCTTTTGTCTGTTCTGAGTCTCCAGGCAGTCGCTGTCACTGTGAAAGGGAGAACGTGAGGAAATGTGAGACGTAAAAGCAGGTGGGCAGGCAATTGGCACCCCAAGGGAAGCGCTTGGACCCTTTGGAGTGGGACAACACTGAGCGAAAGCTGACAAATGAATAAAGCATTTCTCTGGGGAAAGCAGTGAGGGTGTGGGGCAAGGCTATTCCCCGTGTGACTGAAGTTCCACAGTCCGGCTGTATTTATTAATTTATGATTTACTTATTTCATTTTATGCCGCCTGATAGTCGAGGTTCTCTGGTTGGTTAACAACAATTTAAAAACACACACAAACAAAAAATTGCAGCAGCTGCAAAGAAAACCTTCCTCTTGAATGCTCCCCTCAAACACTCAGCATTGTGATCAGGAACTCTGTGCATGCTTGAGGGCCTGTTGTCTTGGTTGAGCCATCTCCAGCCTTCAAAGTAGACCTTCCTGGGGAATCGTAGGAACTTCATGCTTATGTTTATCTTCCTGCTATGAAAGTACTCGGAATCCAGTGACTCAATTCTCCCTTTTGGACCCTCCCTGATAGATATTTATTTATTTATTTATTTATTTTCCGATTTAGATCCAGCCTTTTTCCTACAAAGAACTCAAGGCAGCTTGCATCATTCTTCTCCTCCATCTTATCCCCACAACAACAACCCTGTGAGGTAGGCTGGGCTGAGAGGCTGTGACTGGCCCAAAGCCACCCAGTTGGCTCCATGGCTGAGCAGGGACTAGAACCCAGATCCTCTGAGTCCCAGTCCCATGCTCTTAACCACTACACCACACTGGCTCTCATATGCAGGGCTTAAGTTGTTGGGGTAGAAGGAAAGCACTCTGTATGTGCTCAGAGGCTCTCTTCTTCCAGTAGTCCATTCTGAAACCTACCAGCCTGGTTTTGTACGGTAAAATTCAGCCCAGGGAAACATACTGGTGTTTTTGTTTTTAACCACTCCCTTTCAGCTAGGTAGGTGAGGGCTGCCCTGGAAAATGAGCGGACATTTAAGCTTTACGCTCTTTGGGGCAGCAACCCAGCTGCTGCCTCAATTGGTTCTCATTACATAGTCAAATCACATTCTGGAGCCAGACTTCTATCTTGCAGTCTCGGCCAGACGAAGGGGTGCCCTTGTCCCAGAAAGCACCAGGTCGTGGTTGAGTTTCACGCCCTCCTTCCCAGCCCTGGAGGTGCTGGCTCCCTGGGACAGCGAGCTGGAGGGTGGAAAGCAGCCTGCTTCCCCTGCTGCATCTCCAGGTTTCCTTTTACTGTACCGAAACTAGGGATGACTGAAAACGAGACCACTGGTTTGCCCTTCCTGGGGGCAGGGTGTGTTTGCTGGGCTCCTAAAATCTTCGGGCCCCAAGCTCATCAGATGCAGATCTGCCTGAAATCAGCACCTGCAAACTTATATCAATATATTGTGCAGCATGTTTCAAAGTAACGACTAGGTTTTCTTTAAATTTTGCAGGGAGCCCATGAATTTCTCATCTCTGATTAAATTTGCACTCTCCCTCATATCACCCCGACTTGGTTGCTCCTCCTTGATTATGATTCATTTGCAATTTCTCTTGAGTCCCTTCTTTCTCCTTCATCTATTCCTTCAGGAGGAGTAATTGCTCCTGTCTGGTGAAATTAAATTTAAAAGCAAAGGTTCCACGGGTGTTCTAAGAGTTATTTCTTAGGCTTAATGGCAGTGTGGCACAGGGCATGTTTGGGAGGGTGGGCCCTGCAAGCAGAAAACGAAGCTGGGGGGAGTCGATTCGGGGGCCAAGAGAAATGGATTTGGGGCCATTAATGTAGGTCTAGCAGTGTCTCATCGCACAACCCACATCTTCCAGGGCTGTGGGGAGGGCTCTTCTTTCCATCAGGTGTTGTTCCTGGGTTTCGCTCTCCACCTGAGATTCTCCTGCAGAAGCAACTGCAGACAAGCCAGCCGGAGAGCTGGAGCTGGTTCCCCACCTGGCCTTGACACCACCAACACGCAGCCTAACCCAGCGGTTCCCAAACTTTTCCAGCCATGGAACCTTTCTCAAGACAATTTTCCCCCACAGAACCTTAACTCTATCCTCGTTTTTCACTAAGTATTGTGAACCCACAACGTTCTTCCCTCTTCCATCTGCTCCTATTGCTTGAGTGCTTTGCATAACGTAGTAGATTTGGAAATAAGAGAAAGCATTTTAAATATTCCGAATGAATAAAGTGATTATATGGTCATATCCCAAATGACAGCTTTCGATTATTGCCAACACGACACAGTCGAGTCCTAGGAACCAAATGACACGATGTGTTTTCTCTTCTGCTGCTTGGATGCCAACTGACAACCACAAAGAATTGGCCTCATGGGTTTCATTTTGAAATCCGATTAAAATTTGCTTTTTAAGGTTTTTCACAGAACCTGCATGAGTCGCTTGCGGAACCCTAGGGTGCCACGGAACGCGGTTTGGGAGCCGCTGGCCTGGCCTACCTCTCAGGGCTGCTGGGAGGCTGAAAGAGGGAGGAGGAGCAGATCGGCCGCCCCCAGAGGCTGTTCCCCCGTGTTGCCTCGAGCACGGAAGTCAGCGACGTTCTCCGAGGAGATGGGTCAGCTGCTTAGTATGTGTTCTTCTTCCAGGGAGCCGGAGTGCCGCCCCCGCCCTCTCTGCCATGGGGTAGTCTTTGGGGTGCGAGCGGCCTGCGTGGGGCTGCCCCACCTCCCTCCCGCGGGTGCTGGAGCATGAAGGCTGCGTGACCAGACGGGCCGAGCTGCTGGAGCCGCGGCAATGGATGACGCCTCCACCCTGGACTACGGGCTCCTGTCCCCAGGACAGGCAGGGCCCGGGCCTGGCGCCCTCGGCATGGACGCAGAGCAGAAGACGGTCTTCGCCTTCGTCATCTTCCTCCTGATCTTCCTGGTGATGCTGATGGTGCGCTGCTTCCGGATCTTGCTGGACCCGTACAGCCGGATGCCCGCCTCGTCCTGGACCGACCACAAGGAGGGGCTGGAGCGCGGGCAGTTTGATTACGCACTGGTGTAGTGGCCCGGCCCGGCCCGTGGTGCCAGCCGCGTGCCGCACAGGAGCCCAGGAGGTGGGGGGAGCTGTGGGGCCAGCCACTCTGCACCCGGGGGGGGGGGGGGCCGCCGGGGGCTCGCCGTCCTTGGGGGAGGGGAGGCACAGGGATGGAGCCCCCCTTTGGCTGTAACCCGAAACGTCTTGAGTCAGGGTGAGCTGTACTCTGCGGGGGAGGGGAATTGCAGTGCTGTGTCGGTGGGGGAGGGGGAGGAAGAACAAATGCTTATGCTGTGATGCGTGGGAGGGCTCTGAGGCCCATGGGGGCTGGATCAGGACCAAACCTTGAACTGCTTTTTGCTGGGCAGCCTCTGAGTTCAGGGCTGGGAACTCTGCCGTGCAGCCATCAATGCTTCTCTCATCTGCCAGTGATCTGAGTTCTGCAAGTTCGTAAAAGTCAACGCCATGTGGAAGCCTTTGCAAGCTCAGAAGCACTCTACTTGCATAGCCATGTTTGTTTTATCTTGTTGAAAAATGGCTTCTGGAGTGGCTGGCAGTGATTGTGATAGAAAAAACATGACATAAAAGGAAAAGGCACCTGGCGGGAGGAGGAAAAAACAGTAACGTTCGGGATGCTCTTCTGAGATTCAGTATTCTTACCAGTGGTTTTTTTGGCAGGGAAGCAGGGCTCTTGTGGGAGGGGCTGAGCCACTTTTGGACTTTACTTTGATGTTCTTCCTGGGAGCATGCCTGGCCACAGTGCTAGCTCTTAAGGAAAAAGACCGCATGTCTCCAGTTTGGCTCTTAATCACAGCCTGCAAACTCTCTAGATAGTCCTCACAGACTCCCCATTTTCCTTCTGCTGCAGGTATGATTCCTAACATAGGCCTACCTTGCAAGGATGTTGTGGAAAGGTTACCAAAGTGATGCCAGGGGAGGGCTTTGTTACTCTGAAGGGTGCCCCCTAAATGTGGGCATCCATTCCATGTTCTCTTCAACCTTCAGGGCATCATCTGTTTCACCTTCCAAAGCTGAGCCCAGCACTGAAACTAGATCCTGGAGCATAAGCCCCGTTAGTAAAGCGTCCCCCTACCCACAGGTTGCCTCAGACTTGTAAGAATTTCCCCCAACCCTGCACGGGATCGTGTCTTAAGAAAGATTTGGTTAGGTAGCTGGTCCTGCACGCAGCCACTTTTCTGGATGACAAAATACGATTCCTGAAAATGCCCATGACTTTATGCACCCGCTGCTCTGTTCCCACGTCACTTGGCTTACCTCTTTGGGCTCACGCATACAGCACTCCTGCCAAATGTTTCAGCATCAGCATTGGAAATAGACTGATAATCGCTAGCCTTGTCCAATTTTATTAGGTTGTCATTGCAAAGCAGTCCTTCACTTCACAGGGGCCAGTGGGTCTTGCTGCATTCTGTGTCCTCCGTGCTCTTGTGGCCTGCTGCTGAGAGCCTCAAAGGCAAGCAGGTTCAGTGGGAGGAGCTTTTCCGTGGGTCTGGGCCGACTTGTGTCGGGGTTCTCTGTGCACTTGTGTAGGGAAAGCAGGGGCGGGGGGAGTGCCAGGCAATCGCTTTATGGGAGCGGGCCTAGATAGCTTGGCAGAGTGGCCTGTGCGGAGGCACGGCTACTTGCGAGTAGCGCTCATTGCATGGACTGGGATGGATGCCCGAGCTTACTGCCTTGCTTAGATCAAGCCGGCCTTCCCCTCTGGGTGGCTTGGGCATCTCCCATGATGCTGGCTGGGGATGATGCCAGGTGTAGTGAAAATGCCAACATGGAAGGTAGTGAACTGGGAAAGATGCTAGCAGGCGGTTCATAGATTTTAGGTTGCATGCCGGTTTGGAAAATTTGGCTCTTTCCTGTGGATACTTGGGTTTGTGTGAATGCCCATGGAATTCTGTACAACCCCAGGGGATGGGGAGCAGCATCCTGAATCCACCCCCTGGCCCATCCTTGGAAGTGGCTGTTTGCATCACAAGGGGAACCAAGCCAGGAAAAGCCACATCCTCTCCTAGGATGTCTCTCTGGCCTGCCCTTTCTGCCTTCGGTACTGGAACCCTCCCCCATCCCCACTTTTGGCTGAAAGAGGCTTCCCCCACCTTATGCAGACCTAGGTATTAGCGTTGTATAGGGTGTTCTTGGCTGAGACAGTGGGCTTCTGGCCCACCCACACAGCTCCCTCCCCATTAGGAGAAGGATTGTTGTCTCCAGTTGTGCTCTGTTTCCCTGTTACTCCTTAGATTTGGGGCTTTTCCCGGTGCCCTTAACATTTCCCCTTCTTGAACCTTTGTTGCCACCTGAGCCTGTAAGAGAAGGCTGGGTGCTTGTCTCACCCTGCTAGCTGTGTGGGCCAGGGCTGATGGGACTTTATTGATTGATTGATTGATTTCTATGCCACCCCATTCGCCGAAGCCTCGGGGCGGCTCACAACTTGCAGGCCAACACATCTGGGCTGCCACAGATTGCTCACTGCTAACCGACTTCTGGGGAAATTGCCGGTGCCGTTCTGTTTGTTTCTAAGTGACACTTTGATTTTAAAAAAATACAGGAAAAATGGTAAAATCCTTGAGCTGGAGAAAACCTCAGAAGGTCTTGTATTCCAGTGCCCAGGTCAGGCAGGAAACCCAGTTCCAGCATCCCCAGCAGATGAGCCATTGGCCTCTGCCCAGCCATGTTGTTCAGGACGGAAAGTCTTCCCAGGAGCTCCTCTCCCAACAAGGCGGAATGTCTTGCGTCCTGAACGCCGTCTCCCTTTGGCCCCTGCGGGTTCCTTGGTGGGCCTTCATTCGGTGGGGGTCTTCGTGATTTGTTTTGTTTGTTGTTTTGCAGGGTGGCCTCCTGCAGCAAGGCAGAGCAGCAGTGGGAAGGGGGGTAATGGCCGAGTGAGGGGTGGGCAGCTCCAGGGCTTCCTATTTGGCGGAAATGCGGCTTTGAGCACTCCTGTTTTTAAAGCCATTCTGATGGTTTGAAGCCAAGAGGCCGGGAATTACGGACACTTGCATTCCGAAGGTCCTTCGCTTTGGTTCTGGGGATTGTCTGGAAGGGCTAAGAAAAGACCCCACCTGGAACCTAGGACAACAGTGCTGGCCACCACTGGAGGAATGCTGCCTGCAGCCCGGGACCCGATCCGGCACTGGGAGGACCAGGCACCCCAAGCCCAGTTCTTGCAGGGGAGCCTGGGGAAGTGGAGGCCCTCCTCAGCCAGGACATACGGCCCTGCGGGAGAGGGGACAGCCCTTTTGCGCCGCAGCCAGCCAGGTCCCCTTTGCTTCCTGCAGAAAGGTGCAGAGCCTATTGAAAGAGGCACAGGAAGTCACAGGAGGGGTGGGGCAGCCCCCCCACTTGACCTCCCCCGGCCTTCTGGCTTGGCTTCAGAGGGAACAAGCAGCCCCTCGAGAAAAGAGGAGGTCCCCTTGGAGCAGGCAGTTCTGCCCAGGAAGTGCCACCTGTGCAAAGCAGTTTCCTGCAAAAGTATCATCCTCAATCTAATAATAATAAATCCTGTCGTAGCTCTTCTCCTTTAGCAGAGTACCCATGTGGCTTTCCTGCTCCCCCCTGCCCACCTTTCTTGAGCCCCAGGGTGCTTCCGGGGCCATGCTGGCTTTTTGGACCCCCATGCTGGCTTTCCTGCAGCCAGTGGGGGCTGGGGAGCACACTTTGGGCCTGCGCATCCAAGGAGCTTCCGGTGGTGGCAGGGGACGGTTCAACACCACAGATAGCACTAGAAGCTTGGAGGAACACGTGCAGTGGGTGTGCCAGCCCACTGGGAAGCTGCCAGCTGCCCCCTGGTAGTTTTCGGGCACCCTTTCTCTTGCTTTCTGGCTCCACAGCAGGGCGGCAGCTGCTTGCCGCTAACTCGTCTTTCCAGCTTGCTTCAGAGTTGACTCCAGCGCGTCGCTCCGCACCCTGTGGTGTTCTTTGTGTTTGCCAGTGTGATTGACCCAGCGTGGAAGCCTCTGCCTGTTGGTCCCCAGGCAGGGGAAGGACTTTTGCCCCACAAGGGTCACCCCAAAGCTCAGGGAAGGTTACAGAAGATGAAGAAGAATCACTGCTGGCCAGAGGCCAGTTGTGTTGGGTGGCTTTGGTCCTGAGCAAGGCACCCCCCTTGGGTGGCCAGGAAGCCTCGGTAGTGGGAGAAAGGCCCAGTTTTGAGGGTGTGCTGAGGCAGCCCACATGCTGCAGGAAATGGGGGAGGCAGTGCCCCCTTTTCCAGTCTTGTTTGTAAGAGGGAGGCCAGAAACTTCCACCACCAAATAAAAGCTGCCTTTTGTTGCTACACCTGTGCTGTGTCGGCTCCTGTTGATCGTGTTTAACTGTTCAAAATGTTCCCTATATTGCATGCATGGAGCGCTTCCTTGGATGTGCACAGCTGCTTATTTGAGTTGTATCCCCCCCACCTTTTTTTGAAGAACTCACAGTGGCTTGCATCCTCCTCCTCTTGTCTCCACACCAACCCTGCACCAACCCTGGCTGAGAGTCTGACTAGCCCAGTGAGCTGGGAACTTGAACCTGGATCACTCACAGCTGACTTCGTGTCTGGGGACTTGGCTCTGGGGCCCAAACATCTTTCTCTGGGTTGTGTGCACAGCATTTTGCATCTACAATGAGGGAAGGCTGTCCTTGAGCACAGATCTGCTCTTGTATGGAACGATTTCTGGACGAAAGTGCTTTTGAGAAAGTGACAACGATGGCTCCAGGAACACCCCCTGCTACGTACCCACTCCTTTGGGGGGGGGGGGGTGCAACTTCATCCAGGACTGGAGCACACACCTCCTAGTCAAAGGATTCCCCCCACTCACGGAACAGCATTTCAGCCCTGAGTTGAGCTTCGGGTGATTAGTCCTCCTCTGATCCACTGTCCCAGCCGGGCACTGGCTTGGCCCATCCGCGGCTTCACCTGCTGGAGATGAAAAGGGGAAGCAGCTGCTTGTCATCCGCATGCTGAAGCCAACGGACGCCAAAGCTCCCGGGCTCAGCAGTCTCAAATAGTGCGAAATAGTGTGAGGGCCACCCTGACCCCCTGAGGAACGCCCTGCGGGAGAATCCGCGTGGCCAAGCCACGTACCCCAAGCAGGCCCTCCGGAGCGGGCCGTCCAGGCACGAGTGGAACCACCACAACGCAGCACCTCCCATGTGTGGCTTGGACAGGCGCCCCAGAGGGAGAGCGCAGGCGAGGCTGTCAGAAGTGGCTGAGCTTCCAGGAGGAACGGGGGCACATGCCGCCCTCTCCCCAGTAAAGGCCACCCCACAGGGTGAGCAAGACTGTTCCATGGCTATCATCGGCCTGGACCCTGAATGAAATGGGTCTTGTGCGAGGCTTCCTGGAGCTGGGTGGCTCCACTAGCTCCAGGACCTTGGCCATCAAAGTGGCATTTGCTGCTGGCCTAGAATTATTTGGTCCATCTTGCAAATGCCTCCTCAAAAAGAGGCACAAAGCGTCTCCCTGGCCCAGCCAGCACTGACTTTTGCCAGCCAAGAGGGGCATGGATCCAGCACGGCTGCGGTTTCACAAACCTGTCCAAGCACCTTGTCAAACATCCTCGAGCTGAACGAGCTGGAGCTGCACCAGCCATACTGTGGGCATCTCACCCACCTCTGCTGTGAAGATGTTGGTGTCCAAGTTCCAGTGCAGGCAGGAATTTCCTCCAGGAACCTGTCAGAAGCAGGTTGCCACTGGGCAGAGGGCGAAGGGGGGGGGCAGAAGCAGTGGGAGGAGAGGAAGCCCCCTTTCCCTTGCAGAAGATGTCAAGATGGCCAACAGTTTGGATGAGACTGAAGGGGGCCGGGCAAATCAGTGGAGGCTATCCAAGCTCCTAGTCCTCTTGGCTACCTCCAGTGTTCGTATGTGCCCGTTGCTGGGGAACATGGGCAGGAAGGCACTTTTGCACACCTCTCCTTTGCGGCAGTGAACAGAAGGCTGGATGAACTGGGAAGGGGGCCTGGGGGGAGTGAGGAGATTCAGGAGAGCTGGAAGTGGAGAATGGGCAGAGGGCCACTGGCATAACCAAGCTGCTGAAAAGGGGGACTCTCTTTGGCCCCAGCCAAAGGGTGGCTCTTCTGAGCGGGAACCCCTTCCCCAGCCGTGGGCTGAACTCTGCTGCTACAGGATGTTCATCAGGGTAAGGGGCTGAGCAGTGTCTTCGCCCACGCTGGGAAGGGGGTGCAGGGCCCGACTGCACCCGGAAAGAGGGCGCTTTGCTCCAGTGCTACATGACTGCCTGCTCTTACTAATTATCCTCGGTGGGAAATATGTCAGGGCCCTTAACCCCTTAAGTGTCCTGCAGTTGTTTTGGCCTACAGTTCCCATTGTCCCCAGCATCACCGCTAGGCCTAGCTCAGAGCAGGCTTATTTATTTAGGGAACTTCTATGCCGCCCCATTTGCCAAAGCCTCGGGGTGGCTCACAAACATAAATAAATAACATCATATAAAACAATATAATTTAACAGTATAAATTAAGGCTTGCACTCCAGGCTGGAAAATCCAGAGGCAACCCTCCCCTTACTGGAAAAAGTGGGATCCTCGGAGCTGTGGGGGGGGGGGCATCACCTGGGGCAGCAGATCCAGTCCGTGATCTACTTCTCTGGGGGAAAGAAGAGGCAGACACAGCAGATCTAACCCAAAATAACTTTATTGCTGCTGTTGCTCGTGGTACAAAAGTCGGAACTGGAAGCTGCCTGAGGGCCGGATCCTGGTCTCAGTGCCGTGTGTGGCCCAGAAAGAGGCTGCCAGCACCTGGAAAGGAGCGCTGCGGGCTTGGCACGGAGGAGCCGAGGACCACACCTCCCAGCATCCCCCGCACACAGAAAAATAACACGTGCACACACACACTCACCCCATGGCTAATTGAGTATTACCTTTATCATCATCCTTAATATTATTATTAATATATGGGAAACACCATTTGGCAAAACCCAAAACAACTACAGCACAATAAACCCAGCATTGCAAGTTTACCACGAGGTCTTTGGCTCCTGCTTGGCACAAGCCCTATCCTGTTGGGGAGGTGGGCGGGGGGGGGGGGGGAGGCCCAGAGGATTCAAGTTTTAATGCATCCAGGAAGCCAAGTGCCCAGGTTTTTTCCCTGGGGGAGGGAATGGGACGGATCCAGGTCAGGCTGAGGACATGTTGCTCCAGAACTCCATTCAAAATCATCCTCTTTGTACAGGGGTGTGTGTGGGGGGGGGGGGGAACCTAGGGACTCACACAAAAGGAAACGAGGCAAAATTCTTGAGTGCGTTGCACAGCTTTTGTGTGTGTACACAGTGAGCTTGAGCAGCCATGGCAGCAACAAGTGGGTGCTTTGGTTCACTGAGCTTCAAGGCACCCTGAAAGCCATCCAGGAGGGCCCCTTGCCCCAGGCCAGAGGGGCTGAGCCCAAGGGGACTCCAGCCTTGGCAGCAACGCCCCCAGACGCAGCCTCAGCTCACTCCCCCACAGAGGCAATCCCACACACCCACTTTATGGGGTTGCTGCCAGGGGCACTGCAGGGCTTGTAGGAGGCTGAACTCCCCCTTGCAGAAGCCCTCAGGCTCCATGCTGGGTGGGCAGGGACAAAGCAAAATAAAATGAAAGCAAGAGACCAGCGCATCCCAGTGCAAGGAAGTGAAGCAGCAGCCCCTGGATGTTGGTTTCACGGTCACAGCTGGGTTCCCAGTGCTGAGGCTGGAAACCATGGTGCCCTGGGAGCTGGAGGGGGTCAAGGGGTTGTTCTGGTGGGGAGGGAGAGGAGCAGGCCACAGAGGCCAGGGCAGCATGCACCCTGGGCCCTCCACTGCCTCTGTCCCTCCCTCTCAATCTGAAGTGCCCCAGCAAGATAGCTGCAAGTGACCATGCCAGCCCTCCCCCTCTGCATGGGATGCCCGGGTTCCCACGGGTTCGGGGCTTATGGGCATCCGAATGGGCCACATGCAGGAGCTTTAGGCAAGGAGTTTCAAGGGGGAGGGGAGGAAGCTGCGAAAGGGCTGGGCAGCCCCACCATGGCTGGTGGTTGGGGGACACCAGGTGGGCCAAGGAAAGGGAGCCAAGTGGGATCCCGGGGCACAGCACACGGCAAGGGCCTCGTTTGGGCAAGACGTGCTCACCGTGCTCAGACACAGCTTTGTTCACAGGTGATGAAACTTGCCATATCTGCCATGTACCGTATTTTTCCATGTATAAGACAATACTTTTCCTTAAAAATATTTACCTAAAAATGGAGGGGTGTCTTATACACAGGGGGCCAAGAAGAGAATCACGGTTGTGAAGCTGCCGATCTCTGCAAACTAGCCTCGAGCGAAACTTCCGATTGCAGAGACAAGCTAGCAGGTTTCCTGCAATCGTGAGCCTTTATGTAACTGACTTCTGTGGATGCTGTGGGGAGCGTGTAGCCCAGGGGTCCTCAAACTTTTTCAACAGGGGGCCAGTAGAAAGGTGGGTGCAGGCACGCTCGGGGTGGGGAGATGGGCATGATCGCAGGCGCGCGCGCGGGGAGGTGGCGATGCAGCTGCATGGCGAGGCAGCAGCTTGCTCGCTCAGAGATTGGGAAGAAAAGTGGGGGACGTCCTATACATGGGGGCACCTTATAGACAGAAAAAATACGTACCTTCCCATCCCCTTTCCATCATCCGCTTGGATCTCCGTTTGTTAAACCCAGCATCCCCAGAGTGCACAAAATGAGGAACTCCAGCTTGCAGTCCATTTGCTAAACTAGGATCAAATAATGGTTTCAGATCCTGGTTAGGCAATGGATGTTAGACCAGCATGCCACAGAGAGGAGGAGCAAGCGAGGGGCTAGGGAAGCCTTGTTTCCAAGCCATTTGAAAAGCCAGGATTGGGCCACTGAAGCAGATTCATGGAAGGAAGGCTGGCAAGGCTATCAACATCAGCCTCTGAACCCCTCTCATGTGACAAAGTGCCCCCCCCCCCCCGGTGTTTACGCAGAAGTGAGCCCCACAGTGCCCTGTGGGGTTTGCTTCCTGGTCTTGGGATCACAGCCTCGAAAAGCTTCATGGACGAAGCAGAACAAAATGGGGGCCAAGGGGAGAAGTCCCTGCGGCAGAACAGAAGCAAGCGTGGTGCTCGGCTCCTAAAGCAGAGCAAGTCCTCGGCCTCGAAAGCTGGGACTGTTCCCTATTTTGGATTTTGGCTGGGGAAACAAGCCAGTCCTAATTTTAAGTCTTGGGGTAAAAAGTCCTTGTTTCCATATTACCCTGGTAATTTCTCTTTGAGCCAAGCAATGCTGTTTTTCCTTTCTCCCTAAAATGCCTCCCTGTCCAACAGCCCAAGTGGGGCAAGATGTAAAGAAGGGTGAGGAAGGCTTGCAAGGCGTGGGGTTTGTGCTTGAGCGCTTGCCCTCTCCCTCTCCTTTGCACCCTTCGTTTCCTGCCCTAAGGAAGCCCCAACTGTTTTGCTGTGGGAGCAGGATCCTTGTAGAAGGCAGACCCCGCATTTTAAATAGCTGCACGAAAGGCGGTGCCCCTTGGGCTCCCCCTGAAATGGCCGAGTGTGTCCACTCATTTCCCTGAAGGCCCTGGTTCTCCTTCTGTCATTATCTGGGGGAACGTGCCATGGATGGTGGCTGAAGTTGGCAGCATGGCATTCTGGGAAGTGCCAGCAACTTGGGGCCCAGGGAAATACACTGGCATGGAGCCGTGGAAAGGGCACCCTCCGGTGGGGCCTGAAGCAGCGGGCGCCTCAACCAAGTGGGCGCAAATCCAACAGAACTGGCACAGCTCCTCCTCCTCACATTGGTGGCGACCAAAGTTTACTGTTTAGCACCAAGGTCACCAGGTGCTGAACAAAGCCGGCAGGAACAGAGGCACAAACTTTCTGTCCAGAGCAGGTGTTGAAGCGGCTTTCATTTGCAGGGGAAACACTTTCAAGGAGTTTTCTACCACACTAGGGCAGTTTCCACCCACTTTACTACTTGCCACTCCTCCCTTTGAAGCAGGCATGCCGATGCAAGTCACTGCTGTTCAAGAAACTGTAGTGCACTCTGCAAAATACTGCAAGGGATGGTGTGGAAATACACTAAGGAAGTACCTAAAAGCGCTGGAGGAAGAGGAGCTCCTTGGGTTCACTGCGGTCTAGAAGACGTAAGGCACTGCCTGGGAGAAAGGAAGACAGGCCACCGTGATGCTTGGCCTGCCTCAGCTTGTTCCCACCCAACCAGGTGATTCCTAGAGAAGGTGCCAGGGAAGTTTTGCTCAGAACTTCACTGGTGCCACTCAGTTAATTCTAGTGCACTTTGGAGGAGACTGGGCAAGCCGAGCGTGCGGCACAGCCGGCCTCTTTCGGCTCTCCGCCCACTCACCAGCCTGGAAGCGCAAAGTAAACAAGGCTGGGTGCCTGGCGAGAAACTGAGGTGCCCACCACTTTGGGTGAGGGGCAAAGAGAAGAGCCAGCAGGGATGACGATGTGGGAGGCTCTGACCTACGAAAGCCCTTGGCAAGGGGAGGTTCTTGGCCGAAAGAGGTGGCTTTTGGGGTGGGGGGGTGTTTGCCTTCCTGCTGTCATCCTTGGCCACGCCCGGAGTCTCTCACCATGGCAGAGGTCAGGGCACATGAGAAGGCAGGAGGGGCGGAGGACAGCGTTGGCTCGGGCCCGGCTCTGAAGCCTTCCCCAGGGCAGAACCCCAAGGGGCAGGCAGGTGATGCTGGCAGGAGGAGGTGTGGCTTTTCTGGGGGCAGGGGTGGAGTGGGGCAGTGTGCTGCCCGGGCCTCGTTCTCCTTGGTGTCCCTAGGCACGGGGTTAGAAGAGGTGGAGCTGCAACCTCATCTTGAGCGCCTGGCCGAGCTCTCCGGAAAGGTAGTTGAGATCCTTCAGGGCCTCCAGCTTGTGCAGTTCCCACTTGCGGTACAGGGGCACGCTGACGATCTCCAGGAGGTAAGTGCCGGGGGCGGCCCGCTTGCCAGCCAAGTGCAAGAAGCTCAGCCCCTCCTTCTGGTGGATGCTGAAGTAGCCCTGCTGGTTCCCCTGGGAGATCACATAGCGGATGCGCTTCTCCAGGGTCGCCACAGCGGGCAGCAGCTCCAGGATGTGCTCCTTGGGCAGCAGGTCGGAAGTGTTCAGAACCACCACCAAGGGGGTGTCCACATCTATGCTAGCCAAGCTGACGCCTAGCTTCTGCACCGAGGGAGGGAGGGAGAGGAGAGGACAGAGGTCAGGGTAAGACGAGGCGAAACAAGGGGCAAATCACAGTTGTCACTGATCAGCACTGAGTTTTCTAGGGTGCACAGCAATGCAAAGGCCTGCCTGTGTTCCAACTCCCCAGTTACTGCATCTGAAACTGGAGGCAGTCTATAGCCCCTAGGACTGGCAGTCAGGTAGCGTTTCTGCCCCCTGCATCTCCTAACCCCCTTTTGCCTCCTCTTGTATCTGTGGGGAGATCCCTCCCTCCCTCTTCTCAGAGTAGAACTCAGTGGGAGCCATCCAGTGAAGTTTACATTTTGCACCTGCATCTTGCAGGGCCAATCCTAGCAGCTCCTAGTAAAATATCTCACGATCTACATCTGTCCCAAATTCATGACCCCTCCTTAAATCCATCCTGGCCTCCTAACACAAGTCTTGGCCAGGATTTATATGGGGTATGGTTTCCCACATTCCCCATACACCACATTTGGGGTGGGGGGTTTCTTTCTCAGTTTCTTGAACAAATTCTGACCATTGTGCTTGACCTTCTGCTACTTTTGCAATACAGCAGCGGCCAGGCGAAGGGATGGAATCTATCAAGGTGTGTTTTTGGTGTGGGACCTTACAGATTTGCACAGGGGATAAACACTGCATCAAAAAGGGTTTGGGTACAACCGTGCGCATCCCCTCACTGAGAAAGTTGCCAAGGGGCCTGTGCGGCCAGAAAGCTGGGCCTAACCCACACGCACACAGAGCTCAGCAATCCAAGCACAGCAGCAGGCAACCTGGAGAGCCCCTTTTGGCTTGCTCCTGCTTCAGGAACAGGGGCGCAGGATTGAGGCCTCCCCATACTGGGAAGAATCCAAAGGGCATCTCTCTGTGGGACAAAGGCCCCGTCTCCCCCCACTGCACCTGGAGCATGCGGGTGCCATTGATGCTGCGTCGGTGTCGCCCTCCCTCAGGGTACCCGTTGATCTTGCACTCGTAACAGGCCTCAGGTGAAAGCAGGTTCTCCTCCTCTTCGTCCGGTGGAGCAGGCAGGTAGGCCTCCTTGCCGAACCCTAAGCTGGAGATGCAGTGGCTGTGGATCAAAGACAGTGTAAGCAGTGGATGATGGAGAAAGAGGTCCTTGCATAATGGCAAGGATGCGACGGGGTGTGTGTGGAAAACAGGGCTGGCTGTTTGCCGGGGAGGGAGCAGCTGGATCTGGCTGGATTGTGGGGCCCTTACCACAGAATCCGCGAATTGTATGGTTGGGAGGGGCCAGGAAGGCCATCAAGTCCACCCCCCTGCTGTTGCAGGACACTATGTTACACCCTCCTGTTCAGGTTGCTGCCCAGCTTCTTTCTGAATAACTCCAGTGTGGGAGAGCCCCCCACCTCTCCAGGCAGCTGGTTCCACTGTTGTATTGCTCTGACCGTGAGGAAGCTTTTTCTGATGTCCAGCCTTAATCTGGGTTGTCGCAACTTGAACTGATTATTCTGTGTCCTTCACTCTGGCATCAGCAAGGAGAGATCTTGACCTTCCTCTTTTTGTGACTTAGAGAGGGATACCATGTCCCCCCTCAGCCTTCTCTTCTCAAGGCTGAACATGCCCAGTTCTCGCTGTCTCTCCTCACAGGGCAGTTTCCAAACCCTGGATCATTTTTGTTGCCCTCCGCTGGACCCTAATGTTTCTGCACCTTTCTTAAATCTTGGTTCCCAGGTCTGACTAGTGAAGAGCATGAGGGAACGATTACTCCTCTCTGACCCTGTGCACCCACTTCCATTTCGGAGGAGCACTCCGTGGTCGGACTCCAGTGGTGGGTGAGGACAATGCAAACACTCGCGCTCAAACACCAACAATCCCAGCCCATTGCGGCGGAAACTTACTGCTCGCAAGAGGTCTACACACAGATCCCTGGCAAGCTGTCAGAATGGGAACCCCACAAGCCAAACATGGGCAAGACACCAAATGGGAGAGGGTATGTGGCCAGGAAAAGGGAGTGCCTCTCCATCTGGGGAGCGGTCCGTGCTGGGCTGGGCTGGGCCGGAGGTTCCCCAGCCTTGGAGTGGTTCCTTTCAGTTCTATGATTCTGTGAATCAACCGGGAGCTCCCCAAGCGATTTGCAATGGGCGCCGCTTTGGTATTATCTGAGCTGGGCAGAAGGAAGGTCTGAACAATCAGCAGCAGGCGGGAGCAGATTTTGGACTCCCAGGGGCTCAGCCAGGATTCCACACCACCCCCAACTATCCTGCTGAAATGAGAAAAGCTGGCAGGGGAATGAGGAATGGGAAGGACCATGAGCTCCGTTCCGTTCCAGTTCCCCAGAGCTGCCGCACTCTTTAATTCTGCATGCAGGCTCTAACTGGCAGGTGTCAGGTTTCTAAGTAAATTGTTGAAGAAAGAAGATCCCAATAACTGGCATCTGCCTCCCTGTCCTACAAGATAGGTCCCTGTGGAAAGTAATGAGAGAAACACATTTTTTAATCTAAAAGTAAAACACTTTAAATGCTTGCATCTTTGTCCAAACTCTGGAATTCTGGCAGGGGTGATGCCTAGTGGGGAAAAGAGGAGGTGGGCTTCAGTCTTGAACAGGAGTGGGGGTGAAGGGAGAAATGAGGATGGGTCGGGAGTACAGAGGTGTGGGGAGCAAAGCACGGAGTCCGTTTGTGGGGCTGTCTGCACGTTCTCGAGGAGAGAGGGGTTGCAGGGCATTTGATCCACTTACCCTTGGCCTGCCCGGAAGTAACCGCTTGGACACCCACACAAGTAGCCCCCCTCCGTGTTGGAGCAGCCGTAGCTGCAAGGGCTTCCTCCCGCCGCGCACTCATTCACGTCTTGGCACCCCCCGAAGGCCTGGTCGAAGTCGAAGCCCGAGGGGCAGAGGCACTTGAAGCTTCCCAGGGTGTTGTAGCAAGAGGCGGAGCCACAAGCTGAGGGGCTGGAGCATTCGTTCTCATCTGTGGCCGGAGGAAAGCACGCGTGTGGGTGCTGGCATGGGGACTGGTTAGCCCAGACCCAAAGGTTTGTGCGTGCCCAGATCTGTGGTCCTTGGATGGATCCAAAGCCACCCCAACACTGCAACAGTGAGGGCCGAACTTTACATGCTGACTCAATGGAAAATGTGAAGAAGGCCCTGTGCCTTGCTTCCGACAGTGGACAGCCAGAGACTCACAAGCACAATGCAAGGGCACCTGCTGCCTTCCCTTCTTATGTCCTCAGCATTATATGTGGTATGCTATTTTTAATGGCTACTTTTAAGAAGAAAATACAGTTCCCTAAGCCACAGGTCCCCTTCATGGATCACTGCCTTGTCATGGCGAAGGGGCTTGTGTAGCTCAATGAAGCTATGAGCTATGCCGTGCAGGGCCACCCAAGACGGACAGGTCATAGCAGAGAGCTCTGACAAAATGTGCTCCACTGGAGAAGGAAATGGCAACCCACTCCAGTATCCTTGCCATGAAAACCCCATGGACAGTACCAAAGGGCAAAACGATACGACGCCGGAAGATGAGCCCCTCAGGTTGGAAAGTGTCCAATGTGCTACTGGGGAAGAGCAGAGGGCTAGTACTAGTAGCGCCAGAAAGAGTGAAGTGACTGGGTCAAAGCCGAAAGGACACGCAGTTGCGGATGCATCTGGTGGTGAAAGGAGAGTCCGATGCTGCAAAGATCTATACTCCATAGGAACCTGGAATGTAAAAGCCATGAATCAAGGCAAGCTGGACGTGGTCAGACAAGAGATGGCAAGACTGAACATTGACATCTTAGGAGTCAGTGAACTGAAATGGACAGGAATGGGTGAATTTAATTCAGAGGACCATCGGGTATACTACTGCGGGCAAGAATCCCTCAGAAGAAATGGAGTAGCCTTCATAGTCAATAAAAGAGTAGGAAAAGCAGTACTGGGATACAATCTCCAAAATGACAGAATGATCTCAGTTCGAATCCAAGGCAAACCATTCAGCATCACAGGAGTCCAAGTCTATGCCCCAACCACTGGTGCTGAAGAGGCTGAAGTTGACCGGTTCTATGAAGGCCTACAACACCTTCTAGAATTAACACCAAAAAATGATGTCCTTATAATCATGGGGGGTTGGAATGCTAAAGCAGGAAGCCAAAAGATAACCTGAATAACAGGCAAGTTTGGCCTTGGAGTACAAAATGAAGCAGGGCACAGGCTGGAAGAATTTTGTCAAGAGAATACGATGGTCATAGCAAACACTCTTTTCCAACAACCCAAGAGACGACTCTACAAATGGACATCACCAGACGGTCAACACAGAAATCAGATTGACTATGTGCTCTGCAGCCAAAGATGGAGAAGCTCTATACCAGGGGTCTCAAACTCAACTTACCTGGGGGCCGCTGGAAATAGAGTCTGGGTGAGGCTGGGCCGCATCAAGTATTCCACCGCCGCAGTGGTGGTGGGCCGCTCATCCCGCGGCCGGCCTGGGTGCCACCGGCACTTTGAAGGCCGCAGGGCTCCTCCCCCGTGCCCCGCCTATCCCGGCAATGGGCCCGCGGGCCGCGAGTTTGAGACCCCTTTTCTAGACAGTCAGTAAAAACAAGGTCAGGAGCTGACTGTGGCTCAGATCATGAGCTTCTTGTTGCAAAATTTAGGCTTAAACTGAAGTAGGGAAAAGCACTAGACCACTCGTGTATGACCTAAATCATATCTCTGATTAATATACAGTAGAGGTGACACATAGATTTAAGGAATTAGATCTGACAGAGTGCCTGAAGAACTATGGATGAAGGTTCGCAACATTGTACAAAAGGAAGCAACCAAAACCATCCCAAAGAAAAAGAAATGCAAGAAAGCAAAATGGCTGCCTGAGGAAGCTTTACAAATAGCTGAGGAAAGAAGGGAAGCGAAAGGCAAGGGAGAAAGAGAAAATACAAACAATTGAATGCAGAATTCCAGAGAATAGCTAGAAGAGATCAGAATGCCTTCTTAAATGAACAGTGTAAAGAAATAGAAGAAAACAATAGAATAGGGAGGACCAGAGATCTCTTCAAGAAAATTGGAGATATGAAGGGAGCATTTCATGCAAAGATGGGCATGATAAAGGACCAAAATGGCAGGGACCTAACAGAGGCAGAAGAGATTAAGAAGAGTTGGCACGATTACACAGAAGAACTATACAAGAAAGAGCTTAACGTCCCTGATAACCACGATGGGGTGGTCACTGACCTCAAGCCAGACATCCTGGAATGTGAAGTCAAATGGGCCTTAGGAAGTCTGAGCAACAACAAAGCTAGTGGAGGCGACAGTATTCTAGCTGAGCTATTCAAAATCCTAAAAGTTGATGCAGTAAAAGTGCTACACTCAATATGCCAGCAAATTTGGAAAACTCAACAGTGGCCACAGGATTGGAAAAGGTCAGTTTACATTCCAATCCCAAAGAAGGGCAATGCCAAAGAATGTTCAAACTACCGCATCATTGCACTCATTTCACATGCTAGCAAAGTTATGCTCAACATCCTACAAGCTAGGCTCCGGCAGTATGTGGACCGAGAAGCCAGTGTGTGGACAGAGCCAGTGTGGTGTAGTGGAAAAGAGCATGGGACTGGGACTCAGGCAATCTGGTTTCTAGTCCCTGCTCAGCCATGGAGCCAACTGGGTGACTTTCGGCCAGTCACAGACATTCAGCCCAACCTACCTCACAGGGTTGTTGTTGTTGTGGGGATAAGATGGAGGAGGAGAATGATGTAAGCTGCCTTGAGCCCTTTGTAGGAAAAGGCAGGATATAAATCAGAGGGGAAAAAAACATAGAGGCAGGGCTTCGAAGAGGCAGAGGAACTAGAGATCAAATTGCCAACATACGCTGGATCGTGGAGAAAGCTAGGGAGTTCCAGAAAAACTACTTCTGCTTCATTGACTATGCCAAAGCCTTTGACTGTGTAGATCACAACAAATTGTGGCAAGTCCTTAAAGAGATGGGAGTACCAGACCATCCTATTTGTCTCTTGAGAAACCTGTATGCGGGTCAAGAAGCAACAGTGAGAACTGGACATGGAACCACTGATTGGTTCAAAATTGAGAAAGGAGTTTGGCAAGGCTGTATACTGTCGCCCTGCCTATTTAACTTATATACAGAGTACATCATGAGAAAGGTGGGGCTAGATGCATCACAAATTGGAATTAAGATTGCTGGGAGAAATATCAACAACCTCAGATATGCAGGTGATACCACTCTCATGGCAGAAAGTGAAGAGGAACTAAAGAGCCTCTTGATGCGGGTGAAGGAGGAGAGCACAAAAGTTGGCTTAAAACTCAACATTAGGAAAACTAAGATCTTGACATCTAGTCCTCTCACTTCCTGGCAATTAGATGGGGAAGAAATGGAGGTAATGACAGACTGTATTTTCCTGGGCTCCAAGATCACCGCAGATGGGGATTGCAGCCAAGAAATTAAAAGATACTTGCTCCTGGGGAGGAAAGCTATGGCAAATCTAGACAGCATATTAAAAAGCAGAGACGTTACAGCTGCCAACAAAAGTGCGTATAGTCAAGGCTATGGTTTTCCGGTTGCAATGAATGGCTGTGAAAGCTGGACCCTAAGAAGGCTGAGCGCCGAAGGATTGAGGCCTTTGGATTGTGGTGCTGGGGGAAACTCCTGCGAGTCCCTTGACTGCAAGAAGATCAAACCGGTCAGTCCTAGAGATCAGCCCTGACTGCTCTTTAGAAGGCCAGATACTGAAGATGAAACTTGAATACTTTGGCCACCTAATGGGAAGGAAGGACTCACTGGAGAAGAGCCTAATGCTGGGAATGATTGTCGGCAAAAGAAGGAGGGGGCGGCAGAGGATGAGGTGGCTGGATGGGGTCACTGAAGCAGTTGGTGTGAGCTTAAGTGGACTCCGGGGGATGGTGGAGGACAGGAATGCCTGGAGGAATGTTGTCCATGGGGTCGCGATGGGTTGGACATGACTTCGCGACTAGCAACAAGCAACAAAGCCACAGGTGGGCAGCCTGATGGCCTTCATGTGGTTTGGATTACAGTTCCCATCACCTTCTGCCAAAATGGCCAATGATAAGAACTATGGGAGTTGTATTACCTGATGGGCACTGGGTTGCCTGCCTCCAATCTAAGCAATGCACAAGGAGTTTAAATACATAGGAGCACTTCAATGTATTTTCAGATTGCAAGCCCCTTGGGGCAGAAGCTTCCCCTATGACTGATGCACTTCCACTTAGCTATGACAGCTTAGCCAGAAATATGGGCAGTGTTTAATTGCGCCATCCCTTTAGCATCAAGGACACTGTGTCGGCATGGTCTGAACTCTATACAAGTAGCTGATGAGAGCTGTGTTTGCACAAGCACCCTTGTGCAATGGGGTGCACGTGCTGAGCACAAGTGGCAGTGCACAGGCATTGCACAACAGAAAGAGTTGCACAATTCTACTTGTGCGGGTTTGGTTTGTGGAGGCACCCTGCTGGATCCTGCCCCAGGAGGGCAATCGATCTTTCCACCCACGTGCCACTTACCCACGCACTGGTTCCACTGGTAGTGCTGGATGTAGCCCTGGGGGCAGTCACAGCGGTATCCACCCAGTACATTCTGGCACCCGTGTTGACACCGGTGGTTCCCGTCACACTCGTCCACATCTGTGTACCACGGGGCGGGAGAGAAGGCTACATTTTAGGGTCAAGTTAAAGATCAGCCCTGCAGAGCCGGGAACTTGGAAAGGGAACCCAACAAATGAGCAGCTGCACAGATGCTCCTGGGAAGCCCCTGAGCAGGGCACAGAGGGAAGGGCTCTTGCCTGCCGGTATGCCCCAGCAACCTACATTCCAAGGTTCACTGCCCTGACACTGGAGGTTCTATCACTCACGACTATTTGCCATTTCAAAGAGGCAAGGGAGGCATGAGACTCCAGTTGCTGCCAGAGTTGGGGCTCACTATGGTTGACCACTGCTCCTAGTGGGTGGGGATGCTGGGAACTGGAGTTCAGCCCCACCAATTCATATATACACATTCACTTACTTATAACATTTCTATGCTGCCCAATAGCTGAAGCTCTCTCTGAGGTTTCTCCTAGCCTGGAACTTGCCAAGCATCCACACAGAATTGTCCCTGGGGCAGGCAACCTGACGCTTTGGGGCACAATGCTCATCATCCCCAGCAAACAATGCCAATGGTCAGGGATGATGGGTGTTGTAGTCCAGAGTATGGGGGTGTAGTTAGTCTGACTGGGACTTGGGAGGATTTGGGTTCAAGTCTCCACTCAACCATGAAGCTCACTTCGAGCCAGTCACAGACCTTCAACCCACTCTACCTTGCAGGGTTGTTGTGCAGAGAAAAGGGAGAAGTATTTTTTTTGCATGTGTTTATAGGCCACCTATAACTCCTGTGGCCTCCCTAGGTGGCGAGCACCATGCAATCCACTTGGGCTCCTTGCAATGGAAAGACAGGTGGGGCATCAGTGTAAAAATGCAGCTCCCAGAATAGCCCAGTTTGAGGCATACTGAGAACTTGCCACGGGGGTTTAGACCTGCTCCACCCCCAGAACGCACTTTTCTTGGATGTTACCTTCACAACTGTTTCCGGAGGTGTCGAGGGCAAACCCGTTCTGGCACTCACAGTTGTAACTCCCAGGGGTGTTCAGGCACTGCCCTTTGGCCCCACACAGAGTGGGCTGCGACGTGCATTCGTTGTTGTCTGCCCGAGGCCAGAAGATGGAGGGAGAGGTGTGAGCTCGTGGAAAGCACACTTCTGCCGCTCCCAAATCGGCTGCAAATTAAAATGTTCCCCGCCTCCCACGCTTCTTCAGCCACATGGAGGGAGAGAGGTTCCCTTAGGCCACACTAGATAGCAAGGTGGGCGGGAAGGGATGTTTCAGCCCACAACCCCATCATCCCTGCTGGCTGGGGATGCTAGCAGTTATCATAGAGGACTTCCCAAGGACACCAGACTGCAGTGGACATTGGCAGCGCAACCGGCAGGAGGGTGTCCGAAGTCAAGCTACATGCCCACCCCAGGGGTGTTTCAAGGTTGTTAAGGGATTTGCAGCCTCTGTCCTAGAACTCCAGCCTGCCTCAAATTCGGGCATGTTGATTCGTACCTCCACCTACAAATGTAGACACGATTCCAAAGCCACCCCACTGATTTCTTCTCCACATCCCTCAATGCATTTGCACCTTCCCTTGGGTCATGCCAAGCCAGTGGAAAAAGGTGCCCCGCGAATGATGCCTGGACCCGGGAAACAAATCTGGGGGTGGAGTCCCATGGGCCCTGGAGTGCAGGCAGGCATGCAAAACGAAAACCCTGGTGGCTTTGTGGGGATTTTGTTCTGAAAATGAAAAGCCATTTGCCTGCCTGCCCTCCGAATCAACCACCTCAACCTGCTCTCCCCACACCCAAAGTGGGGCCAGGTTACCAGCTGCCACCCTGGTGAATTGGGGGTCAGGAACCTAACAGAGAAGAAAGAGATGGCAAGAGAAGAGGGCCAGCTCGTTTTGCGCGTGTGTGGGGGAGATGGGGGGTGGCCAGTAGATATCCTTGGAAGTGCACTTCTTGGCCTGCATTTGCCCCAGGCACTGCTCCAGCAAGCGAAGGGGCAGCAGGGCCATTCCACCTGTCCCCACTGAGACGGTTGTCCTCTTGCCCCTCAGATGGAAGCAGGAGCTGTCCTCCCTTCCGGATCAAGCATAATCCAAGCCAGGGGCCTTTTAGCTCGAGAAGCCCCATCAAACTGCCCCAAATACGCAAGTACCTGCATCAAGCACCCTGGACTCCAGCAGTAAGGCAAGACACCTCACAACCCTGCCCTCTGCCCAGAAGCGCTTTTTCTGGGGGAGCCGGTGCCACAGGAAACGAGAACCCTCCGCTCCACCTGGTGGGACGCAGGAGAACTCACCGATGCAGGAAGAATGGTGCTGGGTGAATCCAGGCGGGCACCTGCAGCTGAATCCCCCGATGACATTCACACACAGGAACTGGCAGTTGTGTTGCTTGGCCGAGCACTCGTCCAGGTCTGGAACACCAGGAAGAGCAGGGCTGGGACCCCCCGTGGGAGTGGCTTGCAGCACGAGCAGGAATCCGGCCCGCGTGGGGTCCTGCTCAAGCCCTCCGAGTGGCCCTTGCCCCCTTGGCCTCCTCTCTCCCAGCCATCAACCCTTCAGCACTTCAGTGGCCCTTGAGCCGCTTCCCCACATTCAGAAAGGTTGCAATGCCTCTCCTGGGAGAGCTTGAAGCCCAGACCTGCTGGCATTGTTGGCATTTCCCGCCTCTTTTGCCTCTGCACGGCAATGTGCCCATTTGCCAAAATGGTGTCTGGCTCTCAGCCTGAAACAGGTTCTGCTCCTCTGCCCTAAATAGCATAAGATTCTAGTCCTCGTGATTCTGAGGAGTGGACTTATCTAAACAGGATCAGAGGAAGCTGCTGCATACTGTGTCAGTCTCTATAGTCCTGCTTGTCTGCACTGACTGGCACCAACTGACGCAGAGGTCTTCCTTGACCCCACTTGCAGGAACCGTGGGGTGGGCCTTGGACCTTCCATTGGCCTGGACGAGCTGCAGTCCACCACTGTGGCACAGAACCCCTGCACATCCTGGTTTCTGTAAATCCCAGATCTGTGGGGTTGGGCGAGTACAAGGCACTTTAGACATGCTCACAGGCCTGCCGTTTTCCCATGCCCTCCTCGGCAAATCCATTTTCTGTCTGTGTTTCCAGCTCACCCGTAAATATATTTTGGCCTGTTTCTACATTAGGCTTTCAGTTGTTCCTTTTGAAATTCTGCCTGGAATTTTAAGTGCTGCCCTCAGCTGCTTATCTAAATAACTTATTTTCAAATGCATTTTCTCTCAAAGCACATTTTAAACATTCTTTTTAAAAAGCTTAACAATGTAAACAATTGACTTTGGAGTCATTTTTGAGCTGCAAGCAGTGCTGAAACAGCCACAAGTTGAAAGCTGGGCAGAGTTCGTGTGTGTGTGTGTGTTTGCATGTGCAACCAGGTCCCAATCCACCTCTGATTTATTTATTCCTTTTCACTGCCTTATAAAATGAATTGATAGTCTGCCTTTCTAGTCAGAACATAAAATATGGATTGGCAGCAAAAACCTGAATTCAACAGCCCTGTAGGAACACATGCATTCAGGCAATCAGTGAAGCATGGAGTGATCCAAGAATAAACTGCGTCCAAGCCAAGGAGCCACCTGACTCTGGAGGGCGGAATGAATGAGGGGATCGCTGAGCAGCATTTGCATGGCTGCTGGCAGAAGAAGGGGATGGGAAAGCCCGTCCTACATCTGCGTTAGGGATGTTGGAGAAATCCATAAAGGATTTCAAACAGGTCTGGATTTCTAAGAATGGACCTGTGGATTCCACAGCTAATAGGTTTTCTCTAAGCATTGCAACCCCCGCCCCCGCATTGTTTCATTTTTGGGCAAGGAGGAAATTTGCACTCATTTGCATGTGCACCACGCTGCATGTGTTTGGATGCGCCCCTGTGCTAACGCCTATTAACACTAATGGAAATAGGCACAAACTGTACAGATCTCTGGTTAAAAGAACTCTGATTCTGGCAAGGAGTGGAAGAGGGGTCAAAAGACGGCGGGCAATCCATGGAACACGCAGGAAGGAGACTCGGCTACACTGCCTGGACAGAGTCCCCAGGGGCCGGTCACATTTTGTTGCCGTCGTTCGTCATTGGTATTACGTCAATCACCTTTGCAAGTCTTGCCATCCTCTTGCAGAACGTAGCCGCGTGGACAAGAACACTTGAAGCTGCCCTCAGTGTTCTTGCAAATGAAATTGCACGGCTTGGGTGACTGGCTGCATTCGTCCAGATCTGAAATTGAGAGAAGTGGGATGAGGCAGGCAAGGAGAGGCACCACAGCTCGCGACAGGACCCCCCTTAGCCAGCATGATGGGACTTGCCAATCTGACATCTGGAGGGAAGCCCCGCTTTAACCGTGTTCAAAATCGGTTTGCTCCAGGTGATTTACTTGATTGGGGTTGAAATGTCATAACACGAAAGAAAAAGAGGTAGAGAGGGAAGAGGCAAAACAAAAAAGCAGCGCACAGGCACCCCTTCTGAACTCTGGTGTCCTTACTGGGTTCTTTCTGGCAAGGAAGGGACAAAGCAGGCACCCTCCCTGGCTGATATGTGGGGGCCGCTTGGTCTCCCCTTTGCCAGGAGGCAGGAGGGGTTCTTTGGAGGATAGGTGGCCACTGGCAGGGTGGAAAAGACTGGGCTAGCGGCATGCAAGTCTTGCAGTGCCATCGCCTGCGGTTTGCTTTCCCTCACTGTTGCTGGGCTGCACCATCCACATTGGGCCGGTTCCTGCTTGAGCATTCGGTTCCATGCGGGAGCAAGCATGGCAGCTTACATTCCACGTGTGGGAAGGGGGACACAGGAGGTCCTGGCCGGGGTCCCCACTAGGCCCTGAAGCTCACTGGGTGACCTTGGGCAGGCACAACTCTCAGCCTCGCTCTTGGGGCTGCTGAGGGGATGTGGCTGAGAGGGGGAGAAGGACCCCATAGGCTGCCCGAGATCCCTATGTTTTGTCTGTGGGGCACTATAGAAATGTGGCAAGAGCCAGTGCAGCCTAGTGGTTAAAGCATGGGACTGGGAAATCAGGGGGACATGAAGCTCACAGGCTGATTTTGGCCAGTCACTCCCTCTCAGTCTAACCTACCTGCAAGGTTGTTGTGAAGATAAAAATGGAGTTGGAGGCTGCTTTGGGTTCTCTCAAAGGAAAATAGGCAGGACACAAATGCAATGGAAATAATAATAATAATAATAATAATAATAATAATAATAATAGTTGTCTTTGACTTACAGCCTAGCCTATCTCACAGGGTCGTTATCGGAATAATATGGAGGATTGTGTAAGCCCCTCTGGGTTTCTTGCAGGAAAAAGGTGGCGTCTAACTGCTTCCTGGGCGGCGTACAACAAAATATCAGACTAGCATGCACTAGGCAAAAGCAATAGTATCGAGAAAACATGTAATTCATGTTCAAGTAACTCAAAAAGAGGCTGGCTCTGCAAATACCCTGGCAGGCCGTGCCGGTGATGTCGTTCACGTAGCCGAGCTTGCAGTGGCAGCGGAAGGAGCCCATCGTGTTGACGCACTGGCCGTCCCGGCAAAGGTGGGGCAGCACCCTGCACTCGTCCGCGTCTGCGTGGGGCGGAGAGAGGCGCCCGAGGCGCTGGTCAGGGCAGCGGCCAAGGCCCCGGCCCCGGCCCGGCCCCTCTCCGCAGGGCTGGGTGCTTCCTTAAAGGCTTCTGCCTCCTGGTGGCGGCCGGCAGGTCGCGTCGCGTCCCGCCCCCTCGCAACAAGTTCGGCTGGAGGCAGGCAGGAGGCTGTTTGGGCGCTCCCTTCTCCTCCACTTAATTCAGCCCTGCCGGATTCGGCCACCAGACAGAGCGCGGCACCGGCGGCCAGGCACGGTGTGGAGCCCAAGGTTAACTCCCCGGCCCTTCAGAAGGCGGGACGGAGCCCCGAATCGCCCCTGCAGCCCCCGCCCCCGCCGCAGAGAGCCCCGCGCCCGGCCTGCCCTCACCTCTCCCGTCCGTCATGTAGCCCGCCCCGTGGGGACACATCTTCTTGTAGTGGGCCGTGCCTGGGAAGGGGCAGAGCTCGCACTGGGGGCCCCAGCCCCGGCCCCCGCTGCAGCAGCACTCGGACTTGGTCACCTGGTGGCGGTTGGTGGACGACATCTGGCACATGGTCTGGAGGACTTCCGTGAAGCAGAAACCCTGGCGGGTGTCTGGGGAGGCCGGGGGAGAGGCTGGGTCAGGCATCGGAGCAGCCCGTACTCCGTGGGCCTGGGAGCGGGGCAACGCCCTGGGCTTCGGCCTAGCAGAAAATCTCTCCTCCCTTTGGAATCTGGGGGGACGGTCTAAACCCAGCCTCACACCCCACCTCTGCTCCGCCTACCCCAAATTTCCATTTGCAGGTGTGGCTTTGGAGAGCTTTAGCAAAATATGCTTTTTCCAGAGCAGGGGGTGCAACGCACACCTGGCCAGACACCCCCCAGGCCCCGCCCACTCCAGCCACGCCAGTGGTCGGGTGGTTTCCAGCCTTGCTGCAGGTGTCTGTGCATTTCCCCCTCCCATTCTCAAAGCGTGAAGCGGTTCCCCAACAAGCAGCAAGAACTTTCAGATACAGGAGGCTGTTTTTACGGCGTGTTGGCCCCACCCCATGTCAAATGGCCCCACCCCTGCCTTTGGCCACACCCCCAGCATCCGCCCTCCCCAGTTTTTCCAGGGTGGAATTCCACACCTGTGTCCCCAACCTTTGCCCTGAAACTGCCGTGAGCCACCCAGGCCCGTGGGGTCTTGGCTGGCTGACGCGAGCTCTCCAGGCCCACCGTGCCCAAGAACTTCCGAGCTGAGTCGTTTACCAAGGCACTCGGTGCCAGAAGGGCTGCTCTGGAAGCCGTCGTTGCAGTCGCAGTGGTAGCTGCCCATGGTGTTGACGCAGCGCCCGCTGGGGCAGAGGCCGGGTCTTGTGCGGCACTCGTTCTCATCTGAGCACACGCGGGAGGGAGGGGAAGAGCACGTTAGCAGCCGGCCCTGGAGCTAGTGTGACTATTTCAGCACGCCTACTACTGTTTTTTTTTTGCAAAATTCCCAGTCCCAAGGGGAAAAACAAGGAGTTTGGTGACAACAAATGAAATGTCTCTCTCCAATTTACTGATCTATTCAAACCCTCAGCAGCTGGCCCAGCTGAAAACGATTGTTTGAAACAAAAATCAGACAAGTAAATTTTGATGTGAAGTAAACATTCTTGACCCCTACCCATTTTCCTCTCCCTCTCCAGGCAGGAGCAGGCAGTTGGAAGGGAAATCATGACAGGAGCTCTAGAACTGGTATTTTCCCATTCCATGTGGGACACATCAAGGAGCCTGCAGGACCCAAAGCCCCTCAAAATCTACGATGACCCCCCCCACACACACACACACATTATCAGGACATCAAACTGTCCTCTGCTGCAACTAAGATGTTGCACCATATCCTGCAATCCCTCAGATGCCCTCTTGCAGTCCACACAGTTGCAACCCGAACCTAAGTCAGTGCGAATGACTGTATCCTTTGTGGACACGTTCGTGGTGTCTCTTCGGGCATTCTTTAACATGTGGACCTTGTATGCATGCAATTGCAAAGGAGATTATACAGAACACTGGAGTTTCACAGCTGCTTTCAATGCAGTCCATTGCTGCCATTGCCATGGGGACTAGAAACTTGAGCTTTTTAATACTAACACTAACACATGGGCATCACCTGTACAGCCTTCAGCATCCGGTCTGCGTTGCATCCCAGGAGGGCAGATGCAAGTGAAAGTGCCAATGAGGTTCTTGCAAGTCATCCCATGAGATTCACAGTCCTGCATCCCCTCTATGCATTCATCCAAATCTAAGAGAAGACGGAGGGTAACTAGTGTGAGAAGTAGAAAGTTCATAGCTTGCTGGCAGAGCACACAACTTGCATTTTCCCTACCTATCAGCATTTTATTAGAATCATGAGGTCTAGAATCTTTATTTTATTTCCAGTCCAGGCAACAAATCCAGTCCTCTGCAGCCTCACTTTGGCCTTCCTGGGTGCCCCAGTATGGCTTTGTCCTTTCCACATGCACCAAATCTGTTTTGGGGTCTTTTTGGGTGTTCTCTCATCCCCCTGCCCCCCAATTTAAAAAGAAACACTCCTTGACCCAAAGCAAGCTGGCACATTGGCATTCTGGCCCCACTCCATTTGCATCCAGCCTCTCCCCCAACCAGGCCTGGAATCTGGCCCTGGCAGGTTCCACAAAAGCGCATTTGGCCCTCAGAGGGACAGCGGTCCTGCACCCTCACATTAGAGGGAAGGGCCACTCGGCCACACCAGGGCGCCTGCTCCCCGCAGATGGTCTGAGAGCTCCAGCTTGTGGCTCCCTTGTCATTAAAGGGTTCCGCCTTCAGTGGCACTGACCCTGGACGCTGAAGCCAATTCCCCCCGTAGGACCAGACAGCTCCCTACCAGCTCAGGCTGCAACCTGAGTGGACACACTGCCCCACGGACTGTATGGCTGGAGCCTCCATGGGGCTGGAACCCCTAGCCTCTCCAGGTAGACCCCATTTGAGAACCTGAAGGACGGTTCTGCACGTCTGCATTTCTGCAGGGGGAAATGGATGCAGACTGTTCTGAGTTAGGTTGACAGGTGGATTAACATGCTAGCATCCCATGTTCCTATTTAAATCAGAATCATGAGGACTAGCATCTTTTATTTTTTTCGAATGTTAAAGCAACGGAATTGCACTCATGGAGGTATAAGAGAAACATAGAAACAGAGCGAGTCAGAAGGGTCCTCCCATGCCATCTAGTCTGACCCTCAGCTCCAGCCAGCTCCTCTCATGACATGCCCACCATGTGCATGTCCAGCCTATCTCTGAACACCTTCACTGATGGGGCCTCCACCAACTCCCGGGAAAGCCCAGTCCACACCCTCAGGGTTCTGACTGTCAGGAAGTGCTTCCTGGCATCCAAATGGAACTTGGGTTCCCTGAGCTTTGCTCCGTTGGAGCCCGTCCTGCCTTCCTCTGCAGGGGAGAACAGGTCTCTGCCCACCTCCGTGTGACACCCCCTCACATACCTGTGCGTCGCCAGCACATCCCCTCTGAGTCTCCTCCAGCTGAAGAGACCCAGTTCCCTCAGTCTCGCCTCATACGGCATCCCCTGCAAACCGGCCACCAACCTTGTGGCCCTGCGCTGCACTGACTCCAACCTGGCCATATCCTTCCTGCAACGAGGGGCCCATAACTGAGCACAATACTCCAGTTGTGGGCGCACCAGAGTCGTGTAGAGTGGCAGTAATACCCCTCTTGATCCAGAAGCCACACTTCTGGCTATGCAACCAAGGGTGGCATTCGCCCTCTTGACCACCGCATCACACTGCTGACTCATGTTCAGCCTTCAGGCGACCCGCACCCTGAGGTCCCTTTCACAAGTGCAGCTCTCCAGCCACTTGTCCTCTAACCTGTACTTATGACACCTATTCCTATGTCCCAAGTGCAAGACCTTGCACTTATCCACACTGAACGCCATCCTGTTGTCTCCTGCCCACTTCCATAGTCTGTCCAGATCCTTTTAGATCTGGAGTACCTGCTCCTCAGTCATGGCCACTGCTCCAGTTTTAGTGTCATCTGCGAATTTGCTCAACAGACTGTTCACCCCTTCTTCCATGTCGTTAATGAAAAGAGTAAACAGGATCGGCCCCAGGACAGAGCCCTGGGGACCCCGCTTGTCCCTGGCCGCCATCCCGATGATTCCCCACTAATGGTTACCTTCTGCTTTCGGTCAGTCAACCATGCCCTAATCCACTGGACAGTGCTTTGGTGTATCCCAAAACTGCTCAGTTTCTCCACCAGGATATCATGGGGCACTTTGTCAAAGGCCTTGCTGAAATCCAGGTAAACCACATCCACTGCATCCCCTCCATCTAGCCATCCCGAAACCTTGTCATAATTCCACAAGGTTTGTCTGGCAGGACCTGTTTTTGCAGAAGCCATGTTGTGCGGCTGCCGGCCTCCCTTCCCTATCTAGCATCACTAGATCTCTCGCTATTATGAGCCTTTCCATTGTTTTTCCTACAATGGACGTAAGGCTAACAGGTCTATTAATCCCCATGTCCCTTCTACTACCCTTTTTGAAAATTGGGACCACTGATGCCATCCTCCAATCCTCTGGAGCTTCACCCGTTCTCCATGAGGCCTCAAAAATGGAGGCCAGCGGGTGTGAGAGAACCCCTGCCAACTCTCTAAGTACTCTCAGGTGTAATCCGTCAGGGCCTGGCGCCTTTGTAATGCCCAATGCCCTGAGGAGCCCCTCGACTTCAAGGGGGGGTGACTGTAATCTGTGCCCCTAAATCCCCAGCCTCATCTAATCTCCTATGCGGATCTCCCCCGTCCTGCTTTGGGGAGAACACAAAGGCAAAATAGTCATTTAGCATCTGTTCCTGTTCCCTCGTATCAGTCACTGGATCTCCTTCCTCCTTATTTAGTGGTCCCACCACTTGTCTCCCCTTCCTCTCCCTATTTACATGCTGAAAGAAGCCCTTTTTGTTGCTCTTGATATTCTTGGCAAGTCTCAGCTCGTAATCAGCCTTAGCCTTGCGAAGAATCCTTCTGCAACAG